>NC_136484.1:101425899-101465899 GCF_053919585.1 Euprymna scolopes
GTTTATGTATATATATGTGTCTATATATGTGTATATATGTGTATATGTATATGTGTATATAAATGTGTATATATGTGTATATATATGTATATATGTGTGTGGTAATATATATATTTGTGTGTATATATACATATGTGTGTGTATGTGTTTATATGTGTGTGTATATGTATGTATATATATATGTCATTGTATATATATATGTATATTTATATAAGTGTATGTATATTTGTATATGTATATTTATATATATGTTTATGTGTGTATATATATCTTTATAGGCATATATGTGTATATGTATATATGTGTATTTGCATATATATATGAACATGTATATATATATGTATATATGCATATATATATGTATATATGCATGTATATATATGTATATATATGTGTATTTATGTAATTATGCATGTATATATATGTATATATATATATGTATATTTTTGTATATATCCATGTATTTAAATACACATTTATATCTATGAATCTATATGTTTATGTATATGTATGCATATATATGTTTATGTATATATACATATATACGCATATATTTGTTTGTGTATATATACATATATATGCATATATTTGTTTATGTATATATACATATATATGCATACATATTTTTATGTATATATACATGTACATACATATATATATATGTTTATATATATATATGTGTATATGTATATATACATGTATATGTGCACATATATATTTATGTATATATATGTATATTTATATGTGTATGTGTATATATGTGTGTATATATATATCTATATATTTACATATATGTATATTTTCTTTATATATATATATATATGTATATATGTATGTATATATTTTTATTCACGTATATATTTATATCTATGTTTATTCATGGGTATATATGCATATATATATGTGTGTGTATGTATGTATGTATATGCATATATATGTATGCATATGCATACGTATTTGTATACGTATATATACATATATATGTATATATGCATATATATATTTATAAATATATATGTATGTATGTATATATTTTTGTATGTATATGTATATATATGTGTGTGCATATATATATAGCTGTATGTATGTGTATATATATGCATGTATGTATGCGTATATATATGTCTATATGTATGTATCTATGTATATATATATATTTTCATATGTGTATATGTATGTATATGTATATATACGTATGTATAGATATGCACAGGTGTGTTATATATGTATATATATGTATATATGCATATATTGATATATATATGCGTGTATATGCATATATTAAAATATATTTATGTATACATTTATATATATATATATATATATGTATAGAAAGTTTTATGTATATATTTCTATATAGATATGTGTATATATATTTTTGTATTTATATGTATATATTTGTATGTATATGTATATATATATGTATATATATGTATGTATTGTGTATATATTTTTGTATATATGTGTATGTATAGTGTATATATATATATGTGTGTATATAGATGTATTATGTATATATATATGTATACATTTGTCTGTATTATGTATATATATGTGTATATGTTTCTATGTAATTTGTGTATATATATATGTTTGTACGTAGTATGTATATATATGCGTGTATATATTTGAATGTATATGTATATATATATTTGTATATGTTTGTATATATTTTTATGCATATGTATATAAATGTATATATCTGTATATGTATAATTGTATATGTATGTATATATTTTATGTATATGTATATAAAAGTATATATATATATATTTATATATATATATGTATATGTATGTGTGTATATATGTATATGTATGTATTTATATATGGATATATATGTATATGTATGTGTGTATATATGTATATGTATGTATTTATATATGGATATATATGCATATATAATGATATATATGCATATATATTGATATATATGCGTATCTGTATGTGTGTGTCTATATATGTATATATATGCATATATATATATATTGATATGTGAGTATGTATATATATATATATTGATATATATGTGTACATATGTATGTATATATGCATATATATTCACAAATATATAGGTATGTATATATATGTAGATATATGTATATGTGTTTTGTTATACACATTTGTATATATATATATATATATATGCATATGTATATGCCTGTATGTACCTGTATATATGTACGCGTATATATATATGTAGGTATATATGTATATATACATATATATATATATATTTATATATATATATACATATAGTCATCCACATACATCCATGTACTGATTCCCTGTTCACAACTCATCATTGAGGCTCGACAGGCAACCACCTCAAGGCCGGATTAAACCCCACCGCCTGTACTATAGTCAAGGCTCCTAACCAGTACGCTATTTGCGGCTGTTGAGCGATTAGTGAGTTTAATGATCTGTTGACATCATGCGAAATACCTTCGCCCGATTTGTTAGCACTAAGCGTGTCGCCTATATGCTAAAGGTAAGTCATGGATAACTTCTCAATAGTTTCAATTTAAGATGAGATGCATTATAGGCATCTATACATAGAACTGTTTCGCTGTTCCAAATCTATTCAGATCGGCTAGACAGGCAACTACCTCAAGCCCGGATTGAAGCCCGACCGTCTGAATGACATACAAGGCTCCTAACCATTACGCCATGGTATATATATATATATATATATATATATATATATATATATATATATATATATATGTATCAATGTTTATAGGTATACATATATGTGTATTTATATATATGTGTGTATATATATATGCATATATTTGTATGTGTATATATATTCATGTGCATGCGTATATATATGTATATGTGTGTATATATGTATATGCTTTTATTTATGTATATATGTGTATATATTGATGTATATGTGTAGATATATGCATATATGTGTATATATATATATATATATCTATATATATACATATGTATATATGTATATATATGACTATTTTATTTACACTAATATAATTAAATAGTTATATATATATATATATATATAGAAATGTATATATATATATATATATATATATATATATATATATATATATATAAACTACTTCATTTACTCCCATAAATTTATATACGAAAGTATAAATTTATGCGTAAACTTTCAGTATTTACTTCAAAATTTCCCATACGTAGGTAGAGCTTGTTAGTAAGTTATAAAATATTTGTGGCGATTAACCTACACTGAATATTCCGCGTCTCATCCACTTTAGGACTCTTCAGGCTTATTCGCGAATTGTGTGGTTTTCTGTCGTTTTTATATACGCCCTTTCTTTTGAGGTTTTTGTTAGTCAATCAGCTTTCTAGTATCCACCGCGCCCTTTCTATCAGCCAATGAACATGCACATGCACTTATTGCACAAAATACTTTTTGACCTCTGCTTGACCTGTTCCTTTGTGTGTGCTCTATTTAGACTGGATATCTGGTTTCTTGACCTGTTTTAAATCTAGGTTGTTTTTTTTATATTAGTTTTTAAATAAATATATGTATCCACACACATTTGCATTTATATATATATATATATATATATATATATATATATATATATATATATATATGTGTGTGTGTGTATGTGTGTGAGCGGTTGTGTACATGCATATTTATTTAATTTATTTATCTATTTATTTTCTATTGTTTTTGTTAGTTTTTAAACTATTTTGTATCTCTATCCGAGAGTATTTTTTTTGTGAACACAGTTGTTCGCTATTTCTCTTCTACAGTAGAACAGGCCGACGGATACAACATTTCGTCGATGGGACAGAGGCTGAAGCTTAGATGGCAGTTAGGGACGTATCAAGTTGGAGACTCTCTTTTGGATCTTGTCTAGGAGCGAAAGACTAGTAGCATCAATACTCCAAATATGATACCAATACTCTATAGGCATTGGCGAATGGTTGTCTCATAGATGTGCAGGCTACTTTCGGTCGTTAGTAGTTATCTAGTACGGTAGAGCGAGACTTCCTTCTTCGCAGCGGTCCTGGCAATACTCTCAATGTAATTGTTCAAACTCATGTTTCCTGTGAATGTTAGGCCGAGGAGTTTAAATGAAGTACTTTCACATAATGAATCTTTGGCTATTGCTATTGGTGCTAGATAGTTTCTTGTAATTATTTAAGGAAACAAGCTTATTCTTGACAGCATTGAATGTTACAATCCATTTTCCCCTTTCAACTACAGATTGGATGTCATCCTCTTGTCATTCTGCCATTTCCTTATATATGTGTTTGCTTTTTTTTCGTGCGTGCCTGGTATCGAGCGTGTATTCATCAGCATATATACCCATCTCATCTTTTGTCGCGGAGGGCATTTATGAATATTAGGAATGATAAAGGTCAAAGGATAACCCCCAGAGTAACTCCTGCATCTATATCACATTGTTTAGATGTAAGACCGTTGACCACAACCTTGATTTTCTCTTATCTAAGAAGGATTTATCTTAAATATTCGTCGGTAGTTATACCGGATGATCTGATTTTCTTGAGAAGACCGTCATGCCATACCATGTCAAAAGCCTTAGATATATCTAGAGCTACTGTTCTACTCTCCCATCCTATATACGTTCAGAGATTACAGTTAGCATATCTGCTGTGAAACGGGCTTGGCTACATTGATATAGTTGGTCGGTCAGAAGTATTGCATCTGTAAAGTGATTGACTAGAGCTTGGTTAATTATGGACTCAATATTTTGACGAAAAGTTGCAGGAGGCTAATGGGGCCATAATTTAATGGGTCAGTTCTGTACCCATAATTCTTGAAAACTGGTACCACTAAAGCAGTATTCCAGCAGTCCGGGAAGCAATTTGTATTTATTGTGAGGAATTGATTTGCATTAACCTCTAAAAGAGCAAAAACATTTTTTGGATCGAAGAATGGAAAATATCCGTGCAAAACCAAGCCACCTATTTTGAATATATCTTTAAATGTAAAAAGCAAAGTTTTCAATGACATTTTATAATCTGAATTCACATAGATATGAGGGGTAAAAACTTCTGCATTTCTTAATATTTAAAGATCTGAATTTAAAGCAAAAATATTTTAATAATAATAATATTTGGAAAAACATATTCACAAATCATTCTATATTCATGACGTCATCGGGATTGAAAAACGCTTTCGATTTAATACATTTTTAAAAATGTTCATGAAATGTTATTCAATTATTGTTTCACTTTTCTGTTATTATACTGGACTATGGTAAACACGCGTATAAATAAAGAGATAGAAAACATATTTACTTACCTTTATAAATATACAGTGAGTAGAATTGAAATATTATTTCTATTTCACTGAAATATCAGATTCGCATTGGGTCATTTGTAATAACATTTAGTCAAAGTTTCAATTGATTTTATTTCTGATACTCAGTTGATATGTTAGATAAACAATTTTCGTTGCGTTTCAAAGATCTATTGGATATATTCTAACTTGCATTTGAATTTTAACAAAAATCATTTCTTTTTACACAGGAGTTGGATAAAATATATATTAGAAGAAAACCGTAACATGTTATCTTACTTGGAAATTTTAACATTACAAAAATTACATGTTTAATTTGTTTACATTAGGTATCCTATTGAAAATAAGTTCAACTTGAAATTTACAACCTATTTTAATTTATACAGCTTATTAAGGATCTGGTTTTGAATATATATATATATATATATATATATATATATATATATATATATATATATATATATATATATATATACATATATATATAGTGTGGGTGTGCATGTGTGTGTGTTTATGATGACGGTGATGATGATTAACACAAATAAACATACCTAAAATGTAATACCTGCCCGATACAATTAATAGGCAGACCGCGGTCGCAGTTCTGTGTGAAATAATAGGAACAAAACGTTTTAAGGACGCTTGATTAACATCAAAGATACCGATCGTCCTTAAAAGTTTTTTTTTTCCTCTATGAACTTTTGTAACAGATGATTGCGACCAAGGTTTGCCCATTACACGTATAGTTTCTCTTCGACACATGTTATTCTTTACTTATAATTGCTATTGCTCGTCATCATCATCATAATCATCATCATCATCAATATCAAAGAAACCAAGCGTCCTTTAAACGTTTCCCCCCCCCCGTTTAACAGAGGGGTGCGGCCGAGATCTGTAATTTACGTCTATCGTCTAAGATGTATTTATTTTTAATTATGTTTATTTGTGTGCATCATCAGCATCGTAATAATCATCATCACCATCAAATAGACTAAGCGCACTTATTTTTTTATTGTCGGACATGTATTTGTTTACCTTTGTATATTAATTTATTTAAATTTATTTGAACATGAATAGGTAAAAGTAAATTATTTAAATCCATTTATTTGGACCCACCATCACTATCGTAGTGATCGCTGGCGAGTACTTCCATTTTGGTCGCTCCTTTGGGTTGGGATCCCCACAGACACCGCAACTCATGACTACCTGTTTTTACCTGTCGTGTTTTTTTTTAGTTGTTTTCATTTAGTTATTGTTGGGACTCTGATAATCAGCGTGTGTCCGAAGCTGTATAACTTGACCTCCACTCCCTTGTAGGCCAAGGTTCCTTAACCAAAGGCTAAGGGTGAAGTGACTCTGACAGAAACCTCATGAGGAGCTTAGGCCCTGTCAGCTGTGGCATGCATGACCCTCCGGTGTGTGGAATATGCTCTGGTGCCCAGCAACCTAAATTCCAGACATGTACCGAATAGTATTGGGGTGGAGAGGGTTTCTGTAAACCGTTCTGAAGGCAACCCCGCTTGGAGAAGAAAATCTCTGATTTACAAAAACCATAAAGCGGAACACCATTACCTGTTTAGCTGGTCTGCAGTTTGACTTGTTGCTGGATATCTTTATCTTGCTTGTTGCTGGATCGCAACATTTTGACTCGAGAAAGAGACTTAGCTGTCGTACAAAGCTAGAACTATACAATCACATATTTGTACAGATACTCCCTCAGATAGTTGTCTACAATAAACACCTCAAAAAACTCTTGTGGCAGTGGAGCAGTTGTGACGCGTGCAGACCTGACAGGATGGAAATATGTAATAACTGATCTACCAGACTTATATGCATATATGTATCTGTGTTTATATATATATATATATATATATATATAAAGTGTACATGTATATGTGTATGTATATTTCTATAAGTGTTCATTTTTATGTATATTTCTATAAGTGTTCATTTTTATGTATATTTATATAAGTGTACATGTGTATGTATATTTATATACGTGTACATGTGTATGTATATCTAAGTGTATGTGTGTATGTATATTTATTTAAGTGTACATGCGTATGTGTATTTATATATGTGTATACATGTGGATGTATATCTATATATGTGTATACATGTGTATGTATATCTATATGTGTATACATGTGGATGTATATCTATATATGTGTATACATGTGGAGGTATATCTATATATGTGTATACATGTGGATGTATGTTTATATATGTGTATACATGTGAATGTATATATATATGTGTATACATGTGTATATGTATATTTATATATCTGTATACATGTGTATATGCATATTTATATATGTGTATACATGTGTATATGTATATTTGTATGAATATAGGTATGCATATATATATATATATATACATGCAAATGAATGTGGGCATGCATATTTGTATAAGTTTGTGTGTATGCGTATGCGCATGCCTGTATATGTGTATGTGTGAATATATGTATGTGGGTGTATGTATATGTGGGGGTGTGTATATAAGTGAATAATATGGATGTATGTATATATCTGGATTTGTATGTATATGTATGCATTTGCATGTGCGTATGTATATGAATATATATACATATGTGTGTATGTATGTGTATAAGTATACGTATCGGCTTGTGTGTATATGTATGTGAATGAATGTATATGCGTCTCTATGTGTGTGCATGTCTGTATATGTATGTGTGTATGTATATGTGTGCGTGTATGTATGCATGAGTATACATATCTATGTAAGTATGTGGGTATGTATATGTATGTATGTGCATACTTCTATATGTGTGTGTATGTGCATATATGTATGT
The DNA here is from genome assembly GCF_053919585.1 of Euprymna scolopes. Classification (NCBI taxonomy): domain Eukaryota; kingdom Metazoa; phylum Mollusca; class Cephalopoda; order Sepiida; family Sepiolidae; genus Euprymna; species Euprymna scolopes. The sequence goes on from NC_136484.1 coordinate 101,433,993, forward strand.
ATGTATGTGTATGTGTATATATGTATATATATGTACGTGTATATGTGTGTGCATATATATATATATAATTAAAACAAAGGGATGTAGTGTTTACCTCATATACACAATGATAAACCTCAAACTAAGATGGATAACAGTATTTATATATAGAAAATATAATCGAAACTTAATTAAAAAAGATCAATACGAAATAGAGAGCAGATTTATTATAAGGGAAAGAAAATTAAAACTGTAACTTGAATTTTATACTTAAAATTTATTGTTCGACTGAATACTCAAAAAATGAATTTACAAAGTTCTTTGTTCGCGGAGTTTCAAAGAATGCTATTCTCATTATTCTTCTCATCAGAGGGCATGAAGAAATCAGCAAATTATATTTGTAGCAATGCTAGAATTTGCTAGTTAAGGCATTAAGGTAAACTGCAATTTATTTTAATCATAAATTGCCAAATAAAAAAAATGAAAATTAAAAATGAAAGAAATATTGGATGTGTAAAAAACTAATATAAAAACAAACCGCGCGTGTACTTAAAATTGTACTAGTTCGTCTGTTGTGCTTTATTTTATGACTTAATTTACTATTTTAGATAGATTAGAAAAAGAGCAATGAAAACTAATGAAAGATGGAAAAATAATTAGACAGATGGGCAGAAAAATTACGTTTATTAAACTTTGTTGTATTTTTTGAGACACGTTTCCTTTGTTAGCTTCTCTACAACATATTTACTGGAGTAAAATAATTAAATAAAGTGGTGCTGTTTTAACAAGAGCAACTATTAAATCCAAATAATAAAGGAAGAAAAGGGAGTTCAACTTTTTTATCAACAAAAAATAGCTCCACTTCAAATGCACTCAATTCAAATATAAAAACTAACACGAAAGAATAAGTAGCGAGTAAATTTATTTTTCAACGAAGGCTTACATATCTGCATCAGTAAAAATAAAGGTGGGTTTTATTATCGTAAATAAACCCACTCTTTCAAAAATAATTGGTTTCTTTTTCAGTTAAACAATAATAATGGAACTTGAATGAATACTTTATTTTATACTCGCCTCACTGTAATTACATTATAACAATTTTGCAGACGAGAATTTGGGAGACAAATCATCAAGGAGAACCCATTCGTTGTACTTTTCGGATTTTTTTCTACTTATCCTGCAGATTATTATCGCTTGGACACAAACATACCATATAATAACATTACGTTGACACAAATATCTTCCCCTTTCAAAATCCCTTGATATGTTGCCTTTTTGCATATTTACTGTAAAGTTGCATGTAAAACGGAAACTGTCTTTACAAATCCTTAAATGTGCAGTTTTTCCTGTAAGCCGAAGACTCGAACGATAATAATTCATACAAAAACTTGCTCAAGGATACCCCTACATGGTTTGGCGGACCTAAACAATGCGTTTACAATTCACCTTTTCAATTTCTTCGTATTTTATTTTCCAGCGATTATTATCGACGATAAGCAATACTTTCAGATTACAAAAAATAGAAAAAAGAAACGGTCGACCTGAACAATGCTACACCTACCGTTTATTTTTTCCTATCGAGAATTTACCGAGCTACACCTGTCCCGTATGGAAAAAGCATGTTCTCAGATCCGAAGCGATCTGATACAGTTCGGATCTGAGAGCATGCCTTTTCCACAAGAGACAGGAGAAACTCGATAAATTCTCGACAGATGGGGGTGATAATGTTGTATCGGGTATTGTGGGCTTCTTTATGTTTGGTGGAAGTCTTGACGTATAATCAAATAAAGATAGTCCAGCACGTTCGAGTGGGAGAGGAGGAGACCGGTGAGAGAAGGGTACAAAGGTGTTGCGCGCCTGAAACGTGTGGGCCGGCACCGCGTAAAAAGTCTGTTAGCGGTCACCTTATTTCACGAGAGCATCACACTTCAGCACATCCAGATACACTTTTGTGTTGATTTTCAAGCCGACTTCGAAGATATGAGGTGGCATGGTGTAGCCCTCACTTGAAAAACACATAAACGACCAGAAATATGGTTTTCTTCACGCTGAATACGTATCTGTTATCCGAATTAGCATTATGAGGTTTTGGAATCATGGTACTGTTGCCATAACTTAAATCGGTAGGGAGCATGAGAGGTACAGAGGCGCATCTCCGATCTCGCTCGTTGTCTATTGTGTCACTTTCAGCCATAATAGAAGGCTCCTATCGCTCTTGTGATTTGCAAATAGTCTGGAAAAGAACTATTTTATCAAACGGAAATGGAATCATGCATTTACTAGTGCGACAATGTAATCATTGCACCCGGTACACACTTGTTTACTTCTCACTATGCTAAAATTCGAAAAAGATGTCTCATATATTAATATTTAGCAACAGCAAAACCATTATAATACCGGTACAGATTATTCTTGCAATAAACTCACGTCGCCAGTTAGTTACTGTAACTGTGTGTTTAGACTTAATAATGAACGCTGTTTTTTTTTGTTGTTTTTTTTGTGCTGTATACGTTGTAACGCAGTCGCTTTTCGATACAGGGTATAAAACATGCACATTATTCTACAGATGGTTTCATTCAACCAGACCTTCTGTTAATTTTCCACAACGGAGACCTAGACTTAATCGTGGCGATTTAAATTTAACAGCAAAAGAAAAAAAAACATTAAAAATACCCCAAAAAACAACAATACATATTGACACTTTCCTCGTGCGTGTTGATTTTACTTTTACAAATATATATTTCTAAAATTACTACAATTACTCATGCAAATGCTTTTATTTCCACACTGCATGATTTATTCCAAATATGCATTTTCACTAAATACTGTATCATAGGGATACCGATATTTCTCTATTAAAATCAATTAAGATTATCAGATTAATATTATGTACAGGTAGTCAAATTTGGCACAGAGTATAAATGCGACACGTTCTTCTACAAATTTATAACATCGACAGATCTATTTTAGTTGAATCAACGCCAAAATAAAGTCTATTGCGTCGATTTCAATTTGGTTAACTTTCTACTTCAACATCTAAAATTAGCCGGACAATGTTTTTATTTGCAAAGTACCTGATCTAATCCAACTGGGCGTTGCACCTAAATATTTGACTAAACGATAGCGAATAATTTAGACTTACAGTCATTAAGCATTTCCAGGTTCAACTTAGGTATATATACTCCTTTTCGCTGAAAAGTAAATAGGTGGCCCAACAGATTTTAAACTGAGTAGGCCTACTTCGTTAAACTGACAAAGCGAATAAAGTAAACAAAGTAGTGTCTATTTCGATTGGTTTAGACTAATGCACATTTTTTTATTCGAGTGTACCTTATTCTATATATCTTTTCCCCCACACCTTCATTGAAAATTAGTAGGGCTATTACAACAGCATATTATTTTCATTGGTTGGACTCTCGAGTTATATATCCGACACAGTTTGACACAATTAATAAATCCAAAAACTACATCACTCTACATAAAAAAAACATATGAGATATAAATGGATATATACGTGGGAATGAAAGCAAGACAAATAATATGGTGTTGTCATATCTCTGATTATTATGCACACTAATCTGTTTAATCTTACTATGTATTTTAAATTAATACTTTTATACACCGATAATTATTTTTCTTTTTACATTTAAAGTCATATGAAATTTTCCGGTTCGAATTATATACGCGTATTACGCTTCGTAACATAGTACAACGAGATAAATTATTCCACTGATTTGGAACTAAACCAGACTATGGATTTCGATTTATTTAACCACACATATTTACCATGAAGTTTTTAATTCGATTTTTGCTAATTAAAATATATAAGTAGTCTCACAAAAAGATGTAATGTGTGATTTAATCCTCCTCTCTATTTTGAAAAAAAAAATTAAGTACATGAGTATTGATTTGCTGTACAGCATAAAATAACGTTTTTGTTTACATTCTGTACACATCAGTAATTGACTTGGAACCGCAGGTCTCACCCGCACACAACAGTAAATTAACATTTTGAATTTAACGCATAACAATAGCAGTAATCAATTCGATACATCAGTGTGAAGAAATGCATACCACTGCTCAATAGTGACAGTAATCAACAAAAATCCCTGTTAATCACCGTAATGACCGCCAATGTACAAGATTGACTGTTATAGGATGACAGTACCATACAATGGATTATTGCAGGATTGTTAAAGCAGACCATTTTATTTCAAAGTAGTCAACTAGGACTCGATATTTGTCATAACCGATAGTGACTTACAATGACATTTACGCAAGTAAACGCCTAAAAACGCCAAATATCATTAGTGATCGCTATTGGAAAAAGACAGTGTAATCTCAGTGCGGTACACTATAGACGATGTTAGTTAGAGCCTAACAAGTGGAAAGGCAAACAATGTCCACCAGTAAACGAAAATCAATGTCAATAAACAACTAAAAACATAACTAACGCAAGTGACCATAACCGCACACCACAGACAATCTATGTTGCGCTGTAACCAGATGCATGTAATTTACAATTTAGACGAAAAATAAAAAAGAAATATCATACACAAATACATTGTAACCACTGAAATAAACTCTAAAATGTGATATGTCAATTACTAATACGCAATAACTTTACATCCGACAGCAGTTTACACAAAACTAGAAATGATGTGTACGTTTTGAATCCCCTGTACGAGAATTCCTCTCCAAAACACCACATCCATCAGCATGTCTAGAAGGAGTAATCCTCGCCCAGTAACATGCCACCTATCTTTCCCGATTTCGACTTACCAACGTCTTACGGCATCTGCCACCCCAAAACTGAATTAAGTAATATATGAGTTAACATCAATATCATAATAGCCGTCAAACAATGTGATTTTCACTTCCCAATAATCGAACTCTAATCATCCCTATGAAAAAAAAAAAAACAACAACCATCAGCCAGGATTAATATGAAAGAGGGAGGGCACGCTTAAGTGTTTTTAATGATTCTTTTCCGATTTGACTCGACTTTTCAATAAATCCACTACCGCAATTTTAATTCATCACTTCAAAAACGTTCGCGATTACAGCTTTAATTCATCAAGTCCAAAACGTTCTCAACTACTGTATTTATTTTACACTCGAATAAAACATCTGAATTTAATCCAGCTTAAAAGAAACAAAAATGTATTACAAGGGAAACAAACAGGAAAACATGCACCAGTATACGAATATATATATATGAATATATATATATATATAATAAATTCGACAGCCAAACAACCTCGCAGCCCACAAGAGCCATGACAGTCAAAGAACCGGAAGCCCAAGACCCGAGTTTCGCCCTCATTTGGGCTCATCAGTTTGACACATCAGAGCTCAGGATTCGAAACCCGAGCATCCTGCATTCAAGACAAGCACTCTACCAACTGAGCAAACGCCCTGCAAACAAGAATTTCTATTAACCAACACAGATCAAGCAAACCGTGTCGAAATCCGACTGTGAAATGAACCTACTTCGTCTCAACAAGGGACGCGGTCATCCAACCAGCTAATAACCCCAAGTCAATGTCTGACAAGTAGGATTTTTAACTCGAAAGGACGATGCCATCCAGCAATGCTAACCAAGCGAGCAACTTATGATAGGATTTTCAGAATGTGAGAGATTGTATATAATAAATTCCACAGCCAAACCACGTCGCAGCCCACAAGAGCCATGACAGTCAAAGAATCGGACGTCCAAGACTCGAGTTTCGCCGTCATTTGGGCTCATCAGTTAGACACATCCGAGCTCAGGATTCGAAACCCGTATATATATATATATATATATATATATATATATATATATATATATATATATATATATATATATACGCATACTTTGATATGTATGGTTTAACTTAAATAGGGATGGTATAATAAAATTGTGGGGTCTGCGTTCGCTCCTGTACTCCATGCAAATATTGCAGAAACTTTAACAAAGATGTTTTAGATATATTTGCGTAAGTATATTTTTATAATTATGTTTTAGTCTAAAGAAATATGGTATAATAAAATTATTGGGTGTTCGATCGCGCCTGACTTCCATAGAATAAAATATGTCAAAGTTTTAATAAGTTTTTTTAAAAGAGGTGCGGCTCCACAATAACTCCTTTACTTTAATCTTAATTCACGTAAGTTTTATTTATTTTTTTTAGTGAAATCATATTGTGTCGAATAAATTCACCTCATAAATTCACGTTCGTATTAAAGTGAGAGCCTAAAAAAAGTCGGAACTTTAGACAATTCTCGACACTAATTATGAATAACTATGTCCTTTCATTCTCCATTGCAGGTGACACTCTTTCAAAATAGATACATAGATAAATAATAAAAAATAAGAACGTTACTTGTTATCGTGTCAAAAGAAGGAAAACATCCTGCCCACGTGATTATGTTTCTTTTTAAAAACATTTGCATAACCTTTTATGTTTATTCATATATCTTTTAAGCTTTTTGTCAGTGTACTAGAAGGAATTCAGTTGAATACACCCCATTTTGCGTGTTCTGTACATTACAATAGTACAACCCTGAATCCGACGTCGAAATACAACATCGTTCAATACTAGAATACTGTAACGAAGCTGTTCTGCTTGAAAAGGGAGCTATTTTATTCTTCATATTTTTATTGATTATTTGCTGTAAAAAAAAGAAAGTAATTACGTGTTTACTTTTTTAATATCCAATTTGGATGTTTCGGGTTATTTTACTAAATTAAGTAAAGTTTCATTATTTTTCTAAACTGTTTTTGTTTCTTTGTTTTTCGATATTTCGTCGATATTATTTTAGTAAGAGTGTTTAGCAGAAAAGCCAGAAAAATAAATATACAAGAAATAAATGTTACCATAGTCAATAAAAGTTCAGTTAATGTGTTTTTTTATTTGAAATGGTTTTTAATGCTCTTTACTTGAGATAATTTCAGCGAACCGAAATTAAAACAAAATTTGAGGCGATGACCACTTAAATGACTTTTTTATATAAACAACACATGCCATAATCGAATATTCCTCAAGCACAAAATAATGGAAAACATTAAAATATGTCTATAATATTCCAAACGTTGACGGAACTCTATGAAATTGTTAAAACAGAATGCTCAGGTGGCCCTCCTTCAAATTGAAAACGGGGCTTTCCATTTCAAAGTCGCTTCATTTTGACTTTTTAAAAACCAGTTCCTGAATTAAAAAAAAAAATTACAAACTACTTAAAAATACAAACCAATGAAATTTTCGACCATAAATGTAACTTTTATTGACAATGGTTAGATTTATTTCGTGTATATATATATATATATATATATATATATATATATATATATATATATATATATATATATATATATATTTTCCTTTTGTAAGGAAACCTAATTTTGTTGGTCACTCCTGCTACGCATGGAAACAAACTTTATAGAAAAAATATAGTTTCGCCAAAATTATCTTTACTTTCATCATATTTTGCTTAAGGTAAAATTCTGTACAACCCCCTCCTAACCTATCATACTTTCCTCAATCACAATCTATGTTCTGTAGGCTGTTTTTGAAACCAGTCAACGACGTACTTCTCCTAGTATATATATATATATATATATATATATATATATATATATATATATATATATATATATATATATATACACATACTCTATATATATATATATATATATATATATATATATATATATATATATACTCTCTCTCTATATATATATATATACTATATATATATATATATTATGTGTGTGATGCCTCCCTTAAGTCCTCTAAAACAAATAATATCCCTGTAGGAGCAGCTGCGCCTGTAACTGTGACGCAAGGTTTCGCAATCTTGGACAACACCTCTCCTGTATCGGCAGTGTTTGAGTCCAGTGGCAAGAAGTCCAGGACGACTGGAAAAAACCCATCGATAAACGGAAAGCGCATACATTACCTAGAAATCAGAAACTGTCACCCATTTAGTACTGGCAATGTTAAACGTTATTATACCGCACATACGCATGTATATATATATATATATATATATATATATATATATATATATATATATATATATATATATATATATATATATAATAAAAATTACAATAAGTTTACCATGGTAATCAAAATGGTAAACTTAAAATATATTATAAATATTAAAGAGTTAATATTTACAAGTAAAATAAACTCAGCCAGATGTAAAAAGCTCAATAAAACCGAAAAGGAAATAGAGCTTATAATATGAACACATGATTAATAAAACATGTTAAAATACATCTTGAAAAAGAGTTAAAAACATATTTAATTTTAAAAAACGGAAACACAAGATAAGTGGATAGTCCTTAATCCGTGGAGGTTCGAAGAAATACTCTCCTTCTCATCAGAGGGCAGGAATTAGCTAAATGCAGGATCGGATGTTCCATATAAAAGTATTTAGTGAAAGTAGAAGTAAGTCACAGATCTTACTTGGTTAAAAAAAAAAAGGGTGAGGCAAAAGAAAAATAAAAATAAAAAGATTTCACATGAACAGACAGTCCAGTGAAGGGTAAAAATCCAAAAATGGTAAAATCCAAAACGGTAGAATTTAAAATTTCAATCCAATAGGTAAATTCTAAATGGTCCAAAATAATCCAAAAGGCAGAGTTCGTTGGAAAAAGCGCAACTGTCAAGGCTGGATGAATCAAAAGAATTAATGTTTAAAAAAAATAAAAAATAAATAAAACACCCGAAAAGCGGTGAAGATTTAAATTTGAAAAGCAAGGTCAACCTGACCCAGACAAGAAGCGCGAAAATTAGCGTTAATAATTAGGTCAGCTTAGATATGCACGTGAAAGTCCCAGAATTATATTAAGAAAACTCATCAGAACAAATAAATGGCTAAGTTTATGAAATTGGGCTTCTGTTATATATAAATATTTATTTATATATATATATATATATATATATATATATATATATATATGTATATATATATGTGTGTGTATATATATATATATATATATATATATATATATATATATATATATATAATGAAGAATACGTATGGTATACGTGTATTAGTCAAATACACAAGGAATATAATGTGAACAAAGATATATTTGCTTGAAATTAATATTTCGACGTGATATGTCATCAGCCGCATTTGTTATCTCTCTTGCTTTCGCTCTCTCTCTCTATATATATATATGTATATATATATATAGATATGTATATATATAGATATGTATATATATAGATATATATGTGTATATATAGATATGTGTATATATACATACATATATATATAGATATGTGCATATATACATATATATATAGATATGTGTATATATACATATATATAGATAGATATATGTATATATACACACACATATATATATATGTGTATATACACATATATATATATATATATATATATATATATACATATATGTCGATATATATACACACACACACACACACATATATATATATATATATATATATATATATATATATATATATACACACCTACAGTGTACACAGGTTGCCTTCACGAGCGCGTACAAACAGCTAGGACTAACAATTAATATAAAAAAACCCAAATCCTCCATCAATCACCACCAAACAGTACTCCAGTCTCACCCCCAAACATCTCCATCGACAACGTATGACTGGAAAATGTGGACCACTTCCCATACCTAGGCAGCATCCTATCATCAAAAGCCAACATAGATGATGAAATACAACACCGTCTCAGCTGTGCCAGTGGGGCTTTCTCAAGGCTAAGGAAGAGAGTATTTGAGAACCGTGACCTTCTGGCAATGACCAAAATCATGGTATATAAAGCTGTCTTGCTGCCCACTCTTCTCTATGGATCGGAGACCTGGACCACACACAGGAGGCACGTAAAAACCCTGGAGACGTACCACCAAAGATGCATCCGAAAAATCCTCAGAATTAGTTGGAAGGGCCGACGCACCAACACCAGCTTCCTGAGTGAGGCTGACATTCCCATTATCACCGCTACTGTTGCTCAACGCCAGCTCAGATAGACTGGTCATGTTGTCCGAAATCCGGATCTCCGTCTCCCAAAACAGATTTTCTACTCTCAGCTTGTTGAGGGAAAGCGTGCCCAGGGTGGCCAAAAGATGAGGTATAAGGTCAACATCAAAGCAAATCTAAAGCGGTTTCACATGGACCTTGAGACATGGGAGGACGTGGCTGGGTTCAGGTTGGCATGGAGGAGCGCTGTCAACGAGGGTGCTGCGCTTTATAGTAGTGACCTAAATACAGCTGCTGAGAATAAACGCAAGCACAGAAACGACAGATTATCAACCAGACGCACACAACCCCACCACACCACCACTACCTTTATCTGCCCAAATTGCACAATACAAATTGGGTCTAGGATTGGGCTCTATGCTCACCTGAGGACCCACAGAAGCCACAACGGAGGGCAGTCTTACTCGGACACGAGTGACCGCCGATGATATATATATATATATATATATATATATGTATATATTGACATATATGTGTATATATACACACATATATGTATATATATAGATATATATATATATGTGTATATATACACATATATATGTATATATATAAATATATATGTGTATATATACACATATATATGTATAGATAGAAAGAGAGAGAGATCTCTATATATATAAATTATTTTTTTTGCCTGTTTTTGTTTGCATGTTAGTTCTCAATTTGATTACGAAAGGTCCGTTATTTTCGATATTTAATCAATTCTATACATCGAATGAGTCTTGCAAAATACATCTCTTTTGAATATTATATTACGAAAAATCAATGTCACTAAAACGATGTATGGTAGTTAACGTTTATTGGTAGAAAATTATTTAAACTCTTCTATATAAGTTTCTTCTGTAAAATGGAGTTATATTTATAATATATTTAATTTAATTTATTTTCAATTATTATTCCTAACACCGAATGTTTAGAAACTGATTTCGAGTTACTTCCCATGGGTACAACCTGTTGTCTTCATTTATAAAAATCTGAAAAGTGGGCGTTCACTTTTTGCGACTCAATTATTATCTAGTCACGAACGCATTCATAGTTATAAAAAATGAATTTTCAATGGCGGTGCGTTAAACCGTCGATGTCCGGTTGGCAAAACTGCTTAAAAATTACCGTTTTTCTACCCTTCTTATTTCAGGTAATATCTTACTTAACCCCGCTATTTTTTGTGTGAGAGTAGTCGCACGGTGTTGTGCTGCTAGTTAGATTAAAACAAAAATTGTTTTCATTAATTTTTTTTGGATAGGCTCTAGGTCGTCACCTACTTTTGCTATTTTCTGAAGGTTCCACCTTCACACACACATACACACACGCACACACACACACACACACATATATATATATATATATATATATATATATAGATATATACACAAAACCCCTGACCTTGATGGTGGAAAGACTAAAGATGTTGCTAGGTTTTCAACTGATCAGGAATAACCGCAAATATGAAAATTGACGCCAAATATTTCTCATATGTTATATCTCTATTCTTGGGTTTTCACACATAAAGAAAATTTCACAATGTATACTGATCATTTGTTAGTGGAGATATATGCTCTCTTTTGGAAATATAGTACGAGAATACATATCTCCACTAACAAATGATCAGTATACATTGTGAAATTTTCTTTATGTGTGAAAACCCAAGAATAGAGATATAACATATGAGAAATATTTGGCGTCAGTTTTCATATTTGCGGTTATTCCTGATCAGTTGAAAACCTAGCAACATCTTTAGTCTTTCCACCATCAAGGTCAGGGGTTTTGTGTGTATATCTATATATATATATATATATATATATATATATATATATATATATATATATATATATATATATATATATGTGTGTGTGTGTGTGTGTGTATATAAACCATAAGAAATATTTAGGATCAAGTCTTTGCTGGCTGTTATTTAAGACCATTTGAGACAATAGGGGGAGATTAAACTTGTCTCTATTAAAGCGAGGGGTTTAGGGAAATATAAGATATTTTGTATTTCATATACAAAACTAGAAAGCAAATAACTATGATTGAACTATAGTAAAGTTTCCTACTTTTCCACCCACGCAAATCCTTTAAATTAGTATTATTATTAATATTCAAACGAAAAAACGGTAAAAATTGATTACCCCACTTAATTTAATCAACAATGTCCAACCTTAAGCGACAATGTCAAATAACCTACTACACAATTAAGGTCATTAGATTTCCAACAACCCTTCATTAATAAAGTCCTAATCAATAGTCGCCGAGATTTGGCACTTTTAAAATCTGCAAAAAGTAGTATATCTATATTTATAACTTGGCATGGGCACAGTGAAGACAACCAAGCTAAAATAAACCGAAATGAAGGCATCCCAATACAGCCAAATTAAAGCTAGATTGCATGACATATATATATATATATATATATATATATATATATATATATATATATATGTATATATATGGGTGTGTGTATATATATATGCATATATATGCGTGTGTGTATATATATAAGTGTGTATATATATGGGTGTGTGCATATATATCTGTGTATATATATATATGTATATATATATGTGTGTGTTTATATGTATATATATGGGTATATATATGTGTGTATATATATGTGCATATATGTGTGTGTATATATATGTGTATATATGTGTGTGTATATATATATATGTGTATATATATGTGTGTGTATGTATATATGTGTGTATATATATGTAATTTTTTATATGTATATATACATATATATGTATATATATGTATATATGTATATATTTGTATATATATGTATATATGTATATATTTGTATATATATGTATATGTATATGCGTATATATATATATATATAGATATATGTATATATATATTGGTATATATATAGATATATGTATATAATTACATACTTATTGGGGCATAAGTTATTTGTGTGAAAATATAGGTAAGTTTTACAATTGTAAGAAATTGTTGGCAATAGAATAGTATTAAAATCTCCTAAAATCTTGCAAATTTTGATATAATTTCGGGGCATAGTACCAAAGATATTTGCATTTTGATATTCGATAATTGGCGATATGTATACATATATTATATTGAGACATCAACCTGAATAGTGTAGTGGGCTCTCCGCTCTTAAGATCACGCATAACTGCTCACAATTTAAGATGAATTTACTTTAATTATCATTATATGTAAAATGAGCAACGACTTTATGGCCACCTTGGCCATGAAGTTGATGCTCATTTTACGTTAAATAAACAGTGAAAACTGATCCCCTTTCTTTATAATTATTTTTCATTTCTTCCAAACTGCTAGTTTAACATAATGTTACTGTAATATTCGTTTAAAGCACATTCTTACACCCATAATAGTAGTAAATTTTTATGGGTTTCTGGGTTTAGTAAATGATACACATTTACTGATAATTAAGTCATAGAGATTTGTTTTCGTAGTTTTGCATATTCATTGCAAAACATCTTTTATTTACCCAACAATCCATAAGTTCTGATGAAGGAGAGACAAAGACTGGCTGCTATTGTTGCAAATGATGTGAAATTACAGCTAAGGGTAGAAGATTTAAAGTATTTCTTTAATGTTATATACCCTCCATCTGTTTTTTATAGATGAAGTAAATGTCACAATATAAAAAGATTATCTGATAATGAAGATATTCATAATCGGTCCCTATGTCCAAAGAGGGAAGAAATAACGGATGATAAATATTTTGAATCAACTTTCCCCGTGCAGTTATTTCTGCTCGTTTGAAACCATAGCATCCAGTTTAGTCTACTCTCCATCATGACCAGATGTTTAGAGGATATATAATAAAAATAAAAGTTACAATAAGTTTACTAAGGTAATCAAAATGGTAAACTTCAAATATATTATAAATATTAAAGAGTTAATATGTACAAGTAAAATAAACTCAACCAGATGTAAAAAGCTCAATAAAATCGAAAAGGAAACAGACCTTATAATATGAACAAATGATTAATAAAACATGTTAAAAGACATCTTGAAAAAGAGTTAAAAACATATATAATTTTAAAAAAAGAAAGCACATCCACGTATCTTGTGCTTTCTTTGTTTAAAATTAAATATGTTTTTAACTCTTTTTCAAGATGTCTTTTAACATGTTTTATTTATCATTTGTTCACACAAACACACACACACACACACACACACACACATATATATATATATATATGTATATTTATATTTATATATATAAGTAGCATGGGTGCCCGCCATTGGCCGAGTGTTTGGAGGTGGGTGTTGAGCAAAAAATAGTAGAAGTATGAAGGCAGGCTCGGAGGCGTACCGCGAAGGAGGCAAAGAACGGGGGAAAATATGACGTCATTGCTACTAATGCAACCGCCAAACCATAAGTGGTATATGTTTAAATTAAGGTTAGACAATCAAAAAGAGGGGGTGACTGTCGAAAATATCCGTCAAAAAGCAACCCCTTCATGTAGAAAAAAACCCAGTTGAGGGTGAAAAGTTAATATTTTTAGACAATTTTTCGGTATTTGTCGTCTGAAGTGTCGCTCTAAAAAATGATACTGACCTTGTGAAAATCCGTCGCAGCTGTCAAAAGTTTTAGGGAGATATGCAAACATACATACATGCATTTATATATTGGTAGCACAAATTTTTGACCCAAACGAATGAAACCGCTTTCCCTATCTCTGAATACCCTTTATGTAAAATTTCAAATGTTTATAGTGGAAACTGTTTGAGTAATTTAGTATTTTTTTAAAATTTGTTCCTTATTATGACCCCTGATGTTTTGGGGCTGCAATAAAATAATTAAGTTAGATCTATGTTTAAGGAACATATATCTAAAATTTCAATTGTTTATACCCAAACTTTGCCGAGGAGTGTGGTAGAGTTCTCAAAGGTAAAAATGGTTAAACTTTGACCCCTTCATAGCCAAAGTTCTGGCCAAAAATGGATTAGAAATATTTTCCCAAATCATAATAACCTGTATATCAAATTTCGAGTCCGTAGTCTGAAAATCGAGTTATTGTGTAGGGAAATGTACACAGACAAGCACACACACAAACAGACGAACAGGCAGACACTGATATATATAGATATATATATATATATATATATATATATATATATATATATATATATATATATATATATATACTTCGGAGTAGTTTTTATTTAAAAATCAGTGGTTATGTAAACGTGAGATTGTAGGTTTACAAAATATTACTGGCAGTAATATTCTATAAATTATCCCATCTAAACGAGAATTGCTCGATATTCAAGATAGAGCAAATAAATTAAACTGTAATTCAATGAATTTCAAAAAACTCTTATTGAAATGAAATGAAGTGGTTGAGTTTCATATCAAAGAATTTTTATTATTCTAAGCAAGACAAAGAATGCTTTAGAAAGTTTACCTCCGTAACCTATAGGGTTTCGATGTCTACCATCTCATCAGAGGAGTGAAAATATTAGCAAATAGTTATAAAGGTATGCACCCTATTTGCTAAAGTCAGTGAGACATGGAAAGTCAAAGTGAAAATAAATAAATATATATATATATATATATATATATATATATATATATATATATATACATCTATAATATAAAGCTGAATGTCTGTGTGTGTGACTGGTCACGAATAGGCTCCTATATGGTTGACTAGTTTTAAAAAACTGATTACACATAATGATAGATGTATCGAGACACAGGAATGAGTATGTTTGATCTGTCAGTAATTGTAGGGTCTAAGTTCGCGCCGGATCAACAAAGTATGGAAATGAAAAAAAAATTAAAAATTAAAAAAAAACGTTTACAAGTGTTTTTGATATAGATGTACATAAGAATACTTTGATAAGTATGTTTTAACTTAAATAGGGATGTACAATTAAATTGTGGGGTCTGCGTTCGTGCCTTGCCTTCATAGAATGAAAATAGGGACACACTTTAATAAAGACTTTTCATATCTATCTGCGTAAGTATAATTTGATACTTATTTTTCAGTTTGAAGAAATATGGTATAATAAAATTAAGGGGTGTTTTTTCACACCTACCTCCATATAATGGAAATATGTCACAAGAGTTAACAAGTTTTTTTTTAATATAGAACCACAGAATATTGTGAGAAGGGTTTCAGTGGGAGCAGGTCTGCTATAATAAATTATGGGGTTTATCTATTTGGTTTTTACTTTCAATAAATCAATAAATCCTATTTTCTCTCATTAAAATAAAATGAATATAGTGAAATAAATGAAGGATAATTCGAATAAAAAAATCCCCCCTACTACTCACAGCTCCAATTTTCTCTTTCAACTTCGTCACTGAAATAGGAACAGTGTTAACTTTTTAAAGATTGAAAACGCACGCACGCGCATATATATATATATATATATATATATATATATATATATATATATATATATATATATATATATAATTTTACATATTGCATGAAACTGATGCACGTATGATCCCATAGAAGCAAATACAGGCCTGTTTTGATGACGCAACACCTTCGCATTTATATGCCTGATATTTTCTTCAAACCAATACACTAATTCACACGCTTCGGTTGTTACATAAACTGCCCTTTTCACATTGCCAATATGACGGTAAATCTGGCAAATTCAACTTAATTTCTTTCATTATTGAAACCCAAATTTTATCTTAAGAAAATGTTTCTGTAAATGCCGGTTCGCAAACACAACCCCGTTAAAGGTTAATTAACTCTTACCCTTTTTCATTGATCAACGATAAAACTTTGAAGTTTAAACAATGAAAAACAATAACTCTATGAGAGCATTCAAGTTGATTTGTATTATTTGAAATCTGTTTTGGCCAAGTCCTTATCCCTGAAAGAATGTAAAAAATTACTAGATCGAGCTAACTTAAAAATGTAAGCTTATCTATTTTAATGTTTATAATGAAATGCAAAAATAATTTAAAATGACTCGATAAATCGAAATGATTCATTTAATCATTATTATATGCATAAAATATTACTTACCTAATGGTCATTTTTCTGGCTTCTTGGCTCACTGTTAGCTCATCTGATTTTACAATAGCATACAATAAATTTCCAGGCAGTAAAGCAAAAGCATTAGGCTGCGTTTTTTTTCAAGATATATCTTGTATTTCACATAAATATTTCTGGACTCGTATTAAAAATATACATTTGCTTGTTATGGAACTTGTTATCATTTTTTATTTCAAACCAGCACACTGCATATCATTCAATTATAATCTAATGAGGATGTGCTGCTTACCAGACATTTCTTTTGGGTAGGCACGTTGTGTACATAAGAACGTTATCTGATGGCGAACATTAACCAGCTGGCCTGATGTATAGGCCCAGTTTTACAGGCTGCGAATGTTGGGTAAACTTTTCAACTAGGAATGCAAATTTCATATTCGAATAAATGTCTTTGATCAGAGGTTAGTTAACGTATCTCCTTAGTCATAAAACAAAAATCCACAGGACAACCAATTGGTGTGAATACTACGTATAAGCATTCGTACATAATTCAGCAGTGAGGACTATCGATTGTTATAGTGTTTTTTACTGGGTCCATTTATATGCTTAAAAAAGGGTCTCAATAAAAGTTCCTTTTGGTGTACAGATCAACTAAAGGTGTGTAATTTTGTCTGTAGTTTTCTCTTAAAAAATGTTACCATTCCAGCCCCAAAACCTTTATTACTATTTGTTTTCTTCACTAACATAGACTAAATTATAGATACACTGATGTCCTCTTTCAGAACAACAACAACTACCTCTGCAACAACATCAATAGTTTAACCACTATTTGGGATAACTCTATGAGAGCGCTATTCACTTTTCCATCTCTTTCATCAGGGTCCAATGGGATTAGTAACACAACAATGAATTGTTTTTTTTTTAATAATTAATTATTTATTAATAATACAAAAACAGATTTTCTGAAGATATAAAAACCTAATTCTGTATAAAATGTTTAGAATAGAGAAACGATAACTTTTAAGTAAAAATTTCAAACTTCTTTTTTAACTTGCCTCCCCACGAGGCGAAACTTCAGCAAGATCAGTTTTTTCATATACAGAAGGGCTAAAACACATCATTTGGGACAAGTAAACTTTCCGTAGTCTAGAAGTATCCCTTTTTCATTGATCAACGATAAAACTTTGAAGTTTAAACAATGAAAAACAATACTTTTTTTTTAAATATTCAAACACTTTAGTTATTATTAAAGCAATTATGGTACTATTTACTTGCCTTCGCAGCAGTAAAACTTAGAAATTTTAAACAATGACAAACAATATTGTAAATATATGACAAATTAAACAGAACTTATTAAAAAATCTTTAAAGTAATTATGTTTATACACATTTTTTTATAAAATTGATGTAATTATAATGTAAGACACGGTCAGATTTTCATGTAGGAAAAAAGCTGATACACTCTATTAGGGGAAAATAAAAGTTGCCTTAGTTAAGAAGCCTCTTTTTTTAATTGACGGGCTACATAACTGTGAAATGTAAGCAGAAACAACAACTTCTAAAATAAAATGTAAAAGCTATTATTTAAGTAATTAAATAATTATATAATTGATTGTCCACATAAGTTAAAGTTAGACAGTTTTAAACAAAGAAAAACAATAATATTGAAAATATACAAAAAAAAAAAAGGCCGAACGCATTTTGTAAATTTCTATAAATAATCAATTCTATTTCAAATTTAATAATAACATATGTAATTAGAATGTAAGACAATGTCAGTTTTTCATGGGGGAATTATCTGAAACACTGCATTGAGGGAAATAGGAAATTGCTTTTATGAACAATAAACACACTTTCATTGTGGGATCATAGAAATTTGCATTAATAAATAAAACCGTTAAATACAAATGTACAAACCCTTTTTTGTTTTAGTAACTAGGCCACTATTTACTTACCTTCCTACTAGGTCAAACTAAGAAAATTTTAAATAATGAAAAACAATAAAATTGTAATTATATAAATAAAATTAAAACAGAACTGATTAAAAAAAATATATTTTAAGTAATTAGGTCCATTTTAAATTGAAACATGTACGGAAATGTTGTACACATCGTATATAAAAAGAAAACTAAATACATACACGTGAAATACGGTGGAAAATGCAATAAAAAAACGGTTACTAAACAAGTCTTTATTTAGATACGTTTCCAATACAATGTGGTGAAAACCGAAAGAGACAATCTGGATGTATTTTCTACTTAGAAATAACTTGCAAGTTATTATTACACATTCATAGAAAAAAAGTTCTATATTAATTTAACAATGAAATATAGTGGCTTTGTTATGCACGTGTTTGAATAAAAATATGTAAACAATATGATAGGGAAATAACTACGTTCCGCATAAACCTAGATAAAAATTTCACTAGATTCTTTAATTGGAATTCTTAGTTTACAATAATAAGTTTTTAGTATATCATATTATATTATCTATTACTCAATTTATAGAAGAATTGCATTACTATTCATATATATATATATATATATATATATATATATATATATATATATATATATGTATACTCTTAGCCAAATTGAATATTGAACTGCCTTTTGATTCTATAGGATAGAACAACATAAAAATATTCAGGCATTTGGAGGATTTTACATGATTCGGTTTATATTTACAAACTGATAGAATGTGCTCGACCTCCCTACATTCGTATATAGTGTTCTAGCATGCGATGTTAAGTTTTGCTGCTTCCTTTTCGCTGTGTCAGGTACCGAATATATATATATATATATATATATATATATATATATATATATATATATTTATATATATATGTCTGTGTGTGTGTGTGTCTGTGATTTTGTCGGTGGATATCAGAAACATATTTTCCGAAGTTCTTTTGGTACGATCTGGGTTGCTACCATAGTTTGCAGCGAATTAAGTCTTATAGTTTTTATTTCCATACACATTCAATTTTCAATCCCCCATAACATATTTATCGAGCGTCAAGACAAATAAAGCTTCTGGAACCAGAATGATGTACTTCCACCATTCGAAATAATAAGCACACACACACAAATATATATGTACAGTGTAATAATCATATATTATTATGTGTATAATTATAAATAATGATTTTCTGAATTAATGCATCATAAATAAGCGGATTTTTTAACCGAGTGGATTTTAGTACATGCATATACATATATATCTGTTTGTGTGGGTGCATATTTATACATATATAAATATACATGTGTATATAAACCTGTTTTTGTATGTGCATATATATACATATATATGCATACATATGACTATATATATATATATATATATATATATATATATATATATATACCTGTTCCTGTGTGTGCATATATATATATATATATATATATATATATATAAATATATATATATATTTATGTATACATACATACACACATAAATATAATGTAATGTCTAAGCAGAGGAAAAATAATTGGTGCGCGAACCTGTTACCTTGTTGTGATATTTTGAGAGCTTATCCCATTAACAGCATTATGGGAATAGCCATGTGTTAGACAACAAGGCGCCCAACAAGGTCGACCTAGACGGCAATAATTTAAGATGAATCACTTAATAAAAAAACGCAACTAAGCTTACGGGCAAATGCCATGAAATATGCACATGAGAATTAATTGAATTCGATACTTTGAATGGCGAAATTGATAAGATCGTATATTAAAGTTCCATTAAGCTGGTTCATATTTCAGACGATTAAATTAACGACATCGCGTCAGGTTTTTCATAGTATATTATATCTTCAACCTTCTACAGAAGTAAATACTATTAAGATTTAAAATAGTATAAAAAAACACAAAACTAAAACGCTCGTTTCATTTTATTCTTTATTGTTTGTTTTCAGCAAACAAATGTCCTTATAACCTTTATATGGTGTCAGCATTTAAGTTCTTCTTGCTTCTGATTTGGTCTAGTTAATCTATTAATATTCCGCTATATTATATATATATATATATATATATATATATATATATATATATATATATATAATATCATCAAATTGTTTCTCTCTAACAAAGCAAAACTTATCAATATGAGAAATACTCTGTCATATTAATAGGAGCAAAGACTAATATTGAAATGAAAGATAACGAACATACGTTAGATATAACATTTATTGTATTATCTTAACATTAAAATACAAACACTTTTTAGGCCATGTCGTCTTGCAGCTTAATTTTTCTCATCAAAAGACGGGAATGGTTAAAACTATACAAAATGCCAATATAGAAAAACCTGGTTATTCAGATTTAAATATGAAATGAGAAGTAAAGATAAGAACAGAACATAAGTAATAATAATTAATTTAATGTGGGTTCAGCGTAGAAGGGTAAAAAAAGACGGATATATTCTATCGATACCTGCTTGGGTTCGAGTGTTACTTTTTACCCTGATATTGGCGAAACTGAGTTTTGTTTTTATTGCCTAATTTCCCATTTCCAAAACCAAGATTAGAGAAGAAAACACACTTATTTCGTTAAACGATATTTATCATTTTTGTTCTTAATTTAAAACGCCAATGTTTTCTCTTGACAATACATCTGCTGAAAGACGTCTCGCGGTTTATATACGTTTTATTTTTTTATAATCGCTAATTATAGATATATACACTTATTTATATCGTTTTTTATTAACGAATTTTCACTTTCGCCTTAATAAATTATTTGTTTCCAAGTCCAGCATGCCTGCGGATATCTTGTTCAAAGCTTATATATATATATATATATATATATATATATATATATATATTATATATATAATGTGGGTGTGTGTATATGTATGCATGTGTATATGTGGGTATATATATATGTATGTATGTGTATGTGTGTATATGTATGTATGTGTATATGTATGTATGTGTATATATGTGGGTGTGTATTCATGTATGTGTATATGTGTGTATATATGTGTGTATATATATGTATGTGTATATGTGTATATATATATATATATATATGTATGAGTATATGTGTGTATGTATGTGTATATGTGTGTATATATATATATATGTATGAGTATATGTGTGTATGTATGTGTATATGTGTATATATATATATATGTATGAGTATATGTGTGTATGTATGTGTATATGTGTGTATATATATGTATGCGTATATGTGTGTATGTATGTGTATATGTGTGTATATATATGTATGCGTGTATGTGTATGCATGTATGTGTATATATATGTATGTGTATGTGTATGCATGTATGTGTATATATATGTATGTGTATGTGTATGCATGCATGTGTATATATGTATATGTATGTGCGTATATGTATGTATGTGTATATGTATGCATGTGTATGCATGTATGTAAGTGTTTGTATAAACATATGTATGTGTATATATGTATGGGCGTGCATGTGTGTATATATGCGTGTACATATATATATATGTATGTGTGTATATATATGTATGTGGGTATATATTAATGTGTGTATATATATATGTATGTGGCTATATACATGTATGTACATATATGTATATATAAGTGTGTGCATATATTTATGTATATATATGTATCTATGTATGTATATACATGTATCTATGTACGTATATATATATATATATGTATGTATGTGTATATATATGTATCTATGTATGTATATATATGTATCAATGTATGTATATATATATGTGTATATATATATATGTATGTATACATGTGTGTATAAATGTATGTATACATATGTATGTATACATGTGTATAGGTATGTATATATATGTATATACATATGCATATATATGCATATATACATGTATATATATATGCATATATATATGTATATATATGCATATGTATATACGCATGTATATATGTATATATATATGCATATGTGTACATGCATATATATGCATATATATGCATATATATATACATATATATAAATTTATATATATATATGTGTATAGATATTTATATATATATAAATATGTGTATATATGTATATACGTATACATATATATATGCATATATATATATGTATATATTTTTATACGCATATATATGCATGTGAATATATGTGTATATGTGTGTATATGTATATATGTGTGTAGATGTATATATATATGTGTATATATCTATGTATATATATGTATGTACATATATATATATATGTGTATATATATATATATATATATATATATATTATATATAGTATTGACATACCAATAAGTGATTCGTCATGTGAAACGAACCAACTGCTTTTAAAATGTATGGTATTGTGACATGTAGAATTTAGTAACAAAATATAATAAATAACAATTTGAATGTTTTATATGGCTGTATTATTATCATATATATTAATATATATGTATGTATGTATATATATATATATATATATATATATATATATTCAGTAATGTTATTGATAATGTAAAATTCAAATTAGGATTAAATTAAAAATCCGTTTCACAAGAAGGCACAACAGCAAAATCAATAATTTGTACGATCGTTTCGGAAAACAATGTTTTTATTGTGGTAGACATTAAGCCACGGACAATGTGTGTTTTAAATACTATATGTAAAAACTAAAGCTTCCTTATCAGCAAAGTATTGGAAAGGGGTTTTAATATATGTAAATTACACCATAAATAAAGCTAGCATTAAAAGTATAGACAGATGTATCTGGAACAAATTATAATAAATGTAAGCATTTACTTGATAAGAAAATTAATATGCGTTAAAGATAGAAATAAAATATAATAAAATTATAAATTTGAATTTGGTTTAAATATAATATTATAATATTTCTAATAAAGTTCATAGACACACACACACACACATATATAAATATATATATATATATATATATATATATACATACACACATACACATATATACATGTATATAATATATATATAATTATTTACCTTTTTAGTTCTTTGTCTTTTGAAATCAGCAACTAAGGTAAAATTATTCATATGGGTGTTTATTGTAGCTTTCTAACTCATGAAATGATTAATTTTCAAAAAGAACGCTAATGGAATAATTTATATCGGTTAGCATACGTTTGATTAAAAAGCTAATTTTAAAACTGAAGAGAGAAACGGGAAGATAATCTTATTTCTTTAATTAAACAATGCAAGGGGGATAATTAGTGTTTTACTTAATTTACTAAGGACTAATAAATTAGGCAAACAATATATTATAATCCATGTTGAAATTATTGAATTTAATATTTGATAATTTATTTATTTACTGAAATTAAAAATATAGCATAGGTTAAGTTTAAGAATATATTTTAATAATATATAATAATGGTCGATATATCAGATCAATTAATAATAACAATAATATTGATGATCCAAAAATGTATTAATAAGTATGTCAAGTATAGTTTAATTTTAGTATTGAATATTAATAATAGTTTTAATGATTTGAGGTGGTTTATATTTATTAAATTTAAACCAACGTTTATGACAGCATGCGAAAAAAACTTCTTTTCTTGCATTTAATAGGGTTGTTCTTTTTTTTATATCTTCATATTTTAAAATTTTTAGGGTCTCTTTTGTATACTGGTCACATAATTTATCTTCTGGTTTGTATGCTTTATAAGCCCCTATTATTTGCCATTTAAAATTGAAAGAACTATTGTTATCCTTGAGACTCCAAATATGCTTGGATAGGGTAGTTTGGTTTAACAGAGAGTGATTTTTAAATGAATATTTGTGCGTTGAAATTCTATGTTTTATTAAGCCAGATGTGGAACCAAAATATGTTGCCTCTTCTTTAGTGTAATTATTTTCCGGTAGATTAGGTGTTGGATTATTATATGGTGGGTTGGTCTGTATTTGTTTAGTAGATTGGTTAAAGTTGCTGTCATTATTTAATCGGGTAATTGAGTTATGGTTGCTATTAAATTCATTTAGATTTGGCGTTTTTGATACTGTGCAGCTATAGACTAAAGTTTTTATTTTATATGAGTCTTATAGGGGACATTTATTTTTTCTTCTCCAGTTACAGCCTGCTATATTTTGTGTAATTGTATTTTATTATATTTTTTTATTGTTAGAACTAATTATTTTGATGAAGGTTTGGCATATATATATATATATATATGTATGTATATGCACACCTGATATCTATATATATATATATATATATATATAATATGTATATAATATGTATATGTATATTGTAAACATTTGTATATAAACCAGGGAATGCTATGGATAGTGTAATAATGAATAAGGAAGGGCTGTGTATTTCTAATTTTAGGTGATAATCTCAGCAATTAAAATTAATATGCATGCCCTTTGTCTATTCCAGATAAATTACTTTCATCGATGCGTATCCCTCGATCAAGCACGCGATTTATTTACAGATGGTTTTCTGTCTGTCCGTTTTGGGGTGGCATTCTGAAACTCGTTGGTTAAAATTAAGAGATTTATACTCATAATATTGTAAAAAATAATTTAAAGTGTGTCAGATACAGGATGTATCTTCCACCGATTCCTAATTTGCAAACAATTATAAGTGACTAAATTGTTGATACGTCAAAACATATTGTGTGTTGATATTGCTACAACACATTGTAAGATATAAATTTAGCAATAAAGGCCTAGACTAATTCACTGTCTTGTGTATTTGAATAAAGAATGCACGTATATAATACTATTACCATGTTGGAGCTAAATTCAATAAAATATATTTATCTAGACGGAAATATTCGACATATTTATCTATTCAGATATTAAATCTGAAATACTTGAATGCACAGAGTATCATGATAAAATGTCGCTTTGAAAAGACGATATGATTCTATTTCTGTTTGATGTAATGCGTTTATTTTTTGGTGCAGACTATCTACTCGGTGTTTAGTTGTGTACTAATCCCAAGAGAGACAGGATCATTTTATCATGTCTTAAAGCGACACAATCGTAAACAAGCAATATCAGAGATGATTTCTACATATCCAAGTAATGTGAACAGGACCATTTTCAGCACCCTCAAAATGCATCGCAGAATTTCCACATTAACAGGGACGTATCCAGGATAAAAACACAAACTTTATGTCTAGGGTTATGGCCTTTGGTTTGGATTCAAGCGAGATCTACTGCATGCTACCTCACGTCTTCCAAGTCGAGTGGAAAATCAACACCAGATATCCCTGAATGTGCTGAAGAGTGTGGTGTTCCCATGTGAATCCCGGATACCGCTGGCAGACCCTGAATGTAGCAGCATTTCGGCTCTGACCCACAATTCAGGCTTTTCTTCAAAAGGCTTGCTACGACTTCGTACCATTCTCTCTCTAGCTTCCCCCTCTCCTCGATCTGAACACGCTGGTCTAATTCCTTTGGTCATACGTCGAGAACATCACTGACATGACATCCCTCAACACAAAAGACAGCCTGATCGCCGCCTTTCGCTAATTAGTTTTCGACATCCCTTCGACGCTTGCAGAAAAGGTATGGTTCTAGTTACGGATCTGTATCGATGCGGTAATTAAGCCTGAAGGCAGCTGCAATGAATAGGCGTTCACTCTGCTACATAACCAAATACTCTAACTTGAATTTTTTTCAATAAATGTTTTAAAATAAAGCTGTAGTGTTGTTTTCTGGAGAGGTACACTTTTATCATCTCACCATGTATATAAGGGAAGTTAATAATTATGATGGCTTTAAAAACCTCATAAGGTAACGATGCAGAATTTTTCTATGCTAGTTCAACCGAAACAAGAAAGTGTCATGTGAGTCTAAAATTCAAAATTGGTCCCCAATTGCAGAAGAATCCGTATAATTCTCGAGCTTTAGCAGTTATTTTTCCAAAAGAAAAAAAAAGTATGCTGAATAATTAAACCATCTGACTTCTTTCTATCATATACAACTATCTATCGTATACCGCCGTTAAATTAGATTTATTCGAACGCTTCTGTTATAAAAATCCCAATACTAAACAGTGAGACCTTATTAGGATATTCCTGTTAATGTAAATATACAGATACTCATCATTTGGATTTTAGAAATATCCTCCAAATAAAGATATTTCCACCGTATTAATATTGGCCTTAAAAATGTGATACGAAATGCGTTACGTTCAATCCTACATTAAGCTTGAAAAAATTATGTTTTCACGGAGTGGTATATACGAAGTCGTATATAAATATTATATTTATACGAGGTCGTTTATACGGAGTCGTATATAGTTGACACTATTATGACTATTGAGTAATACAAAAAAGATGTACGTCTTCTTAAAGGGCTTAGACATAAGGAAAAAGATAGGGTTTAAGCAAACATTTTCTGTGGAACGAGTATGATGCTTAATTATCACACTAATGTTTCAAGTCCAATCGTATTGTTTTTGAAAGGAGATACAGTTTTACTAAAAAAATACCCCTCTCCCTTAATTATATTTTTAAGTTAAATTATTAAAATTTATTTTCTTTTTCAGAGAATGGCTCTATTAAAAACTAAATCTACCTCAGTATATTATTTAATTTTCTATATTTGATCAGTTGTCAAGGCCACTGAATTTGATCACCTCATGTCGGATAATATTTCTTGTTCTCACATAATAATCGACGCAACTTATTTTTACTCTTACTGAGTAAATGCTTTAAAATAAATAAAACAACTAATGACTTATCCAGCTAGTAGAGAAATACGTTTGCCATTTTTTTTAGAACACACAATTTACAAACACCAGTAAATAGGTTTAAAAATGAAAAAAAAAACTATGGTGTCTATAGTCTCGTTTTTGAAGTAAATACACGTTTTAAAATAAGTGAACCCACAAAATACTTAGTCAATTAATTATACAAAAACACTTAGAAAATCGATTTGACCTTTTTTAAAACAATAGGAAACAAGTAAAAACATTACCGAGAAGTACACTCTTTTATACAATCAATATCTCCTTAATAACATTCATAAACGATATGTATTTAATGATTGACAGGTTTAATTTATTTTGTGCAGTCATTCGATGACATAATGTCATAGCATAAGCTGTTGCTGCATGCGGGATAGCTTCAACCTTACTACTAGGTAGACGAACTACTCATTCTTCTTTGTAAATTACGATTAAACATTCGAATTTTCCAAACTCTGATGTGCAATATTTTAAAACATTCAGCGTGTGTAAAATGTTGCAGGAATGCAAACTTGTTGTTTGGAATGAATGCGCAATTGCACGCAAAAATCGCTTGAGGCTTTTGGTCGAGTCTTGCAAGATTTGCGTGGACATGTCAGACCATTTGTAAATGCAGAACCATTGCTTGCAGGAGATGTCAGACAAATGTTATCTGTAATTTCTACATAAACACCAGCGGATGAATTAAATGATTCCCTCAAATGTTCTGCTATTTGGTCTCATGTGAAGACATTTGAACTTAATTCAAAAGACGTGTGTCCCGTTGCAGAACGCATGATCCACACAAAAATCTTCGCATAAATTGCGGGAGATTGGGTACATAAAAGAGCAAGGTGACCTAAGTGAAAAGTGAATTGTGCTGATTTTAGCTTCTGTAATTTAGTTACATCAAAATAAGAGTGAGATAAAATGCATTTCTTTTTTCAGATATAAAAATGAATGATAAAAATTCAGGTTTGCTGTGTGAACAAGCTATTCTAGCAGGTCAATACGTCCATGGAATTAACGATATTATGAAACTTAAAATTCCAAATAAGGTTATAACATACAAGTCCATCGACACTGTTGTGAATGCCGATGCCGTGGTTCATTATCCAACAGAAATTTGAATTCAATAGATTTGAAGGGATGCCACCGCATGCACTGCAATTTAAAATTGGTGTACGAATTACCATGTAGTTAAAAATGAACCAACCCAAGCTTTGAAATTGCACTTTGCATGTTTTTAAAAAATTAATGAATATCATAGAAGCAGCAATCTTAACAGTACCTTTCACAAGTGGAGATATCTTCAGTCCACGCATTCCTATGATTCCATCGGATACGGACTTTAACTTTAGAGAATTGCAATAACCAATTCAGTTATAGTTTGCAATCACCATCAACAAATCTCGGGGGCAATCTGTAAAATGTGTGGCTCGCAGGTCAACACTGACTGTTCTCACATAGAGGATTTATATTGCACGTTCAACCGCCAGTAAACAAGAAAGAATTATCCGTTTTAATATCGAACAACAAATAATGACTAGAAAAAATAAAACATATAAGAAACATATATTTTCTCATGTTGGATTTTTTCATCGCGACAAAGTGAGCCACAGTAACGCATGGAAGGTTAAAGTTTGTATATATAGAGAGAGTGTTCGTACATATATATAATTATCTACGTACACGTGTTTCATCGTCTACAACTACTTATAGTTGAAGAATCTAGCGATGATTAGGCATAGACGACGGAAAACGTCTCAGTGAATATTTCTATTCTAAAAATATACACGCTGCTTTCAATGTGGGTGTGCCAAGTTGGTCAATGTGAAAATTATTCCCAAATCGCTTTTAGGTAAAATAAAACAAATAATATTGACTATAATAAACACAAGTTCTGTATTGCTAAGTGTAGAAATTTCAAATCTCTGTGCAACTTGTTTAGTTTGCATGCGGGTCTCAAAGTCACACACGAGTCTGACAAAGGGATATTTCACCAAACTATAACAATATAGATCCTCCACTTGATGCAACTAAGAACGAAATCCATATAAAATACTGTGTGGCAATTAAGCTACACAGAATCTTATATATTTGATCCTTGTAAAATTGCACTTTTGTATAAATAGTTGAATTCATTCAAAAAGTATCACAAAACAAATATATATATATATATATATATATATATATATATATATATATATACATAATATATTTTTTGACTATATAAATTTTATGTTTCCTCTCTGTTTAATTCCAATTGCATTGCAAGATTAGTATTTTTCCTACTTACCCTCCAAAGATATTCCATTTCTTAAATAAATGATTTCAAGGTCGGTTTTGTCTTCTTACATCTAAATCTCTATTATGCAGGCTATTTCTCCTCTTTATTTACGAGAAGCATTTAATTTCGAAATAGAATGGCCAGGCGAGGAGTCTCCCTTATTTGGCTTCCCCCGCTCTTAAGATTATCAGAATTAATAAAGTTCCTGTTTCTGGTATATATATATATATATATATATATATATATATATATATATATATATATATATATACTAGCATTTCAGCCCGGCCTTATCCGGGTGTTTTGATATGTATATTGGGCAAAAAAATGTGGTAGCAGGAGGTGAGGCCTGAGCCCGTACAGAAAAGGAGGGGGAGGACGGAAGAAAACCTGACGTCTTTGCGGTTACGACCACTGCCAAACTGGAAGTGACGCAGGTTTAAATTAAGGCTAGATAAACAAAAGGAGAGGATGTATTTCTAAAATATAGGATAAAAAAGCGATCTCCTTATATAGAAAAGTGGCCAGTTGAAGGTAAAGATATAAGTGTTTATAGCCAATTTTTCGATATTTGGCATCTGAAAGGTCGTACTTTAAAACGATATTAATCTTCGTAAAATCCGTCGACTCTGTCAAAATTTGTTGGCAGACATGCAAACATATACATATATATTTATATATCGGTAACTAAAAATGTTCGACCCAAACCGATTAAAAATCGTGCCCTATGTCTGAATACACTTTATGTAAAATTTCAAATTTTTAAACAAGGAATTTTCTGAGTAATTTGGTAGATACCGCTGAAGTCAACTTTTTAAAACTTTGATTCCTATTATAACCCCGTAAGTTGTATTGTTTTTGGCTAAAATCAAGGTAGTAAGTTAGATACATGTCTAAGTAACCTATACCTAAAATTTGAATAGTTTATACCTAAAATTGACGGAGGAGTTTGGTAGAGTTCTCAAAGGTCAGATCTTTGAACATTGACACCTTAACAGCTAAATTTATGGCCGAAAACCGATCACAAAGATTTTCACAAATCTCAGTACCCTTTATATCAAATTTCGAGTATGTAGACTAAAAATTCAGTTATTGCGTAGGAAATGTCCACAGACACAGACACACAGACATGTTCACTTATATATATATATATATATATATATATATATATATTAATATATATATATATTAATATATATATATATATATATATATATATACTGTCAACGTTTGAAATGCCACAAATGTCTATATTTTCTTTCTCAGAGTGCGGTATCAACGTAGAACAAACACAGTATAACATGAAGTAAGTTTTGTGAGTTATTTATTGTTTAAATCGAAATGAATAAAAAAATAATCATCACTTCTCTTAACAAACACATTTTATAGAATATGCTGAAACGCCCCCCTCTCAATTTCTCACGCCGCCTCACTATAACTGTATATTCCTCTATTGCTCGCTATTATTGCAGCTGCATCGAAATATATCTTTTCTGTGAATTTAAGTTTGATCAGTTTCTTTAGAGAGTCTCGATTAATTCAGTATTTACAATATATTTCACGAAAAAGAAAAAAAAGAATTATGAGCACCTGTCAAACACAGTTTTACCAAAAGTGTTTACAAGAACTGTATTGATCATTTCGTTAAGTGTTGAATCGACATTCTGCGCGGTTTCTAAAAGCTCGTTTATGGACACGTTTCTTTACTTCGTTTTGAGATATCGATCTGCTGGAAGAAAACAAATTATTTCTTTCTCTCACACAAAATTCCTTGAACAAACAAAAAAACGTAAACTTCTGTGCTCGCAAAAAATAAATATTACACTGACTTACCTCTCTCACTCACACACACAGAAACACGCATATATATATATATATATATATATATATATATATATATATATATATATATACGCGTGTGTAAATGCGTGATAGTGCAGCATATATATATATATATATATATATATATATATATATATATATATAT
>NC_136484.1:101470899-101503399 GCF_053919585.1 Euprymna scolopes
TTATATATATGCATATTATATATGTATATTATGTGTATATACATGTGTATATTATATATGTGTATATTATATATATGTATATTATGTATATATATATATATGTATATTATATATGTGTATATTATATATGTATATTATATATATGTATATTATATATATATATATGTATATTATGTATATATATGCATATTATATATATATATTATATATATATATATATGTGTATATTATATATGTATATTATATATATGTATATTATATATATGTATGTATATTATATATATATATATGTATATGTATATTACATATATATGTATTTTATATATATATGTATATTATATATAAATTTATGTATAGTATATATATGTGTATATTATATATATATGTATATTATATATATATGTATATTATATATATATGTATATTATATATATATGTATATTATATATATATATATATGTATATTATATATGTATATATGTATATTATATATATATGTATATATATGTATATTATACATGTATATTATATGTATATTATATATGCATATTATATGTATATTATATATGTGTATATTATATATATATGTATATTATATATATATGTATATTATATATACACTAGCGGGGGTACCCGGCGTTGCCCGAGTGTTTGTTTCCGGGACGGGGGGGGAGTTTTAAAAAATGTTATGGTAGGTAAGTAGGAAGGATCAAACCCGGAGTCATGAGTAAAAGTAGGAAAATTAAGTGTGAAAAAAACACATCTGCAACGTTAACAGTTCGGCCACCAAGAAAAGTCCATTCCATTTGTTTAGGAAAACAGAAAAAAAAACGACTACGGTAGGTCGGCGCGAACGTTAAAATATAATGTGAATTGTCCAGCACGCTAACCACTACGCCACAGAGCACTGCAGCTTAGTTTAGTGATTTTAAATAACTTCACATGAAAGAACTACGAAGCCAAACCGGTGTTCTCTTCTCAACTGTTCCTTGTGAACGATCCCTAAACGGTGTTAAGTGGTGGCAGGGGGAGGAGGAATTTATTAGAGAGAAAATATTTTACCACTTCCATTGATCTTAACCGATTTTGGCCGTGACTTCTAAGCAGAAAAAGTATAGAAATCTAAGATTATCGAGGAATTTGAGAAATAATAAGCCTATAACTCACCTCAGATATTGTTCTGCCGTTTGTGCATATTATATTTGCATGAAATATCTTGATTTTTAATCCTATTAATGTCAAAACATACGGGAAAAAATGAGTTCATTTTATTTATATAGAAAGAAGATAGAAGATATATATATATATATATATATATATATATATATATATATATAAACAACTGTATCTTTGCTCTTTTACCACCACTGACGTCGATTAATTATGATCTACAGTTGTTTTACACGGCCATTGTATATTTTCTTCAAAATCGGTGCATTTGGCCATTTTTCAATATCATCGATTGTTTCCGTGCTGTAATTAGATCAATCACTTAAAACTTGGAAAAAGATTTACGGGCCTCTTGTAGTTACTTTGTCAGCAATATAGTGTACTGTACCTTGTTATGAATTATTGGTGTATATATTTATATTTATATGCTTTATATGCTTTAATTGTGCTTTAAACAGAACCATTTATTTCGTCACATTAAACAACTTACTGTTTAGATTAAAGGCCTTACTTTTCAGGTTGACTGTAATTGATATTAAAATGAAAAGTTCAAGTATCTAAAAAAATATTATATTAAAAAAATCATTAATTTGCAACGCACAACAGTCATATAAAAGAACATAAACTGATTTGTATGTCGGGCTTTTCAGCTTTAGTTATTATTAAATTTCTCAAATGCACTTGTAATGTTAGTCTCTGTAACGTGTTCACTTTCGTCAAAGTACAAATCACCTGCTCGTAATTTCCTCTTTTTATTATTATGAGTTTTTATTGAAGACATTCGGATATCAAAGCTAGCTACCATATCATTTTAGTGTGAAAGTTAACAAAAAACGGCCTTGGCATAGGAAAAGATCTCACACGCACACACATGTATCTCCATATTTTTTTAAAATATAAAATAGTAAATATCTATGTTATATCTCTGAAGCGGATATTCCACAGGGACTTGAGGCTGAACATGTTGTGTTTCAATCTCTTTTGGGTTCATTCACTAGAAATGATTTAAAAAAGCAAATGTGTCTATGAGAGAGAAGTATATAAAATATAATAGAGATAGAAATAGGAAAGTTTGCAACAGATTCAAACATAATAACATACATACACATGCTTGTGGAAACAACGGAACCCATTTAAGAACTTGACAAATTACTGAGAAATATTTGCCCTAGTAAAGTAGCGTGTCAAAATTGTGGTCTTTGTGTTTGATGGGTATGTAACACCAATATTTTTGTGTCATACAAATGTATTTATAAAGGACTATAAAAATGTACATCAGTGGCAGAGTACTGTAACTGAGTAGATAATTATTTTTAAAAAATTGCAATGTTCAGGATTATAGGTTATGTCAGAAGCATGAAAACGTTTTTGATTTTAATTTGTTATAATCTGAAAGATTTAATTATGTTTTTTTATGTTTAATTATTCTCTAATATATACATATATACATATGTATATATATATATATATATATATATGTGCGTGTGTGTGTGTATTAGTTTAGAGATGATAATAGAAATAGAAATCGGAAATATCGAAACTTTTTGTGTTATCGGAATCAGTATCGTAATGGGAAAAATATGGCTATTATCAGATGCTAAAATGATTCTTTTATTTGATTTTGGATGAAATACATCTTTCCACTGCTAGTCGTAACAAAGCTATAAAGAATCATTAATTTTCCACTAAAATAAAGCTTAAATCTATAAATCATCCCTATAACTTTTTTTTTTGGGGGGGGAGAAATCTTATGCACACTTACCAAGTATTTTTTTGCGGGAATAATGGAAAAATGACGATTTCATAGTTAAATGTTTATAGATTTTTAAAGAATGAGAATCGAAACCGGTAATTTTATCGAATTCCGAAATTTGCAACAGAATCAGTATTTATATCGGAAGCAGGGAAAATATAAGACACCTACATCGTTTGAAAAGCCACTATAATAAAACAGTACAATCTGGTTTACTCGATTGTACGGATAAATAGCGCTGGGCACTCCTCTATTGGGTGCTGCTCTCTTTGAAATCAATCTCCAATCACACACACACACACACACACACTCACACACGTGAAGGAACACTCAGACACACACAACTAATACTAAGCATGTATACCTATATATCTATGTGTGCATCTTGAGGTAGTTACTTATCTAGCTGACACTGGGGAGTGGTGAAACATCGAAACAGTACCGTATGTGGATGACTAAATCTCTCTCTCTCTCTCTCTCTCTCTCTATATATATATATATATATATATATATATATATATATGGGGGACAATAAGAATGAGATTTATTCTTATAGAAAAGACTCAGAGGGATAATACAAAGCTCAACGCGTTGTTTTGGAGCTTATATAGAGTATGCATAATATAATAAAATGACAATCTACAAATATATATATTTGTATACAGATTTATCCATTTATTTAATAAGGATTATACATCAATTGGGGGTTTAGGATAAGTAAATCTCTTTATACAATTGCATTTCTAAGCATAGATGTTTTCATCAGAAGAGAAGGGAAAATGCTATATAATATGATTGAGATATGGCTTTAGGGATATTTACATTATGAACGAAATAATTATGCAGTAACAGACTGTTTTGGGACAGAATATGATAAGTAAAGTAATCTATGACATATGAGGTATATAGTTTTTTATTATATAATTAAAGAAAGTGTAAAGAATGTCTGCCATGGTGGGTTTAATATATGCGTGCAATTTGAGTTATTAAACTCTCGGGAAGAATACAGAGTAATTGATTGAAAGAGTATTCTTATTGTATCGTATGTATTCATGGGTTATAACTTAGGAAGGGGTTTACTTAGCATAGGGGAGATATGCTAGGTCCGTATATTTGAGTGAGGGTATCGGAATTATCAGTTAATATTTTAATGTAGTATGAATAATTAGAAAGAATGTATACATTTATATTATAAAGATGATGCGATATATTATACAGCGTAAATATAAAAACAATTTTCAGTAAATAATATAGAATATAAAAAGATGGTAGAAAAATGGGATTATAATACAAAGGGATATCGGATAAATTGTATAAAAAGCAGAACAATTATAAAGTAATTAATAAGTGTATGGGTAATAGAGTGGTATAAAATATAAAAGAAAAAATGTAGATATAAAAATCTAAGGATAAAAAAATTAAGGCATGTAAAAACGAAAGAAAATGTATATATAGAAAAATGTGAACAGCTAAGTAAAAAAAAACAAATTAAATAGAGAGTAGGATAATTTATAGAGGGCGAAAATTATTAATGGGAAAAAGAGTGAAGATGTTAGCCAATTTTTTAAAGAATTTTGTGGAGGGCAAAGCATGTCTAAATATATTTTTGAAATAATTAATATTTTTTTAATTAGCAATAAATAAATAAACATAATATTTGCTTTGTGAATTACAATCCCTATCCAGTTTAAATGGTGGGTCAATGTAACGTGCAACGGTAAGAAATTAAACTTTTGAAATCTTTTACAATGTTAACATCGGAATGAGAGTGTAATGAGTAATACAACCTCACTTTTCGGGTGAAAATGGTGTGATTCGGCAATTAAATTCGAGATGTAGTGTGTGGTTTCACATTTCCCTATTCCGGAGGGAAGATACGTTAATCCGTGGTTGCTAATGTAAGTATTCCTGAGTTCAAGGTATTTATCCAAAAGTCCAAGTTTTATATTATTACTCAAAATAATAACCCTTGGTAATATATAAGTGCATAATAAAGTTATGGAAATATAATTGTGACCCTGTTTAGTACTGAATTAAAAGAGGGTTAGGTAGCTGTATACTGGTAATTATATGGCACAGGAATATAACATATTAGTAGTTAAACAAAGATGAGGAAGAAAGTGATGAAAACATATGTGCTTAAAGCCACTGGTAAGAGGAACCGATGGAGGTTTGATCGCTTTACTAAGAAGAGATGGGGTTAGTTTTCGAAAGGCTCGACGTGACCGCTTATATTAGACTTATAAATCTTGAGAAGTAACTGTTAGATTATCTCCTGTAATTAAAAAGAATATAACGTTAGAATTATCCAAATCCGTAAAGATTAAGTGTTAAACTAGTATAATGAAATGGTACAGGAACGTTAAATGCAAGATGGGCAATAATATGGTGTTGTCACATGTTAGTATTGATTGTGGGGGAAGGGGAGGCGATTACAGATAAATTTTAATTTAGGCCTTAGTGAAGAAAATAAAGAGATGGTAAGTAAAGGGTGTCCGGTAGAGATATTGGGGAAAATTTGATAAGTGATGATGAATAAAAGAAGAGGATATATAAGGATATTTCATTACTATTGCATATCAATATTGGTATGGATAAGGAAGTTGCAAGATAAATGCATAATGTCAAGAAAGGTGTTGTCTGATAGTGTTTCGTTGATATTTCTATTTCGACATTTAAAAGATATGCAGTGATGGAGGGTGCGATGCTGAGGTCTAGGTAAAGTAGAGGTTGTATTGATGAAAATGAGTTCCTTTGGTTTACTTCCTAAAATGGTGGGAGGTTATCCAGTGTCATATACTGGGTGCTAGTTTTATAATATAAGATAAGTTGATCAACCGTTTATTGAAATAGAGAGGAATTGTAATTTCAAACCAGAAAAAAAGGTAAGTGTAAGACGATTGATCTCAGAGGTCAGAAATATTAGTCCTGCTTTGGAGGAGGTTAATCGGCAGAGTTTACACTGTTTCCATGATAAAATTTTCTTTTGTGCCTGCATGTGAATATTATTTCTGATTTAGATTACAAGAAGTGTTATTGTTTTTAGATTGTGTGTTAACGACCGTGGCCTCTGCGTTGCCGAGGCGACAGTATTTTGAAGCAAGACAGTAGAATCCAAACTTACTTAGTATTTTCCATTTCAAGGAGAAATTTAATACTTTCTTTTCTTTTTAGGTTTCTTATCAGGTTAGAAGATGTAGGTTCTGCCTCCTTATACAACTGTGTTTGTCTATACTTTTGACTGTCTTTTCGCTTCTTTTCAGTAACTACAGGCTCAATGAAGCTAAAATTATGCATGGAAATTTATTATGATAAGTTGAGCGGAAGTAACTATAGTATCCGTCTCATGGCGGATTAAGGATGAATAAAATATAGATTAAACGCATTATAACCTTTATTCTAAAAGGTTTCTAGGAAACTTCTTAACTTATCTGGTGGAAAACTTTTGTACATCATTGGTGTGATAGGATGAAACAATGAATTATTATGCAAGCGTTTGATACCAACTTCGAAACGGGAGATAGAATATAACGCAAAAAGACTACAAATTAAACCATATTTAATCTTTAATCTATATATATAAAAGCGAAAATGTTTGTATGTATATATGTTCGCTTTTTGTGTATGTCTTCAAAAGTATTTTTTTCAGAGAACTGATTGGCCGCCTCACAACTTAAAACTTTGAAACATTAAATATTCGACATTTTCTGATCGGCACGGGTTACTTGCGTTTTTCGGTATAAAAAAAGCGAAACTCGATTCTAATCACTGGCCCACGGCCAGTGATCTCTAGGAAGCAATTAAGCGTTTGGTCAATGCCGGCTTATTGTCATATCAGACGGTTGCTTTAATTTCGAGACGAGACACTCCCCCTAATAAACAGGGAGCTGGTTGCCCCCAAAGTTAGGTAAAACAAACAAACCGGGTTATTGACCTTATTAAAAATTGCTCTGCAAAAAATATTAACTGCTTAATAGCTATTGTTTTGATCGAAGCATGGACATTAAGTTTTTTCGTATATAAAATAGAAGCCAACAGACTCGCGGTAAATGAAACACTGTCCCGCACTCAAAGTTCACGTAAATAACTCGTCAACAACGGGCACCTGGCAGGTCGCACGTTTTTTTTCACAATTTACTATTTTCCAACTGCGCGTCAGGGTTCGTTTTTTTTAACCACCAAGGATTTTTCTTTTCATTTACCCAAAAACACACACGCCTACAAACACCTGAACGACGGCGGATCCCCCCTGCTAGCTCTGCATAAAACACCAATTCTAAGTCATAAATTTCGAGAGCGACCCATATCCTCTAAGATAAATAATTGTTGATTTTTATAAGCCGTGATTTTTGTTTCTCTGGAGATAATGACTTGAATTTTAGTTTAAAATGAAAAGATCCAGTTTCATAGTTCAGCTGTGCTTTAAACAGGTATACTAACTTAAAACCTGGCCATTTCGTATCAAGTAATTTTCTGTTGATTTTAAATGCCGTGACTTCATGCTTGTGCGGTAATAAAACTTATCAAATACACTTTTGATTCTCGGCTGTATGAGGTGTGTACTTTGGGTGATATCGCCTGTTCCTAATGTCATCGAGCTTTTTTGCGATTATCGATTATTATCTTTAGCATCCGGGCACAAAATCTACTTTTGTATACTGCCAGACTGATAAACGACATTTGCATAAAATTTCATAAATATCGGGGCAGACGCTTCGAATTCTATATAGAACGAGTTTACACACAAACGCATATTGGGAAAAAAATCCTTTTATATACATATATATATATATATATATATATATATAATGTGCGTGTGTCTGTGTTTCATTGCACCAAAAATAGTATAAAATAATTTATATATATTTTTTTTTTAATTAGTAATAAATAAACAGAATCTTTACTCCGAGAATTACACACCCTATCCAGTTAAAAGGTTGGTCACTGTAATGTGTTACGGTAAGAAATTGAAATTTCAAAGTATCTAGGATGAGTCTAACGTAAGCAGTGGCTACATGTTCATGGGGAGTGAACACATGATAAATGAATATCAATAGAAGATAACGAAAAACATGCATTAATATACCATGCGATAATGTATTAAACGCTGTGGCCGAATTGAATCTTACGTCTTGATTATACAATATGTTCGGCACCCTAACAAAACCGTAATTTAATATTTCCTCATTGAGAATCTTATGATTTTATTACGAATTTTGTCTTCTGTGCTAGCTATAAAGAAATTAACTTCCCCGCGTTGGTTTTACTTTCTCAAACACTTGTCTATGTCATCCATCATTTCTCCTTTACATGTTTTCTAAGCCTGATCTATTCCGATTAAACACAACCGTAAAGATGTTCTTTATATGTTTATGTGGATAGGGGAGGGGAGTAATAGAATTTCAAAACAGATTCGAAGAAGTATTTACGAATGCTTCAATTCGGTGACCTTGCGTATGGTATATACTACGAGACCTGCTTTTCCGTCTTTCCGCAAGGATAGATTGCCTTACATCCAAAATAGTAATATTGTATATCAGTTTAGATGCCAGTGCGATGCTGGTTATGTTGGGCGAACATCCTTGCATCTTTTGACTCGTATACACCAGCATGTTCCATCGAAGATCAGACAAGGGAGGATGGGGTTTGGTGGTCTCCCTCCTTCTGCAGCCTTGGACTCTGCTATTGGCCAGCATTTGGTTGACAACCCGTGCTGTGCCGATAGATATAAAATAGATTGATGTGAGGTGCTACATAGAGCGGACTCCAAAAACCATTAAAAAATATTGGAGGCCGTCTCTATCGCGGTGCGTCAACCTTCTTTGTGCCAGCAAAAAAAACAAACGCATTGTTTCTCTTTGGGGAACTTTGAATTTTTTCTCCCGCTTTTTTTTCTCCCTCGTTGTGCCAATATTTTTAATCGTTTTTAAACGTAAATAAATTTAATTAATGTCCCCGTACGTTGGCACATTAAATAAGTTCCCCAATAGAACTCTTTATTTTCGTTACAATATTATTTAGATTGCTATCGATTTACTCCTGACGAGATGATAGCCGAAAGAGCTCTCGAGAAACTTCCGCCTAGTATTTTATTTAAAACTATATACAAATTCTGTACCTCTAAACATTTATTTAAATATATATATATATATATATATATATATATATATATATATATACATATATATATTATTTTTAAATGTAATTATCCACTAACATGTGTTTCGTCGTCTACGACTCGTCAGAGTGGCTTAATATAGCAAAATTCATATGCACATATATATATATATATATATATATATATATATATATATATATATATATATAATGTGTGCGTTTTGTTAGATTTGGAAATGTACAGATCCATAGCTAGCAACTATACACATTCTCATTGAATTTACCTATGAAGTACTGATTTTTAACAACGTGTTGCTTTTAATTCCAGAACCTTTGAAACTTGGGTTACTTTATGTCAAATAACGATTAACTTTATTAGTACTTTTGCATTTCACTTCCTGGCCTCGTGTGTGTGAATGCTGTAAACATCACAGCTGGTCATCTGTTTTTCAATACAGTTGCCATATTAGTGCTCCTCGAAATTTTTTAGGATATTTTCTTAATCTGTTACAAAATATTTGCATCAGTTTTATAATCACTATGCAACGTGTAATCTTTTGGAATTATAATTAGCTTTCTGTAATACGAATCAATAATTTACATAAACTATCAATTATGATGACGTGTTTTTTATGTCACGTTTTGCGTTCGTGTAAATAACTGTGTCATTATTACGACAACATGTTTAAAAGTCTAATTTGGTCATCTTTTGAAAATGTTTCTATCAGCACAATAATGTGATATTGAAAATCAGCGGTGTGGATTCGAGCTAGTTAGGTGTATAATTGCACAAAATCAATCGAATAGGTAGATTATAGAAAACATACCT
Organism: Euprymna scolopes; assembly: GCF_053919585.1. Classification (NCBI taxonomy): domain Eukaryota; kingdom Metazoa; phylum Mollusca; class Cephalopoda; order Sepiida; family Sepiolidae; genus Euprymna; species Euprymna scolopes. The sequence goes on from NC_136484.1 coordinate 101,480,769, forward strand.
GAATGCCTGTAAGAACACTCTGCAACACAAAAATGTATTTAGCTATAAGCTCTCATAATTCTTTCTTAGATCTCAACGTTAAACCAACTGCGAAGAAAGAAGCCACAAAATTTGAAGAAGATAAAAAGAATTTCCTTTATTTATTTTCATATTGCGTATTTTAGAAACAGACGAAAACTTTGGAAACTGCAATTGTTATTTATTGTGAATTATATGTTACATTTTGTTGGGTTTGTGTGAGTATATTCAATGCATATGCACACTGTATGCGTATGTGACGAACGGATTCACTCATAATGTGTACGTGTCGTTACTACTAGTGTCTATAATGGTTCTTTACTATTTGAACTCGATGTTATTTTGTTGTCGTATCTTTATGTTCCGTAATCCGAGTGTTCTTATGCGGAGGGTGTCATGTATGTTTTTTACACATACCTTATTAAACTACACCGTTTATATTAGTCCATTTGGATTCCATCTGTTCTTGGTAGAAAGCTGGAACATGTTGGACAAAATGCATTCACTCCAAAAAAACTATTTTTTTATATTATCTTTATTTGCTTTCTGGAATATCGACGCATATGAATATGGAAAGTTGGTTATTTTGCAATGTTGGTTAATCCTATTAGTCTCCCTCGTGAGGCAGGTCATCTCCCTACCAAGGAGAGGAGACAACTGTTAAACTCAACCGTTCTGATCTAAGTCTCATTCCAAAATCAATTATTCTCAGTTAAATAAAAACACGTAATCCCTACGTACTTCTGTCATCTTATCAGATGCTCTGTGACACTTCTCTATTTTATAGTTCAATAATGTTTTGACGCCCTATATTTGCAGCGTACAGTATTAATGAACAGGTTTATATTTTCTTTATCTCTGTCTTTCTTCACTTTTATTTATTTTTTTCATTGGCTATCATTTCCCTTTTACTGTTTGCATTCTTGATAAGGTTTAAATGTTTTCAAATTCATTGAACTTCTCGGAATAACCGCCATTTCATTTAACCTGGGCTTTTAAATTTATCACAATAAGACACTATTAATAAGAGGACATATTTCAATTTAAATATTCCTAATAAAAATATACTAATGGGTTTAATATTTATTTTTTATTAAATGCATGAGAAAATAATCATTGTAGCTTGAGGGTGGTCAAACTATCTCTCATCGATCCATTTATGCCTGAATTATCTCAGAGCTTACAACATTACGGTACGCGACTTTTTGCATTAAGTTGAACAAAATCATTCTAATCTTAACCCGCGCAAGCCATTAGAGAATAGTATTTTTTATATATATAAAGTTTACAGATTTCAATACTTATTTACACTTGCATATTCAGCCTTATAACTATCTTCTAATCATAAACACTTTTTATGATTGTGATTTTTATTTATTTATATTTTAATCAATTTTCACCCAAACAAGGCGCAGTGTCACTTTAAAGTAGGGGCTGTTATCGGGGGCATACGTTGTAGGGGCATTATGAACGGAGATAATAGCAAGATGTTTGTTCACATTACACTTGAACTTCTGCATATCAGTACAGTTTGCAAAGCAGAACACTTGAAGGGACTTCCAAAAGCTTGCAGTTCTGGGGAAGAAACTATTGGAGTAAAAGGTTGTCTCACACCTAGGGATCTCTACAGTAAAGGGGTGGTACTTACTTGCTTGTCGGGTTTGCCGGGGGTAGTCACGTAGAGAACGTACAAGTTCTTGTAATTCGTCAGATCATTCACAATTAAAGTACTTGCAGAACAGTCAGAGGGATGCAATATTTCGTGGATGGGACAGACGCTGGAGCCTAGATGACTGTGCAGGACGTATCATGTCGGCGAGGTGTTTTTTTTTTACCCTGCCCAGGAGTGAGAGACAAGCAGCAGATGCACCAGCCCAAATGTGACAACAGTACTCCATACACGGGCGAATGGTAACCTTATAGATGTACAGGATACCTTGAGGCGTAAGTAGTTTTCTCGCACGGTAGATAGAGCTCACCTTTTTGCAGTAGCCTTGGCAATGCTCTCAATGTATCTATTCCAGTTCATTGTTCCCTGTAAACGATAGGCCTAGGATTTTAAAGGAAGTATTTTCAGGTAATATGTTCTTGGCCATTGCTATTAGTGGTAGAGAAGTTTTCTTGTAGTTATTGAAGGAAACAAGCTTAGTATTTGCAGCATTGAATGTGACCATCACTTTTTGTCCCCATTCTAATACAGATTGGAGGTCACCCTCTAGTGTTTCTGCACTTTCCTTTGATATGTGTTAATTTTTCCCCATCGTGTCTGTTATAGAGAGTGGTGTCATCAGCAAATGCAGCCATCTCCGAAACAATTTTATCAGGGAGGTCATTTAAGAATATCAATATAAATAAGTGTCCAAGGATACATCCCTGAGGTGCTCCCGCATTTAAATCATATTGTTTAGATGTGCGACCGCCGGGAAAAACTTGGATTTTTCTCTTATTTATAATGATTTAATTACATTAAACTCCTAGGCCTATCGTTTATAGGGAACAATGAACTGGAATAGATACATTGAGAGCATTGCCAATGCTGCTGCAAAAAGGTGAGCTCTATCTACCGTGCGAGAAAACTACTTACGCCTCAAAGTATCCTGTACATCTCTGAGTGATACAATATGATTAAAATTTCCTTAGAAGACCATCGTACCATACCCTGTCAAAAGACTTAGATATATCAAAGGCTACAACTCTACCCTCCTCTGTTTTGTCCAGTAAACGGTATATATGTTCAGAGATTACAGTTACGATGTTTGGGATGGAACGGGCTTGCCTAAATCCATATTGTTTGTCAGTCAGGTGTTTAGCAGCTCTTAGGTGTTGGACTAGGGCTTGATTTATTAAGTATTCAAATATTTTGACGAAAAGCGGGAGGGGGCTAAAAGGGCGAAAATTTAATGGGCCACTTCTGTCTCCAGAATTCTTGAAAATTGGTACCACAGACACGGTTTTTCAGCAGTAAGGGAAGCAAGATTCTTTTAGGCATTCTGATTCATTTATTGATATACCACGTTACATTATATAGGACTCTCTCTATTATAATCCGGATGGCAAAACTTATTTTTAATCGGGAAATTGTGTACGATATAGTAAAAAGTCTGTATCATACAAAAAGTTTGGATTTTTATATTTTATTTTTCAGTATAGCATAGTTTTCCTTTTTCTATTATTGTGTTTGCTGTCCAGAACATCCTGCAGAATTATACTATAGGAAAATAATTGAATGTTAAATAAGAGGTTTGCTGTGTAGATGTATATAATCGATTCCAAGATTAACCTTTAACTGGATTAGAACCACCCATTTAATCTGATGTTCATTTAAGTAACATTTAATCAATTAGTTTAATAGATTAGTTAAGAGGGAACAAACCAGTGATTGCAAATTATTGCAAAATATTTAGATTTAGATATACTTAAGTGCGTTATTAATATATATATATATATATATATATATATATATATATATATATATATATATATATATATATATATGCGAGATTAAATATAACTAGTCTAACTGATCTATTTTAATTTTCTACGACAAATGTTCTAAAACTAATGCTTCCTATTTTGGAATTACTCTATTTCTAAGCGATATAAAAGTTACCTAATGATAGTAATCCTGAATAAGCACCATATATAACATATTATACGACACACACACACACACACACACACACACATATATATATATATATATATATATATATATATATATATATTACAGATATATGAAGAAAGAGAGAAGGAGGGGGCTGACAGAAAGACAGACAGAGAGTACGAGAGAGAGAGAGAGAGAAAGTAAGAACAAACAGTATCTAGAAGACTTCACCTACACTGCCGACTTTTATTTTTTTATTTATTGAACGCCCTTTTTCTTCGATTTAAAATACGTTAAGACTTTTTTCTTAATATGATCATTTTTAAAAATATATTTCAATTACGTAATACTTGTTTGTCACAAAAAATACATACGTCATATTTAGGAATAATAAAATTAAAATGGAGTATAAGGAAATCTAATCCTGCGTAATAATACTTTTTACAGCTAATGTACTATTACACTTCAATATATCAGATAATTTATAAATTAATTTGCTATTTCTTTTTCAGGCAAGCAATTAATACCATTGTTTGGAATTAAGGCACTCTTCAAAGCAATATATTTTAAAGATATTTCCATATATTTTGTTTTTGTTGTTTTTTTGTATTAATATATACATATTATATCGCAAACAAATATAAGTGATCTAATTTCCCACCTTACATTTTTCTGCAGATACACAATGATCAGTTTGTATCGGTATTGTTTATTTAGTACAATACAATTAAATGTGAGTAAATAGGATTTGGGAAAATAGATAAAAATGAGAAAATAACTGAGAGGTGCAATGTAAAGGTACAATTATAAACCTAGATGCGATACCCTATTTATTATATAGATAATTGTACATATAATCAAATAAGAATTACACGTGAAATTAAAAAAGAAAATAAAAATCGACAACTGTATTTAAAAACTCAATATAAAAGAACATATCACATGCACATATATCGCCTAATATTTTCAGGATTGTAAAATAAAGCCGTTATCCTGACGGTTTCGATCAAGTTGATTATTTAGCTCATATAATACAGCTGTTTACTCCAGTAACTTCTTCCCAAAAACAACAGCTATGTGAAATGTGTTCAGTCTACTTTTGTTCTGCTACATTGCATCTTAGTGTTTGTAAGCACTTTTCTCTCCTCGATATTTATATTGTTCGTATTCCCTCCGTACAAGTTGCTTCACACATTGTCTGGAACGATTTATATTTACAATATATATATATATATATATATATATATATATATATATATATATATATATATATATATATATATATATATATATATGCATATATATACGTGGGTGTGTGTGTGTAAATATATACATTTCATAATGTAAAGCGAATCCAAGAAAAATAGCAAACAAATCGTAAAAAGATAACTGGCTAAGCATTTATATAACCAACTTGGCAATCGGAGTTGTTCGGTCGTACAATATGCGTAAATACAATATATTACTTCATGCAGATCGTGTATGTATTATTGTAAATCGATCCTCTATTGGATATTATATATTAGGATGATTACTTTGCCTAGTAGCCCAATTCGCAAAACCAGAAATAAATAAAATAAATATCAATAATAATAATATAATTCAATAAATTTTGTCTGTGTTGGTGTATAACATCACGTCACTAAAGTATTCCCCTAAAAATATTTTTAATCTATATGAAATAAACACTTTTTTACGATTGAACTTTTTAGATTTTCGATACTTATCGGGTAAATTTCTGTATAAAACATCTCTAAGAACACTGTCAGACATATATATTACCTTTTTCGGAAATTCGCAAACGACTAGAAAATATGGAAACGTTTCGGAACCCAGACAGAATGGACTCTCTCGCAAACTGAGACGGATTATTATATAATAGTAGCGAAAGGGAGTAGGCATCATATAGTCATTATATGAGCGTCATATTTTGTAGGACATTAATTATTTGCTGAGGATGAGGATGTAAACCTTATCACTTGACACAATATGATGGAGACAACCTGTACTATCCACATGAGAAGTTCTGGAAGAAATAGCAGGAAACTCTGGAATTATTAACGAATAAATCTATTGTGTATATGACAACGATCCTTTCTTTAAATTTATATTAAGGTGAAAAGAAAGCGATTACCATGGTTTCAAAATTGAAATCCTTGAACATTTTCACAAGAAATATGAGCAAATAGACGTTATGTGAAGATGCATTCATTCAAGAATTATCTTTGTGCCTGATGTCAAGGATCCATCATAAATCAGCTTCACCGTACGAAAATAATCTGAGGCACGTGCCATCGACCTCACTCATGTACCAAGTCCTAACGCCTTCAAACTGTATTATATGTTGCAGTGAGGGTACTGCCTTTATATGTATATTTCCGAAGTTATATTGGTGCACATTGAACTAGCACTTTTGTAATATTTGTGTCATCGAACATTTTCCAAATATTACTCTATGGATTTCTATGTTATTGATGTGGGGTACAAATAACATATATTTTGTGGACTAAATGGAATCAACCAGTCCTATGAATACCATTGGTTTCAGAGGTTAAATGCAGACATTCATACCATGTTTAACCGCATGCTACGAACGCATTCCTCTCATATCACTTTAGTGGTTCCTGTATTCTTTATAAATATGTATTATATTTTATACACTTCACACTACTTGTGGTTTCTTTCATTTGTGACACCTTGCATGGGTCTAAGAACAGACAAGTATTTCCCCAGATTATTATGAACGAAGGAGGATGCATTAATGAAATTGAAAGGTTTTTCTTTACAAGCCTCATGAGAATCTAACTCAATCCGAATTAGTGAGGGAGAACCTTACGGAAACTGTGTAAAATCGAAGAAAACTTACACGACGATGCAAAACTGAGATACGATAATGACAAATAAAATTAGGTTTGTATTTTGGAGGATTTCATGAATATGCGAAGCAACAACTGTGTTAGGTCATAGTCCGTGTTATTATGTGTGTGGAAACAAAGGTGTTCCCTTCGTACAAATGAGCACTATTGCATCTTTAAACGTTCTTGTTAGTAGGCGCATATATTTGAAATGCTTTCTAATAACATAATAATAGAAAGAACATGCAGTTGTTATTACTTTCGTTTCCAATATTAGTAGTATGTACAGAAACCTGTTAAAGCTATCATTCACCCAAAGGTTTCGGAGAGTCTTACTCCAACAAAATGTAAGGGCTATCTTACTCTTTAATCACACATTAAAATATGTAAATGGTGAATACATTAAAATACAAGCGATAATAGATGTGTCAGAAATTACATTCTAATCAGTATATTCCGATTAAGTAATGCTAAAATTATGTTCGATGTACTACAAACATTGTTTTTTCGTTTAACATATACTAGTATTCCCGATAATGGAAATGTTCATTTCTTTTAATCGATTGTAATTTGATGTAGTTATCAAATCGATTTACAGTACGTTCCTTGATTTTTTAGGGGTATTGTAGCTTTAAATGAAATTATCCATCAGATTGATATAAATTTCTACGAATTGTTTCCAAAAACTAATATCTACTATTTTTATTTCCTACGAATGGATCAGAGCTGACTGCAAATTAGAGTGTTAAAATTACTATACTTAGATACCATATTAAAGTAAACATAGTATATCGCAAACAAATGTGAGTGTTCTAATTTCACATCTATCAATGGTTTTTCATATACACAAAAAAAAACAGCATGTATCAGGATTGAATATATAGCACAATACAATTGAATGCGATTAAAATGGATTTGGAAAAATATATAAAAATGAGAAAATAACGGGAGATGCGAGGCAAATGTATATAAATACTCTCAGATGCGAAATATTTCTTATATAGGCATGATTACATATAATTGAAAACAAAAGAATATTACACGGGAAATTACACATAAAGCAACAAACCACAACTATGTGTAAAAACTTAATATAAAGAAAACATAGCATGCATATAAGAATATATATATATATATATATATATATATATTTCCTAATATAATAAAGATTGGTTAACCTGGGTTTCTCCACCAATCCGATTGTGGATAGCTTATATAATACTGCTGCTACTTTCAGTAGCTTCTCGGCAAGATACAAAGTATTGTTGAATGTGTTCCTGTCTACTCTTGTTCTCGTACCGTGCATCTTTTTGTAGTCAAGACTAAGGTCTTTAAGCACTTATATGTATATGTATGTATAGGTGTGTATGTGTATATATGTATGCATGTATATATATATATGCATGTATATCTATATATATATATATATATATATATGTATGTATATATGTACATGTATGTATATATCTATATATATATATATATATATATATATATATATATATATATATATATACTTGCATGCATATATGCATGTATGTATGTATATCCCGGTTATAAAATAGACGAATATTGGCTGAAGAAAGCTTGATAAAGATACCTTAAACGGTCCTTATTATCGGGCTTGAAACCGACGGTACCCATGATTTGTCTAATCTAACATCTTTCTGTACACAATATATATATATATATATATATATATATATATATATATATATATATAAGAAACAAAAAGAGTGGAAATTAAGTCACAAAATATATGGGCGAACATAGAATGGTTCATTATTTAATAAAGTATACAAGTATTAAGTTGGGGGATAGAGGGGACATGAAAGTGTTTCGAAGCCTAATACTTCTCATCAGAAGGGTAAAAAAATGCTAGGTAACATAATGTGGATTCGACATTTTCCGAGAGATCTATTAGGAACGAAATAAATCAATGAAAATATTTATGTGGTTATCGGGATTTATGTCGTTTTCTAAGACAAAGGAGGGACGTATTATGTAAATTGTAATGTAAACATGTGCATAGTGTTTCTTTCATTGTCTTTAATAATTCAGGTAGCTAATTATTTAAGACTCAAGAGAGAGGTGTATGGGTGGATGTGATTTATTCCTATTTTATTCGTATGTAAGATGTATAGAATCTATACAGTTTTTTTTTAATCTATGGTTGCAACCGATATGACAACAGACCATTGTGGCGGTGTATTATTTTAGGCGAAATAATATGATGATAAATTAAGTAGGATCAAACAAAGGTAACGATTATCCCAGCATTACTTATAAGAATACTACGGCTACAGTGCGTTGTTATGAGGACTGATGAAAGTTGTGGAGTTGATTACATAGAGCGTCGTGTACTAGGGAGTTAATTTAGTGATTCAAGGAACGGTTCAGGGGTGAGTTAAAGGGGCAAGTTATGAGGTGGCTATAGGGAAGTAGTTGTAAGGCTATAATAATACATTTCTAAATATTGTGTATATTAGATAATTAGCAGTAATATTTCCCGGGTGGCCCTTTATTAGGTGCACAACGAGGAGGGTTGAAGTGTAAGGCAGAGGTATAAATATAGGGGAGCAACGTTGATGGAGGTCGATAAAGTGGCAAAAATAATTAGGATGTGGACGAATGGCGTAGTGGAACATAAAGGGAAGTATATACTATTACTACTACTACTATGTCTACTACTACAAAAATAATAGTAATAGTAAATAGATCAATAAAATTAAGGAAAAAGCAATAATATGAAAAATAAAAAGAGAGAAATGAAAAAAAAATAAGAGTAAAATAAAATGCAAATAAATGCAAAAAAACAAAACAAAACAAAAACTAAACAGAAATTTAGTTAAATAGGGAGAGATGAAGGAGTATGGTACATGTATACAAAAGCGAACCACAAAGGCAAAATGTATATATGGGTTTAGCCAGCAGAGTAGAAAATTCCCTAAAGAATATCCAGAACGATACAAATCCCTAGGTCAGGAGACTGTCTTCAGATTTTAATATTATCGTCTTGAATTTCCTAGATGCAATGGTCCAGTGTCATAAGTTATTTATGAACAAGCAAGATATAAGTAACATACTATATTTAGGCTCGTGATTAACGAGAAATGAGTTTTCCCTGTGAGGAGGTTCAGTGAAGTGTGTCATTTACGGTAAAGATACATATTTGCAAATTTAATATGAGTGCTCGTCCTATCAAGAGGTATTGAAGAAGGGGACATTACCTCATTCCTAAAACAAAAACCATGAAAAGATTGGGGATTCGGTTAGTTCCATGGTTCGAATTCGTGTTTCGAGTTTACGATGTGTTTTTCTTATCATATGATGCCGTAAGTGTTCCTTGGTTTGGCGCTGATTATTTGTATTTTAATTCGTTTTTGGCGTTGTGGAAAATGTCATATTTGACGATTGACCCCAAGCGGGGTGAAAAATCGGGTCGAATTAAGCCGCTCGAAATACGTTCAGATATATTCAACGGGAACAAAGGCCAGTGTCTGGTGAGTAGTATAGACGAGCTGAGTTGAAGCGGGGTTGAGGATATACGCTAAGGTTACGTTGGGAAGTGGTTGATGGACCTTAACGGATGGTAAGGAATTTTAAACAGGAAATGTTGGGTGTAGGGGTATGCATGTGAGGGGAAGCTAGGTGGAGATGGAAGTCAGTTGCGATTGTCGCTGACGATTTAGTTAAATGGAAGCAGAGATGAAGAACTAGGGTGTAAAGTAAGGCACAAAGGTATAATGTATGTATGTATGTATGTATGTATGTATGGGTTTAGCCAGCAGAGCAGAAGGTTCGGTAAAAAATATCCCGGAGGAAACAAATCTCTAGATCAGGAGACTGTCTACAGATATTATATTAAATAGATTCAACACGGGTGCCCTTATGTTTAACATTAAAATTAACAACCTTTCTATTTTTTTTAATTAGAGAGTGGTAGCATTTCGTTACGTGTTTCGATTCAGTTTTAGTCACGTAATGTGCAGGCATGCAAAAATTTTTGCACAAGCAATAGGAATGATACTGTTTAAGTAAGACTTTTTGTGTTGTTTAAATTAATTGCTGTATTTTTGTTACTTCAAAAATCTGTGAAAAATGCAGCATATTGTTCTTAGAATTTCAACATATTGTGAATTTTTCATCTAAAAGATATATGTATGAATATTTTGCTTGGGAATAATACTGTCGATTTTTCTCCGGTTTTGCATTAGTCCATTAGAAACATTGAAACATAGACGAGTAATCTAGTGGGTTATATTATTTCCCTCGAAGGCTGCAAATTTGCGATTTTCGGCATTAATATGAAGGGTGTAAAATGGATCGAACATCATTCCCGAGAGGATATCATAGTGTGCTCTACTCTCAACAAGTTTTGAAAAATTTTGCATATAACAATTACTTTAATGATTTTCTTTGATATGTCATTGCAATTGATTATCATATTCTTTTCACTTGGTTTCAAATGTATTTGGGAATTTACGGAGCTACTGGTCGTTTTATCAGCCACACTTTAAACACTATACCTAGTACCCAAATCAATTTCTTTTCCAAATGTATATAGTTGTATTATTTTCTGTAATTTTCAAATTATATAGAGAAAAAAGCGAGAGTAAAGAGGACCTGGTGAGATTTTATGATATAATGCTACATATTTATAACACTTCTTATAACACAATTACATTTGGTCTATTAAAACTAATTATCATATTATTTTTTAATGATATATATTCTGATGATAATGCTCAGAAACTTGTCATTGATCACTACAACTATGGTTCTAAAATGTGCAGTATGGCTAGGAGTGAATTTTTAAATAATGATTTCGTGTGTTAATTAAGTTTGTAAAGATATGGTTTTTCAGTTCAGAGGTTACGAAAAGCTTTACTGCTTGCCCGTATTTTATAAGAATGGCACCACTTTAGAACCTGCAAATAATTCCACATTAATTTCCCTAATGGTAAATTATGTTAAATAGGTATATTTTCATAGTCCAGAATATTGGAAATTTAATAGTAATATCTTATAGAGCGACATGTATTCTAGTAAACATTATTTCTTTGATTTTGAACTTACCTATTCCATGAGGGACAGACACTGTTAGCATTTTCATATAATATGCAAGTTTTTCTTCCCTTTAGAAGACAATTATCTGAAGAAGTAATTAATCGACTATGTTCCAAAATATACAACTTGATTCTTGGTTGTTTCATTGATGTTGCAGTGTCGTTCGACTTTTAACCTTACAGAGTAAGTGTTCCATGCAAGTGCTATAAAATTACAATATAAAAGATTCCGATAATCCTGGGCATAATTCGTTTAGTTCCCTTCTGCCGTAATAACTGTGAAACCGCAAGCCTGGCAACCAACGTTTTTTTTTCATATAAAATATCTGCAAAGTTTTTGCTAGAATTTACTTCAAAGTTATTATGTGGTTTATATGACGATATAAGATATAGAGTTTTGGGTTTTACATATACAACTTTGGATGCCGTGATAGAGATGGAGAGGACCTACCTCAGAAACGGGCAAGAATCTGTCTCCGCAGCAGGCTAAAAGACAGAAAAAGAAGAGAAGGCCAAGGTGGGTTGCTGTCGTCTTTAAAAGACTTGGTCACGCGTAGATCTCGAGCAGTCGCATGTGGTATATGCAAATTGGGTGTGCCCAAAACATAATAAAAGGTGAGTCGCCGGGAGCAGTGGCAGAAGCGTTTAAGATATGCGAATAGAGAACGTCGACGTTTATCTCGTGTTGTGAATAACGACCTCTGCTCAACTTGTGACTAGCGTACCTCTGCTTGACGTTTTAACCAAAAAGTTTTTTGGTTTTGCGTTAGACATAGACTTCTGATACATATGCCTTTATAAATGAATTATATTTGTCAGTGTTGTCAATTATCTCACAAACCTCTTCCGAAGCCTACGTATGAGCTCGATATAGTTCTTCGATTGTTGCAACGTTCTCTCTTCACTGAGCAGAAATATTTTTATAATACGAACGCTCATTGTATTTAATTAAAATTCATAGGGTGGATATGTAAGGTTTAACGCACACTCTTTACAGACGTTTCATTCTGCTTATTATGATTTTAATACTTAGTATTTGAATTCACCTAGGAAGGAAATACTTAATGATAATTAAATGTTAATGAGAAACAAGTGAAATATGCATAGTTCCCGATGAGTGCACTTCGAAACCTAGCATTTGCCCCCCCCCCACCATTTTGCCCCATACGTCCCCACGTACACCAAATCATAGTGGAAAAAGACAAACGGTGCAGTTTTACGATTTAACATATGTAAATTTAAGTTCTTTACCATGCAAAAAAAAAGAATGAATAAATCCATCAGTTGCTTTCCCCCATTTAGCCGCAAAACTCCCCAAGGTCTTAGCATATTTAATTTTAGTTAAATACTGTACACCACTGCTAAATAGACATGCAAAAGTAATGTTGAATAAATATGGTAAAATATTCCCAAAGAGTGCTTTAATTAGCCCTAAAAGAGCCCCTGGGACAAACACAAGGTTATCGCGAAGTATAGACAAACAAAATTATATAGAAACCAGTTAGTTAAAATTTTCAGAAAGTTTTATAAAAAATCCAAGGTATCAATTTTTGGTAATCAGCACAAAATATCAATTAGCCATTTTAACCCGAAAGTCCCCCTTAGGGAGGTAACTGTACTTTTTCCGAAAAGCCCGTTCTGTTACGTTTTTATTCATATCATGTTTAATGTTTGTGCAAAATTTCCAAAAATTCAAAGGGGTAGTTATTGAGAAAAGTGCTAACGACGAATGGACGAACAGACGAACAGGCGAGGGTGAATTTACAGGTCCACCCTCCCCTTTCGGGGGGGGCAAAATAAGCATATTTAAATAAAGTGAAATATAATGTCATTCCTGCTCTTCACAAAGAAAGAATATGATATCATTAGATGTGTTTTATTACTTGAAATACATTACTTACTAGAGTTACACTAGTATAGTTCATAAAATCCTGGCATTGGTTCCGGAAGTTGTCAGAGATATATTTCTTCGGGGAATACAAATATGACTCGCATGCCGCAATTTGAATCGGTAGGGATATCTTCCAGAGATTTCTATTTGTAGTTACAATAAATTTTATCTGACACACTGATTGCATGAGACGGAATTTAGCAAGGAAATAGAAGCGTGCAACACAAATCCACATTTCTCATGATTGCATCTAATTAAATTAAACTGAGATGAAGATACTTCACTGGCAGTAATCCAAGAGTTAGCAGAGCGACCGATATTTATTGAGGTTAAAACGCAATGTGTGTGCAGTGCACTCATAAAATGCAAGCTCTTTGAACCACTACATAAAACCATACAAGAAAAGCAGTATTTAATATTATTACAGATATTCTATATTTTACGTATCTCTTGTGAAATATTAAAGATGAGTATTATGCATTCTGCTTAAAATAAAATGCGTAAGAGACTTGCGAAACAAAACAATTCCTAATTCAGCGGTGGCAACAGATGTACCTGTGTAAAATAAGAAAAACATTTGTATAATTAAGGGAAAATGTCACATCTGTAATTAGCGACATATAGCGCAAAGTGACGTATATACCCAGCATGAAAGGGCGAAAGAGAAAACAAATTCTAATATAATATATATGTGTGTGTGTGTGTGTGTCTATATGTATAAGATGATAGAGAGTAAGAAAATGAATTATAATATAGATTTATCACTAACTGCTCAGTATTTTATAACTGAGATTGTATGTGTGAAAACATACAAAAAGCATAATACCATTTAAATATGTAAAAAAATACAGCAAAAATGCTAACAAGCCTATGATGAACGGTGCTTAAGAATGCCCATAAAAATGACCCTTTCCTATAAGTGTACAGACACACACACACACGCACACACTAACCATCCGAAACTGTTTCCCATACTGAGAAACAGTCACTTTCAGGAATTATATAGAACAACTAACTATCGGATCTGTTCTGTTTATTGAGAAACAGTCACCTCTAGGACTTGTATAGAACAACTAACCATGGGAAAATGTTCTGAAACTAAACATGGATTTAAACTCAAGATACTTTATATATCATTTTAAAAGCGTGTTCTACTGTACAACATCTTTTAGATTACAACGGTTTAAACAAGAATGCCTTCTTTTCAGAACGTTGAATATAAGATGGAAAAAGAATATTTGAACAATGTAATTTTTTCGATTCAAGCTAGAAAAACATGCTATAACAGCTTTCGATATCAACGGAGCATTTGCTACGGGAACCCCTACTGAATGTGCAGCACAATGGTAGTTTATGAACTTCTGTGCCGGCGAGAAATCCTTAAGATAATGAGCCTAGTGATCGGACATCGGATGTTGAAAACGATTAAGTAAAAGCCTTACTCGACGTTAATACACTGTTGTGAAATGTCATATTCGCTTGTTTTAGGCAAAGAGAGACCCCGCTGCTCGACAAAGTTAAAAAAATCGATGGAAAATGAATTCTTTACGACAATCGTCGACGCTCAGCTTAGCGGTTTGACGCCGACGAAGCTCCATACCACTTCCCATAGCCATAATTGCAAGAAAAACCATGGCATGCTGAATTTTTTGAATTCTACGACCGGTTTCATCAATTACAGACTTTCTTTAATGCATGCGAATCTATTGCGGATAACAAGTACTGCACACAAATGGATGAAACACATCAGGAACTTTAACTACACCACCAATCATTAGTTAACAAAAAGCGTTCTCCTAAACGGCAACGCATGATCGGACGTTGCATAATAGACCCTGTAAAAGTTAAACGAATCTGGCTATATAACTGTCGTATCCGGCATATCTTCCAGACCTTTCATCACCGGTTATTAATTTTTCATCAATCTTGACAACTTTCCGCGCGAAGAAATGCTTTAAAAAATGAAGCGATATGAAAAACTTTATCGCAACGAGACCACAACATTTTTATGTTACTGGCATGAATTAACTTGTTTTGCGTAAGCAAAAGTATGTTGATGGTGATGGTTCCTGTTTCGGCCTATTAATTTTTGTTTCAGCCGAGATATCTTCATCTTAATTTTAAAGTTAAAACCCACAAGGATGTTCTTATTAACATCATTTTCAATTTAAAAGTAACACATCATTTGAAATCATAATTTTAAAAAATCCACAAGTATTTACTTCTCAAGGTAATAGTATTTTACAATATTTTCTCTCATGGATCATCTCATCAATATTGCTAATATTACTGTAACGCTGTATTTTCAACCGTCAAGTTTTGGTTGCGCTTGCGCTTGACAATTTTATTTCCGACACTTATCATGAATTCACGGATAAATCCTAGACAAGGCAGGTGTGTATATAATAATAAGCGTAACCATGACATATTGCGAAAAAGAAATTGCATATGTGAAGATCTGGTGCCTGTTTTTCAAAAAATGTGTCCGTGTTTTTTTTTTGTTATTTTTTGTTATATAATGAGATATTCTAAGTGTAAGAATATTCTGCCATCAGACATTTACAATGGAAGTTTAATCAATTATCACTGATGTGAAAATTTAGCGAGCGTAGTGACAGATCAGAGTATTTTTAGTGTGTTTTTTTATTACTAAATCGTCACATTGTTACATTTTCCTTACAATTGTATATATATATATATATATATATATATATATATATATATATATATATATATATATCGCACGTAATATTTTAAATTTTGATAGACATTTTTCCATTAATTATTGCAAGAAATATTTTTGTCAACCGATAACTATTGGGAATGATACTATACATGGAAACGTATCGTTAAAAACCTTGATTAAACATTGTCAGACAATGTAAATCGAAACAAATACATTACAACATTTCTAAATTTGCTGCAATAAGGAAACACTTTTAAACCATAGAAAATTACTCACAGCTGAGAAAATCTGGTATCTTCAGAAAAATACGAGTTCGTGTTGCATTACACATGTTGGACGTTGGCTCTTCCTCGAGTATCTCGCTTTTAAATCAAATCCAAGACGAGATCTGAATCTAATAGGTCTCAAACTATCTATCAAGCTCAAACTTCTGTATCATCGCCGCAATGTTTCTATCTTTTAGTCTGCTTTACAAGTAACTTTATGGAACGTACTATAACAGACTCATAGATCTGTACGCACTCCAGGAGAATTCAACTGACCGAACGTATAGCAGCAAAACTAATATTTTAGGTTTAGATACTTAAGTGCCGGAAGGGTCACTACTCGAAAAGCGTTTTCCGTTGGACTGCCTGATTTAAATGTACTCCATGCCCCTTTGTTTTCATATATATATATATATACTAACGTGCAACATTTTAAATGTAATGTGAATAGACATCGAGCAGTTCTGCTCACATAATACCTATTAGCTATAATCATATAAAGTAGTTTCTTATGCCCATTCAGCAATGCGTTTTATTTGTTGGTGAGCAAAAATTGAATCAAATATCAGATACTAATGATACATTTTCGCTCGTTGTTCAATACGCTAGGATACAGAGACAGAGACAGTGCCTTACACTTACAAAATAACAAGTAACTATATTTGATCTTTCAAATGAAAAAAAATATTAAATTTATTTCACATTTAGATCTTTATGCAGTTCATACCATAATAAGAATTATATGCTAAGTATGTTGTAAGTACATATTGTATGGTTATTTACTGCGTCTCTATTGACATACACACATTGGATATTTCTAATAATAAAATATACACAAATGTAATATTGGTATTTCCTTTAGAATTGCTATGTCGTTCTTATTCTTACGTTTGTTTTCTATTTCTTAAACACGCCTAGTTTATAGATTAGGTTTGCTGAAGAACACACCAATCGTTAATAATAAAAAAAAAAACAAGTAACATGTACATATAGCTGTTTACAAATGTGTATGTTACTTTTTTTGCTCTTTGCAACTAATGCGTTTCCATGGCCATATTATTATAAAATTATTCTGTCTAGATCAGATAGTTTACATTATTGTTTTGCTTTTGGTGCAGGCTTTTTACCCCATCTATCTCAGAACGGATTTATGTATATATCATGTTGTCTGCGTCAGAAATAGATCACCAAAAAAATATAATAAATTTTCTTTTCCTTTTTATGTTTTTTTTCAACGGGCAGATATAATTGTTGAGAAAGGATTTATTTTCTTTACGCCGGAACCATATTTAAAGTTCAAGTCTGCATATAAATCTACCGCATACACCCGGATCACAAACGTATTATATTTGCATGTTGAAATTCACTTTGTGAAGTATACATTTGCGATTGACATATATTCAGTAGATAGATGTTGTGGTCATTTGTTTATATATGCAAACAGCGAAGGGGGAGATATCACGTTAGTATTACATATATACATTTTAGATAATGGGTGAATTCATATCTTAAAAAGGAAATACATCTCTGAGAAGATGGAAATTGTATTGTTTCTTATTGAATTCGTAGACAGTCTTAAGGCTATCAAAGAGATTTTATTGGTTAAATATACATTATTTGATATGTATGAATTACATTACATCATATATATATATATTTTGAAGTTTTACAAAAATTCTTAAAATAATAAAAATATTGATAGTAAAAAAGAAATCTTACTTAAACGACACTGGGCTTGAAAATTTCCTCATAAATTTACTGCAGCACTAGTTTCACATTATATATACATATATATATATATATATATATATATATATATATATATATATATATATATTACCAGAACATACAATTTGTTGCAGGTTATATATATATATATATATATATATATATATATATATATATATATATATATATAACAGAGTTGATAAAATGATATGAAAAGAAAACAATATCTGAAATCTTGTAACATGGGACTTTATAGACGTTAATACTAGGCGTGTGTATGATTTTCCCTATAATATAATGATATTACAATTATTAGGGCAATAAAGCGGAAATAAATATTACACATTAATAAGCTTTAAAGCTGCTTTTATCACATAGTTTTACTACCATTTTCTCTTAAGTAGTTCATAATGCCTTATCGATTAGATTGCTATCTTTAACAGAATGTTTAACTTAAATTGCATTTCT
This sequence comes from Euprymna scolopes, assembly GCF_053919585.1. NCBI lineage: Eukaryota > Metazoa > Mollusca > Cephalopoda > Sepiida > Sepiolidae > Euprymna > Euprymna scolopes. The sequence continues at coordinate 101,499,354 of NC_136484.1, forward strand.
TATACAATTATAAAACACTAGAAAATATACAAGCATAAAACGCGGTACTTTGCTGTACAATCGACTAACCGAGCGTACATCAAAGTCGCGACCTTTAACTATAAATATGTCTTTGAAAAATCGTGTGCACCATCAATAGATCAGAGACGCTACTTACGCCAGGGCATGATCAGGCATGTGGTGTGAGCTGTAGATAATTACATATACATAGGCTATGATCTTGACCATTGATCTTAACCTTAAATACGGTGTGCGCCATACCAACGTGGAGCACCTTCATCTGGCCGGGTGTAGTCAGGATCAGTCCAATGGTGTGTGCTCTAGAAAAGTATATATGCAGAGGATATGACCTTAAGATTTGACATCAACCTTGAAAAATGGTGTAAAGCATCCGTATTATGAGGGGGCATTATCATGCCAGATTTATCATGATCGGTCCAGTGGTCTGGGCTGTAGGAGCGTTTATACACACAAACACCACTACTTTATATATAGAGCGAATCATTGAATAGAGTCGATGCAAGAGAATTATTCTGAACAACGCCCGAGGTAATAAATTGTATATCGAAGAAAACTCCCAAAATTGGTTCATTTATTTTAGACAAGAGTACAATAATATTTTCTATAATAATTATGTATTCAGTTCGATTTACTTGACTATTTATAAGGCATATTTCATCTAAGCGTTAGCAATATTATTGAACACATAATCGCGAAAATAGCTTATTAGAATAATCAGTGATAATATCTTTCATCAGAACAACAAAATGACACACCCTTTTTAGGTTTAAAATTGAAATACTCCGGAGAAAATGAACCCGTAGATCAATAATCCGGAACTTACACGTTCGACACTGACTCCACGACATCCTTTTCTAAGTCATTAAACATTCATCACGGATGGTTAACACGTCGGTTACTTGAAAGAAGTATGTTCTCTTGGTCCAAATACAAGGTTGTTTTCATGCAAGTCTTTTTATTGTTCGGCCGGGCGACACACCTTTCATTATGAAATGTTGTTGATTGCCACACGCTTCCAGTTGTTTTATGGGATTGCGACACGTGAATAATCGATACTTTATATGGGTTATATAGAAAAGCAAACGACACAGAGGAGGGAGTGTTAGTTTCCTCGTACATTTTGAAAATGAGCATCGGGTTAGAATTAATTCGATAGAAGATATATCAATTTCATGTTTGTTCAAAATTTTGCATCTTAAATGATCCATCATATATTCACGTTTATACACACATATATATATATATATATATATATATATATATATATATATAGCATGGGCGCCCGGCGTTGCCCGGGTATTTGGAGGTGTATAATAAGCAAAAATAAAAGAAACGGCCAATTTTTTTTTTTAATTTGACCCCTATTATGACCCCTTAAAATGTATTGTTTTGGGCTCAAATCAAGTTATTAAGTTAGATTCATATCTAAGGATCCTATATCTAAAATTCCAAGTGTTTATACCCACCATTGTCGAAGGAGTTTTGTAGAGTTCTCAAAGGTCAAATCGTTGAATGTGACCCATTAATCGCCAAATTTCTGGCCGAAAAAAGATCACATCGATGTTCCCAAATATCAGTACCTGTATATGAAATTTCGAGTCTGTATACTTAAAATTGACAGTGTTATTGCGAAGGGAAATGTGCACACAAACACACAGACAGATACATAGGCAGACAGATACACATACACGTTCACTTTTATAGATCTACTTGCATGGGAGCTTCGCGTTGCCCGGGTGTTTGGAATTGTATGTTGAGCAAAGAAAAAAGTGATAGTAGAGAGGCAGGTTCGAACCCGTACCGCAAAGGAGGAAAAGAACGGGGTAAAACCTAACGTTTATGCTGTTACAACCACCGCCAAACCGGAAACGAAATTGTTTTAAAATAAAGGCTAGACAATCTGAAGCGAGGATTATTTTCAAAAATATCGGCGAAAAAAGTACCTAGTTGGAGAGGGGGATATTACTGTTTTTAGCCAATTTTTCGATATTTGTCGTATGAAAGATCGAAATTTACAATACTGATCGTGGAAAAATCCGTCGCCTCTATAAAAAGTTTAAGACAGACATGCAAACAGACATACATACATAAATTTATATATTTATAACTAAAAGTTTTCGACCCAAACTGATGAAAAAGCTTTCCCTATCTCTGAATGCCCTTTATGTCAAATTTCAAATATTTCGAGCAGAAATTGTCTGAGTTATTTGGAAGAGACCGCAGAGGTCAATTGTTTTTTTAAATTTGACCCCTATTATGATCCCTTAAAATTTATTGCTTTGGGCTGAAATAAAATTATTTAGTTAGATCCATATCCAAGGAACCTATGTCTAAAATTTCAAGTGCGTAGACTCAATATTGTCGGAGGTGTTTTGTAGAGTTCTCAAAGGTCAAATCGTTGAACTTTGATCCCTTATCCGCCAAAGTTCTGGCCCAAACCCGATCACATCGATTTTCCCAAATCTCAGTAACCTGTATATCAAATTTCGAGTCTGTAGACTAAAAATTGACAGTTATTGTGTAGGGAAATGTACGCAGACACACAGATACAGACACTTTCACTTATATATATATATATATATATATATATATATATATATATATATATATATATATATAGATAAATATAAAGTGAAATAAATGTGTGTGTCTCTGTCTGTGCGCATTTCCCAACCAAATAACTCTTTCGATCTTCGGTCTACAGACTCGAGATTTGACACAAGGGTTATTGAGATTTGGGATTATTTTAAATCCATTTTCGGTCAAAAATATGGCTGTTAAAATGTAAAATTTCAACGATTTTTCCTTTGAGAACGCTACCAAACTCCGCAAATTGTGGGTCTACACACTTGAAATTTTAGATATGAGTTACTTGGACATGAATCTACATTTTATAATTTGATTTGACCTCCTCCATATAAAAATAATGTAAAGACATCATAATTGGGGTCAAAATTTTAAAAAAAATTGACCTTTGCGGTCTTTACCAAATCACTCAGCCTATTTTTGGTCAAAACATTTGGAACTGTCATAAAGTGTATTGAGACATAGGGAAAGTTTTTTAATCGTGTTTTTTTTTAAATTTAGTATTCAAAGTGGCCAAAGTTCCAAATATTTTAACTTTATGCTCTCTAGCAACCTCTAAAGCCAATTTTGGTCTTAAACGTTTGAAATTTTACATAAAGGGTAGTCAGACATGCAGGAAGCATTTTAATCAGTTTTTGAGAGACAATTTTGCTCGCAAGAGGTCACAGTTCACAGCGTTGACCTTATCAGACTCTACCAAACTCCTCCCCCGATTTATGATCTAAACACTTGAAATTTTAGATGTAGGTTACTTAAACATGGGTTAAACATTTTAGTTCAATTGAAGCCTAAAACAATAAATGTTAAGGATCACAATTTGGGTAAAAAAAAACATTGATGTTGGCGATCTCTCCTAATTTTTCTCTATGGTAGTTAAGAAAGCCTATTCTATAAAAAGGCATTACCGTACATACTCACACTTTTCCATATATATACATGTGCACATAAAGTTTGGAAGAGTGCATAGTCCCCGAGCAAAACCAGGCGGAACAGTAGTGCATGCCCCGACTAAAAATGTGAACATGTTTTTCTGGCGTGTGTGGGTGTGTGTCTGTCTGTCTATGTGTACATTTTCCTAATAAATAACACTGTCAATTTTTGGTCACCAGACTCGGGATTTGACATAACGGGTATTGAGATTTGGGAAACTCTTTTTAATCGGTTTTCCGGCAGAAAAGTGGCTGTTAATGAGTCAAGTTTTACGATTTGACCTTTGATAACGCGACCAAACTCCTCATCCAATTTTGGGTCCAAACACTTGAAATTTTCGATAAACGTTACTTGGACATGGATCGAATTTTATAATTTCATTTGATCACAAACCAATAAATTTTAAGGAATCATAACGAGGGTCAAAGTAAGAAAAATGCCCGTTGCGGTCTTTTCCAAATTATTAAGCTAATTTTTAACTAAACATTTCAAATTTTACATAAAGTGTA
>NC_136484.1:101508399-101528399 GCF_053919585.1 Euprymna scolopes
CACGAGTATAAATTATCTTTTCTTGTATGTTTGTACTTCCTTGGTTTGATTTTTGGAATTTCAACGAATGACAATATTCTTCGATCTCCTCCAAGCTCCTTGGCTAGATCTTCGAGAGATAAACCTTCTGCAAGGCTTACAAGAAACCGTTTCTTTTTCACTAGTTGTCACTTGCCCCTTTCTGGGCATTTTGGGAGACCTGCAATAAAATGATACACACTTGAAATTACTAGAAAATATAAACACTTTCTTATTTTCAGAATATTTGTCTAAATTCTACAAAAATCAGGGAAATAAGTTACCTATTTATGTTCTTCCAGTGTATCACATTTTATTTACCTGCGCAATAAACGTATACTCAGGGTTTGTTTAATAAAGGTAGTAATATAAATATTTTTCATACCTACAAACACACGTTTTTCACCTATACGCAAATCAGCAGTGCAGGAAGTTACGTGTATCACCGATCAGCAGTTTCAAACCAGGTTACGAAGCCATCTCTGACTCCAGTTGCAAGAAATACACTATACGGCTTACGTTAAACGTACATTTTAAACAGCGAGAGGTATCTCATAATTATAACATCATGATCTGCGTATGGGAGCTTAATTAACCGATTATATTTCAATTAACTTGCTGAACAATAAGAACCGGGTCCTTAAAGAAACTGGCATAATTATTACTATGATAATTTATTAATACCTTCAGATACTAGTGCGTTATCTTTTCGGAAATCATCAGTGCAGGGAGTTACGATTACAGCAGGTCAGAAGATTGGAATAATATATATATATATATGTGTGTGTGTGTGGGGGGGGTGGAGGGGTGTGTAGTAAATATTTTAAGAACATGTTCCAATAACGGTGCTACTAAGTAGTGATAATTTGAAATTATTATTCAAAATGTCACAATGTAAATGATGCAACAAGAACACTTGTTAGAACAATAACACAAAGCAATATTAATTGATGCCAGCAGACGTGACTATTTTGAAAGGCAGTCAAAAAGATAAATGTCAGGATCAACGAGTTCTACAACTTGAAAATGGAAATAAAAAGTTGAAGAATGTAAAAGTTGTACGTGGTATGATTCAAGCCTTACCATTAGACTTGGCAATTTGATTGCAAAAATTAAGATACACATATAATATTATATGCTCCGCAAGACTGCTATGTTGAAAACAGACATTATATTGCTGAAATCACTTCAAAGCTGAGATAAAAACGATGTAGATGGTATATAGTCATGGATTAGTATCTATTTATTAACATTAAATTCGCCAATATAAAAAGACAGACTAAAATGGAACTAACAGTATTAATAGTAATTAAAAACAATTAAATTATTATGTATTAGTAATTTCAATAATGGTATATATCCCCATGATAAAAATAACTGTGAGTATGGTGTAAAATAAATAGGGGTTAAATGAGGAAAAATGATAGTAGTGGTTCAATAAACAATTGGCAGGTAAAACATACAATATGGGTTCACAACAATGGCCCAACTTTACTATTGACGGAGTATAGGACAAGTTCCAAAAAGAAATAAGTTACTGAAAAAACAAAATTGTAAAATTGTAAGATTAAAAATTTTACATCGAACAATAAAATAAAAGTTAATATATTAAGGCAAAATTATATAAGCTATGGAGCATCTATTATAATGAAGGGGAAAATATTATGTGTACATGGCATAGCTAAGATCTATAATAATAGCTATATTGATGTTATTCAATATATATATATATATATATATATATATATATACATATATATATAACTTGCTAAAATGTGATGCCATATGCATAAAGTAAGTCGATTGATTTATTAAGAATTTTACGTCTACGACGACATCTAATTATATCGATCTTTTCATTAATATATATATATATATATATATATATATATATAAAACCAATAGCATGTAGATATCAAAGTATATATACGATTTGTGTTTGAGAAAATTTGTAAAAGCCCCAGTGATATATGGATATGTTATTTGGCTTGAATTATGAAAACTCTTTAAATAACTTTTACGGTTGTCATATCTTATATTTCACAGAATATTACAGTGATCCCATCTAAAAAAGAAAAAAAAAAACATTTCACTAATATTTACATTTAGCACGTGAATTCGGTTTAATTTGAATAAGAAAATCTTGATAAATTTCATTGTGATCCCTGAAAATGATCTTTGTTATAATTTACATACACACCCTCTAATTCATGGGTCGATTACTTACACTACAGAGCTAACCGCTTTCTTTAGTTCTACAATTAAACAAAAAAAAACATGGAGTTTATCACTCGATGTAGGTCGTATGTTGCAACAATTTTAACTCTGTGCAAATAACACCTAAGATAAGAATAATTGCCCGAACACTACAAAATTTATTGCACTATTTTTTTTTATTATTATTATTATTATTATTATTATTATTATTATGATAATAATAATAATAATAATAATAATAATAATAATAATTATTATTATTATTATTATTATTATTATTATTATTATTATTATTATTTGCTCGCATGGAGCATTCACACGGTTCATCAAAGATCTGATTGAAAACCTGTGGTGTTCCCTGGAAGCTGAGAGACAACATATCTCCCCAGACATCCAGCAATATCCACCTCCTTCGATAGCCTTTGCAAATAAATTTGCATATATCGCAACATCCTCTCACGCTTGATTTCTCGCTTGCAGCTGTCATTGGTCTGTACTGGAATTTAAGTAACACTAAGCCTATTTTAATTTTTCTGTTCTTCCTTTTCTTCTTCCCATTCCTCTTCTATTATTAAATTTTTCCCCGACAAAGTCTCCCGACCCATCTAATAGAGTCTCGAGTCCAATCATTCCTCGGCAAAAATTTCATTGATTTTCTTTTTGGGGTATGAGGTTTAAAGGATAATGCACCAATATGGACTTTTTCTCGTGAAACTGTAACGAACGTCCATTTTAGATTTTTTTTTTAAAGTGGAACATAATTCTTAAATTAACGAACACTTCATGCAAATAAAAAATATCCGTGTTTTAAATAGTGATTTAGTCGAATTTAGGGCTTCATAAATTACAGAGGTTGATAAATATGTCTGCGATACGGATACATTTTTTCACTAATGCAGTTTAATTTTTAGTGTTTTATCAGAGTTCGGATAAGTATTAACATTTAATATTTGATGTATTTGTTTTCATTAATGTTTGTCAAAATTTAGGATAATTTAAGGGTATTGATTTGAAGATAATAATAATTGTTAGAAAGAAATACAGATTAATTAGGTTTTTCATGTAAATGCATCTCTTATCTTTTTTGTCTTCAATATTTTATTAAATCGAAGTGTATATCACATAAAGATTGATGAGTAGGTTGACTTCAACATTATTATTTACTATATCTGATTTGGTTATTTTATAGCCACTATCTCCTAATGCTTACTTGAAAAGGTTTGAGGTACATTAAATATTTCTTATGATAGAGGATTTGTAATTATTTTCTCAGTAAATTTTAGCATACTATTTATTTCAGTTTCTTATTATTTGATCATGAGTGTACGCAGATTTAGTGAAAATTCCTTGGTTTAAGGCTCATACATGTTTAAATTAAGTTTAATATTACGTCTAAAATAGTTAATATTTTTTATTTAAGTCCGAATGTATCAATTTCACTCAGGGTGTGTTTTTGTTCTTTTTTTTACATCAATGTATATTTGAGTTTATTAGTAAAAAAATGGAAAGCATATCGGTGTTACCTTATTAATAATATGTAAATTATATTTTTTGTCATCTTGCTTTTTTTGTGCGTGAGCTCATTGTAAATGTTCCATTCCTCATCACAGCCGCCCTATCTTTCCCTTCGTATAGCTTATCGGATTCCATTTCGAGTTCCAAAGATGCATTCCTAAAATTATTTTTGAAATAAAAAAGTACCAAGCGCATATTTAACAAACGGATATTAAAAACGGTAAAAAAAAAATAGTCCAGGTAAAAGAAAATATTTAAAAAATGAGTAAACATTATAGAAAAATTATAGGAGTTGGAGAAAATATTTCTTCGATTATTTAATTTGTCAAATCCAATTTTTTCGTTTCTCGTTTATTGCTCATATAATTGGATTTTTTATAATATTATAAAGAACTTGCAATTTTAAATAATTAAAATTACTAAAAGAAAAAAAAAACACAGTTATCATCTACTGAAATGCATTTCTATACTGCCAACACCTACAATATTGATTGAAAAATTAGGGAAACCCTTTCAATCTAGTTGTTATCACGTACGCGAAAATAAGTTCATGATTATATGGCACCATATAGGTATTACGTTTAGATTCAAAGGGAATATGGAAACGGTGAAGGTATTTCTAGATTTGATAATAGAGAAAATAGATTCGTGAAAAATCTGCGAAAGATTTAACAATATATAGTTCTAAAGCTCTTTCTGATGTGAATAATTCGTTTACGATGAAATAAAGGAAAAATAGATGTTTACACTAAAAAAAATACAATATTATTGCTTTTCTGTTAGTGCCAAAGGAGCCCTTTGTTGCTGTTGTTGTTATTGCTACTATTACAACAACTGGTACAATTTCTGCAGTTCTGAATTTTGGAGATGAGGTATGAATTTTTGTATTGTTCTGATGGTGCGAACAATTTTTCTTATCTTGGGTGATATTATATTTCGGTCGTTTAAACCTACTCTAATGAGGAAATCTTTACAAAGTAAAAACACGCCGCCCCCTCAAGTAAGTCAAGATTATGAATACGATGTTATACCGGCCCTTGGGTGCGGCATTTGCCTCACCTTACGGTGCTATTTATAATGTTATTTGATTATAAAGCTGTGTAATATATACTGTACTCTATTTTGTTACTGCTTGGTTGTTTGGTTCTACTGTATGTTGTTTTCTTTTCCAGGCATTTTCTGATTTAAACAATACTTGCAAACATGATCAGAAATGAGTCATAGAAAAAGACGCTGCTTTCTTCCTCTTCACCCTAAAATGGTGTTTGTTTTTTTCCAGAACTCTGGATTTTAGGCTAACAAGGGCCGTCCCTGCTTTTTCAATTTTCTTGTCAAATAAGATATCAATGGAAAGATTCAGAATTGGCCCCCATCATTAAGCCCCGAACGTCCCCAGGTCTTACCATATTTATATTTGTGTTCAGCATCATGCAAAACTGCTAAATAGACATGCACAGAAAATATTGTGGAAATATGGTAAATAATCCTCTAAATGGAGTGTTTTCATTTGCCCTAAAAGTGCCTCTGGGACATACAAAAGAGGTATCGTTAAGTATAGATAAACAACATTATATAGATATCAGTTAGTTATAATCGTTCAGAAAGTTTTATAAAATTCCTTTGCATCATTATTTTAATAAGCACAAAGGTGTCCATTTTAGCCATTTAACCCCAAAAGGAACCCCACGTGCGGCCAACCGGAGTTTTCCTGAAAAAATCTGTTCTGTTACAATTTTACTTGTATTATATTTAATGCTTTTGCATAATTTCAAAAAAATTCAATTCATAGATATTGAGAAATGTTCGGACGGGCGAACAGACGAAAGGACAAACGGACAACGATTAATTTACAGGTCAACCCTTCTTTTCCCGGATGACAAATTATTTCCTGCAATTAGAAATATAAGTATGGTTGTACCTATTTACTATGCCTCCCCACGGGACAGAGTTAGACACCAGGGTCGTTTTTTAACGCGGAGAAAAAGTACAAAAATAAAAATTGTCTCAGTCGTGAAGGATTTCTCCTCCACCAAAAGAGAACAAGAAATTGAAGTGCAGCATCTGAAGAACAGATACTACACTTTGATCTTGTCCCAAGTTTTATAAGTATGATTGTATAAGATACTCGCGGTGTTTCTAAAGCAATCGCCATCCTAATTGTATCTTTATACTATGCTCATATAATATGATGTCATGTGTTAATCAGCTTTGAAAATGAATTCTGAACTAAAATATGGTTGCAGTTGTTTATTTATCTTTCTTTATGTCTAGTGTATGCGTGCTTATTTTGTCATGATTTATTTGCTCTTTATTTTTAACCGATTCTGCGAATAATAGCGGTATACATCTTCTCCTTTAAGTGTGCATCTCCCATCACGTCCATAGCATTACAGCGTCAGTTTCTTTATAATCTCTTAGCATGGCCCACATTGGATCGTATTATTGGATAACTAAGACTTGCATCAAAACCACAACGTATCATTCTAATCTCATTAATCTTCATGCGATCCGAGTCTTCCCGGTCCTTGTTTCACTTCGATAAATTATTTCACAGCAAATACATGCCTTAGAGACACTTCTTTGGATAACCGTGTTAATGAACTGCCTGTCCTTCGTAGTAGATATATTTTAGATATATTAATATATATACAATATTACACAATGAAGTAGAAGATATATTATACATATATTAATATGTACAAAATATTACACAACGAAGTCCTAATTTTGGCAAGTGCAAAATTAGATGTCCTCCCAGTTTATTACAAATTTAACAGAAATTCTGCACAATTAGAATGCCTTTGTAATTTAATTGTGCATAGAAACATATATCCGTACTGATCTGTACACATATTTTTACAATTCTTGCACAAAGACTTATTATTCAAAAGTATACTGGTCATTTGCATTCACGTTAGACCCTACCTGTTTCTGAGCAAAGTCCGCAGTTATTTTAATAATTTGGTGGCGTTTTAAACCACGGTAAACTTCTTTTCTTCTTGTTCATAGCAACTCTACTTTCAAGCACATTATCTAAAGGACCTAACACAGGAAAAGCATTAAATAAAAAGCGGAAACACCAAATTAAGGAAGGTTAACATTTCTAGACCAGAACATTTTTACAAAGGGTTTATATCAGCACAAATACTGTTCTTTTTTCGACGATTCTGTATTTAGCAAGTATAATTATAAATAAGAAAAATTTAAAAATGCCACATTTTTCAAAATATTTTATCTCATCTCTATGTTAAAATATAGCCGTTTTATTTATTCCCAGTAAATTAATTTTATTTTGTTGTTGAGTCCACGAGGTCGGCTGATCTGGAACCCCCGTGAATGTTGTTGTCAAGATAACACCGCGGGTGTTCTTATCTCGTGAAAGTTAAGCGCAATCTCATCAGCAAGGCCGTGTTACTCCAATACAGATCATCTAGATCACATTAGTTGCCCTACGGGTGTGTTTTTCGCTCAGTAAACAACATCAGGTCATTTAACCCGCGGGTGTTTTTTTTAAATCTTATTTGGCCTGAGTTATCCCACAAGATTATACGACGAAAATAGGTTTATTCAGCATAATGTCAAACGTAATTAAACTAATGGTTAAATCTTAATACACGAATATCAAAATAATAAAATCATCATGTAGTATGTATTTATAATATATATATATATATATATCTATATATATGTATGTATATATATGTATGTATATATGTATATATGTATGTATATATATGTATGCATATGTATATATATATGTATATATACGTATATGTATATATATATATTTGTATATATACGTATGTATATATATGTATATATATGTATGTATATATATATATGTATATATATGTATGTATATATATATGTATATATATGTATGTATGTATATGTATATGTATATATATGTATGTATATGTATATGTATATATATGTATGTATATATATGTATATGTATATGTATATATGTGTATGTATATATATGTATGTATGTATATATATATGTATATGTATATATGTATGTATGTATATATATATGTATATATATGTATATATGTATGTATATATATGTATATGTATGTATATATGTGTATATATATGTATATATATGTATAAATATGTGTATATATGTGGGTATATATATGTGTGTATATATTTGTGTGTATATACATGTATATATATGTGTGTATATATGTATATATATATATGTGTATATATATATGCGTGTGTATATATATATATATATATACATATATGCATATATATGTATATATATATATATATATATATATATATGTTTCCGTATACCCTATTTCTCTCTCTGCCCTTGTTTCTACTTTCTTTCTATCTTTCCTTTTTTCTTTCTTCTGTTATACTTAGATAATCTTTAATGACCCCAATTATTTTATAATAGCCTATATTGTTAATATTTCCTACGTTTTACGCTTATGTGTTGTACCTACTTGTGATTACTATCCATCATTTTCTCCTATAGTCAATTTTTTTTATTATTCTAAATGTCATTAAGACAGTTTTGTCCAAATGAGCATCTTGTAGGTTTCTGGTCCTTCTCGCCCTTTGATGTGAGGATTTTAGCTTCGAAATGCAATGACAGCTGTTTCCTGATATTTCCCTTTAACTTTTATTCCTCATAGCAGCGCTGATGCATTGTGACACAACGAAACAGTACTGTATGTCGATTATTACAAATATATTTAAAGCCTCGTTTTTGGGTAGAGACCTGTCGTAAATAATATTATCCGCTACTTAATTGGCTGAACAAGTGGAGGCTCGCTGTTTGTTTGTAAATAAGCAGTTTGAGCACTATAAAATTGTGGAGGAATGTTTGTTAAAATAGATATTTATGGATGTTATTTGCGGGCACCGCTCCCGTAGGTCGATGAGTAGTACTGCCGACTGTCAACGAGATGGGTTAATTATCGGCTTGAGAAAGGTGCTAGTCTAGCGGCACTGATTAGTTGTGATACAACGAAACACTAAATTGTCGATGACTATATATATATATATAAGCTGAATGTTTGTGTGTGTGTCTGGTCACGAATAGGTTCCTATATGGTTGACTACTTAAAAAAAAACTGATTACATATAATGATAAAAGGTGTATCGAGACACAGGAATGGGCATCTTTGATCTGGCAGAACGGTGGTTAATTAAAATTATGGGGTTCGCGCCTGGTCCACAAAGTATGGAAATAAAAAATTAAAAACTTAAAAAAACAAACGTTTACAAGTGTTTTCGATATAGATGTACATAAAACATACTTATCAAAGTATTCTTAAATTTAATAGGGATGGTATAATAAAAGTGTAGAGTCTGTGTTACCGCCTGACCTTCATAGAATGGAAATAGGAACGCACTTTAATAAAGACTTTTCATATCTATCTGCGTAAGTATACTTTGATAATAATGTTTCAGTTTGAAGAAATATGGTATAATAAAATGATGGAGTGGTCGTTCGCACCTGACCTCCATAGAATGGAAATATGTCACAAAGTTTAACAAGGTTTTCTAATATAGATCCACAGAACATTGTGATAAGTGTTTCAGTGTGAACAGGTATGGTATAATAAATTATGGGGTTTATCTATTTTATTTTTATTTTCATCATATTTTGCTTTGGTTTTGTATGCCCCCAAATTCGAAGCTATCTCTTTACAACCGTTCCTATTCATAACCTATCATTATTTCGTAAATCAGAGTCCAATTTCCGTAGGCTGTTTTTGAACCCAGTCAACGACGGATACTTTGCTAGCATATATATATATATATATATATATATATATATATATATATATATATATATATATATATATATATATAAATTAGGACCCGTTTCTTAGTTTTTGTCCGAATGTAATGAAACTTTGCTCATGCGTAGTTTATTATATTCAAAACATCACATCAACACACTAGGGTTTTTTGCCTTTTTTTTCTCCGTTGCCTGTAAAATGCTTAGAAAAACAATTAAATCCCCTCTGTTTTTTTGGTCACCCTGTATTCTAACAGTTAATAAATTTATATGCATATATATATATATGTTTGATCTGGCAGAACGGTGGTTAATTAAAATTATGGGGTCTGCGTTCGCACCTGATCCACAAAGTATGGAAAAAACTTAAAAACTTAAAAAAAAAAAAAAACGTTTACAAGTGGTTTCGATATAGATGTACATAAAACATACTTATATATATATATATATTAATCAATAAGTTAATAACTTTAGAGACATATATATATATATATATATATATATATATATAATATAATATCTTTGTACTCATGTACGGGTAATCTACATTTAAAATTTCTAGTGCTTAGACCACAAATAAGCGAAGGAGTTTGGTAAAGATTTGCAAGCTCAAATCGTTGAACTTTTACCTCTGGACATCCAGATTTCTGGTCAAAAACTGATTAAAATAAGTTCCCAAATCTCAATAAAGCTTTTCTCAAATCTCGAGTCTTTACACTAAAGATTGACAGAGTAGTACACTAGGGAAATGTTCTCACACATAGACAATATTACTTTAATATATATATATATAATAAATAGATTAATTCATTATTAATCTCAAACCCAAACTTATATTCTACTAGTTTAATATTATTTGTAAATCCAAACTTAATTATTAATTCACTAATAATCTCAACACAAAATTATTTGCTATTAATTTATTATTGCTCTCAATTCCAAACATATGTGCTATTAATTCACTATTAATCTCAAACCCGAAATTATTTGCTACTACTTTACTATTTTCTCAACTCCAAACATTTTACTATTAATTCACGATTAATCTCAAACCCAACAGTTTTGCTATTAATTTACTATTGTTCTCAAACTTATTTACGAATATTTCACTATTAATCTCAAACCCAATACTGTTCAGCCAAATTTACTATTACTTTTAAATCCAAACTTATTCATTATTAATTCACTACAGATCTCAACCAAAAAAATATTTGCTATCACTTTAATATTACTGTCAACTGCACACTTATTTACTATTAATTCACTATTAATTTCTGATCCAAAATTATTGACTACTAATTTACTATTGTTCCTAAGTGCAAACTCATTTACTAATACTTAACTATTAATCTCAAATCAAAAATAATTTCCTATTAATTCATTATCACTCTAAACCTCAAAACTTATTTACTTTTAATTCACTATTAATCTCACACCCCAAATTATTTGCTATTAATTTACTATTAATCTCACACCCAAAATTATTTGCTATTAATTTACTATTACTCTCCGCACAAAGCTTATTTATTACTTTCATTTCTACCCGGCTTTGCTCGGTCCGTGTGTACTGTTCATAACTTGCCCTACGTGTGAATACACTTTATGTAAGATTAAAAATGTTTACACCAAAATTTGTCTGAGTAATATCGTACAGACCACAGAGGTATTTTTTTTATTTTACCCCAATTTTGACCACTTTACATTCATTATTTTGGTTTCAAATCAAAATAGAAAATGTTACCAATATCCAAGTTATCTACATCTAAACTTTTAAGTGTTTAAACGCAAAATTGGCGGAGGTATTTGGTAGAATCTGCAAAGGTCACCCCTTTCAACTTTGCCCTTTGACATCCAAATGTTGGCCCCAAAACTGATTAAAATGCTTGCCGCATGTCTGAATCCTCGTTATGTACATATTTCGAGTGTTTACGCACAAAATTGGCTGAGTAGTTTGCTAGAAACCACAAATGCAGAATCTTTTGAAGTTTGACCTATTGGAAGATCACATTTTCCACCCAAACCGATGAAAAAGCTTGCCCTATCTCTGAATACCCGTTATGTTAAATTTCAAATGATTAGACAAGAAATTGTCTGAGTAATTTGGTACAGACCGCAGAGGTCAATGTTTTTGTTAAATTTGCCCCCTATGATGACCCCTTAACATTTATTGTTTTGGGCTTAAATAAGGTTATTAAGTTAGATCCATGTCCAATGAACCTATGTCTATAATTTCAATTGTTTATATTAAAATTTGCGGAGGAGTTTGCTAGGGTTCTAAAAGGTCAAATCGTTTCATTTGAGCCCGTAACAGCTAACTTTCTGGCCAAAAATGAGTTACAAAGATTTTCCGAAATCTCAGTACCCTGTATATAAAATTTCGAGTCTGTAGACTGAAAACTTACAGAGTAATTTTGTAAGGGGAATGTACACAGACAGACACGCACACACATACATACAGACACTTTCACTATTATAGATATACTAACATTTCAGCCCGGCATTGCCCGAGTGTTTGGAGGTGTATGTTGAACAAAAAAAAAGGTGGTAGTAGGAAGGCGGGCTCCAATCCGTACTGCGAAGGAGGAATAGAATGGGAAACACCCCCTGATGTCTTCTCTGTTACGACCACCGCCAATCTGGATGTAACGTAGGTTAAAATTAAGAAAAGAGGGAATGACTTTCGACAATATCGGCTAAAAAAGCGACCCCCCGTAGAAAAGTGCCCAGTTGAAGGTGAAGATATTAATGTTTTAGCAATTGTTCAATATTTGTTGTTGAACCTTTCGTTCAGCTTAAAAACGAGCCTGAGCTAGTAAAAATTCGTCGCCTCCGTCGAAATTTTAAGGCAGACATGAAAACATACATACATCTATATATATAAAAATGTAAAGTTGGTTCGTTCTAAAGAAATAAAACCATGTTTATACGTTACCAATTTATTTGAAATTTTCAGACAACCCATTTTTAGAGTCGATGTATGTTTTTATGTTATTAAAATAAATTTACCTAATTAAAATTAAAATATTAAATAAAATAAATATATTTATTTATCGTTTCTGCGAATCTGTTCTGTTGATAAAACTGAACTTCCGGTTCGATTCATTTCACAGCCACGAATCGACGAAAGGTTTAATTTTCTGTTAACTCGATAAGTAAAAAAACAAAAAACAAAAAAAACATATTTCATTTGTTTATATTCCAAATTTTTTCATTTACACATCTTTTCTTTATTATATAACGCCCCCCCCCAAAAAAAAGTTTGTTGCTTGCTGTTGAGTTTTTTTTCCTATATAAGATTACTCATGCAGAGACTGATCCGTGCTGAAATAATGTTATTATTTAAAAAGTCATTCTTAACATGGGGAGGTAAGGATGTTTTGTACGTATTCTGTACTTTAACCTTACAATTGAATAAATAAAAAAATAAAAAATATCGTAAAACGTTATTTAAACGTGGAAATATGATTTAAAAAATAGCGCGGCTCTCTGCATTAGCACCATTTTTATTTATTGTTGTTTCACGAATTTTCGGCCAACTATTCCTCTGGCCTTCATGAAAAGAAGTCCTTTTATAAATGTTCAGTAACTTTTTCCTTTTATTATTCTTAAAGAGTAAAACTTTTCTTATTCATGAAAGGAGTTAAGCCTACGTAAATAAATAAATGTTTGTACACGTGACAAATTATCAATAAATGGTTTAGTTACTTTTTTTAAAAAATGTTTGTAAAAGTGCGAAAGGCGACGTTACGTTGTTGTACAAACATTACTCCCACGCTTAATTTCTAAACTTATAGGTTTTTGGATTTTTTTTCACTGGATTATTATTGATTGGACACTAATTAAACAGATTATTAAAAAAAATGTAAAAAAGAAATCATTATTTCGACATTTGAAAATGGTGCTCACTTTTTAGTTACAACGTTCTGATAAATCAGTCACCCATTTTGTAAGCAATAAAAACGCGGTATATCAAAACCATAGAAAGTAAAAATAATGAGTCTCTACCGCATTTGTAAGTCAGAAATATATTTGTTTATCAAAGAAAAAAAAATAGAGAGAACAGGACTTTTTTTTATTGTTTTCATGAAAATAAAGTTTCGAGATTTTTAATTATTTTTTTTTTACTTATTTAGTCAGTTTGTGTTTTTTTTTTTAAATTGTTTTTGTGAAAGGTGAGTTTTTTTTCAAAACTTTTGTTTTGTTTCTTTTTAATTTTTTTAAAGTATTATAAATTTCACTAACATGCTGGAGAAATGTTTAATAATTTGGTATTTTTTTAGATTAGGTCCACCTCCACAATTTTCCTTTCAATGACGACATTTATAGGTTTCCGAGTATGCTGAACACGCAAATTGCATTGAAATTTTGCGAGAATAAATAGTTGTATTATGCATTGTATTCTTCGGCGGCCATCTTTTTACGTGCACACGCGCCATAAACAAATACACACACGTAAAAAAGATGGCCGCCAAAGATTACAATGCATAATACAACTTTTTATATCTTGATAACTACTTATTTCTGCAAAATTTCGATGCGATTTTCGTATTCAGCATAGTCGAAAACCATTTCAAGTCGTCATTTAAAAGAAAATTGCGGAGGTGGACCTAATCTAAAAATTTACCAATAATTTTTAATCCCGTACGCCTCCCGATACATTGCTTCGTCAACATGCGACCATTTTATATCTCCCAAAGACACTTCCGTATTTAGAAAAAAAAAATAAATAAATAAAAAGTGACCGATTTACCAGAACGTGGTAACTAAAAAGTGAGTATCCCTTTCAAATGTTGAAATGATTTTTTTTTTCAATTTTTTTTCATAATCTGGTTAGTGTTCAATCAATAATAATCCAGTGAAAAAATTTCAAAAAACCTATCAGTATAGAAACTCCACCACGTAAGTAAATAAATAAAAAATGTTACGTGCGCATGCGTTAGCCTTGAGTAGGGGGGTACTAAGGGAACGACCATTAAATAATTCTGCGGGTCGCCATGGAACTCAACGCCCAAGGAATATCAAAATAGTTTTTATGATCTGAAGAATTTTTTTTTTCCGAAAAGTGGGTGATCACTTTTCCATCTAAATTTAATTTAAAATGAGCACCCACTTTCTGGCCACCTGAGGAAGGGGCATTTATTTTCGTGTTTATTGGCTTAAAGGTTTTTTTTACAAGGCAGTTTGGTACGCGAATGCATATTTAACAGTTTTCGTTTATGCTCACGCATAGCATAAACAAAGGCTACGTCTGTGAAATGGAAAATAGTCCCAGAGTTCAGGGGTAAATACCATGCAAAAGAAATCAAACAAAAAGACTTTTAAGCCAAGAAACACACAGAAAAAAAATAGCATCCATTTTTTTTCTATCGAATTCATTTGCTGTTTTTATTGAAAACTATTTTCCCCCGGATTTTTGATATAATTTTCCATTAAGGGCTGTGCGTCTCACGTTCGTAAATAACAAAATTTTTTTTGTAGATTTTGGTCTGCTAAAAACGAATCTGCAAACCATTTCCGTCACAAAAAAATAGTTTTTATGATATGAAGAAATTACTTTTTCGGAAAAGTGGCGATCACTTTTCCATGTAAATTTAACTTAAAATGAGCACCCACTTTCTAGCCACCTGAGAGAGGGGGGATTTTTTCCCATGTTTATTGGCAAAACAGCTTTCGTTTATGCTTACGCATAGCGTAAACGAAGGCTACGGCTGTTAAATGGAAAATAGTCCCAGAGTTCAGGGGTTATTATCATGCAAAAGAAATCAAACAAAAAACTTTTTAGGCAAGAAACAGATAAATGCCCCTCTCTCAGGTGGCCAGAAAAATGGGTGCTCATTCTAAGTCAAATTTACATTGAAAAGTGATCACCCACTTTTCGAAAAAGTAATTTCATGAATGTCATGAAAACTTTTTTTTTGCTACGTAAACGGTTTGCAGATTCGAAATCTACAATAAAATATTTCGTTATATATGAACGTGAAACGGGCCTTAAAGTAAAATAATACCGGATTTTTTGGGGCAGATTTGCCGTTTAGTTGTACAAATATCCTCACACCAGGTAATCACTAAAAGGGATTTTTAAAAGTCGTCACCTGTATCGAGCAAAAGTTTAAAACCACCGATTATATGCCAGCCTACATCATGGTAACATATATTGAGTGAGTTCCTAACAGTATTTTTAGTTTAAACTCATTTTCCAAAATTTCCCCAACCTTAACATGTTCGATACAGTCTGCCGCCATTTGTATTTTTCAGATATACCGATAAACATTGAATGTTTTTGAACCGATTATACATTACATAAAACACTAAAATCTTATCCAGTTAGGTAGAACACTTACTTTGCTTGCCTTTGATAACATTTATTTGTTATATATTTATTTTTTGACAACTTCTTTGTATCTGTGTTTAGTAATATAAACCCTTTTCATTTAATGTAACGTTTAGTCGGCTCGAAAAACAGTGTTTATTGGTGTATTTGAAAGCTACAAATGGTGGTGGACACTGTTGATTACTTTAAGTTAGAGAAAGTGAGTTAAAACTAAAAAAACTATACAAAATACTGTCAGAAACCTATCCATTATGCCAGCCTATGTGATGGTAACATATGTTCGGTGAGTTTCAGACACTGTTTTGTATAGTTTTTAGTTTTCAACTTACTTTCCCAAACTTAACGTATTCAACAGAATTCGCGACCATTTCTGTTTTTTGAGCCAATTAAACATTTTACATTACATAAAAACACTAAACAATTATCCAATTAGGTAGAAACGTAAATTACTTTACCTTTGCTTTCATTTATTTGTTTTTGGACGACTTTTTCGAATCTGTGTATAGTAACCCCCCTCCCCCCACCATCAACCAAATATTAATTACTAAATCACATTTTTTAAAACAAAAAAAAAGCATTTAGCGTTTCAACATTTTTGCTACGTTCGGCTTCATCCACTGATTGTTGGTCAAGTCCAAAACATGAATGATTGACAGAAACTCTCGAGGATCCAGATCAAATTCTGCAAGAGCACCATTTTTTTCAGTTTCGCCTTCTTTTTCACTTTTTGCAGTGGATTGCTGTACTAATATAAGAAACATGCATTTTCTCTTTTATTAATTTTTTCCATTACACCAAATTGAGCCACTGCAATGCGTGGCAGGGTACAGCTAGTACATGTATATATTAGTAGCTCATACTTTCGACCCAAACCGATCAGTAAGCTTGCTGATCACTGAATATCCTTTATGTAATATTTCAAATATTTAGACCAGAAATGGGCTGAATAATTTGATAGAGACCGCACAGGTAATTTGCTTTTTTTTTACATTTGACCGCTATTATGACCACTTAATTGTTTTGGACTAAATTAAAGTTATAATGTTAGATCCATGTTCAAGCAACCAATATCTAAAATTGCATGTGTTTGGACCCACAATTGGCGGAGGAGTTCGGTAGAGTTCTCGTTGAATTTTGATCCCTTATCAGCCAAATTTCTGGCTGAAAACGGATTACGAATATTTTGTGATATCTCAGTTCTCTGTATATAAAATTTCGAGTCTGTAGACTTAGATTTGACAGAGATAATCTGTAGGGAATTGCACACAGGCGGGCAGATACTCACAAACACACACACACATTCACTGTTATAGATATACTAGCAGTTCTGCCCAGCTTTGCTCGGGCCCTATGTAGTGGTCATTACTTTACGTGCCTACGTATATATTTAAAAGTGTTACTATGTACGGTAAAACCTTTCTATATAATATTTATCCTTAACTACCATACATAAAAGTTGGTAGAGACAACAGAGTCAAATGGTGCACATAAGTTTATTGGTCATTGGTAAATGTAGAGGAAGCCCTTCATACTGAGACAATTACTATTTTTGGATGCTGCCAGGGTCCCCCATTTTTACCCTTGTTTTAGGGGAGCTGGTTAACCCCACATTAAAACCGACTAATTCAAATTTGCTTTCGTAGTGAACCAAATAAATACGTAAATAAATAGAAAAGAGGGGGTTTAATATGAATATCAACACACACAAAAGAAAAACTAATTGATAGGAGTATAGATAGATAGATAGATAGATAAATAGATGGATAGATACTATGGTGATAAAGTGTTTTTTAAAAAAATATTTTTCAACTGTACATCTCATTGTCTTTTAAGATGCTTGAGGACTGAGGAACATATTAATGCTGGATAAGCTGTAATGGGCAGCTCGTATGGAATAGTTGACCCTTTATCAACATTAAGTTCTTACAGCTGATCTATTGATAGAAATATTCATATTAGCTCTTGTAGAACTTACAACAGAAGATTAAACTATTGTTTATAATAGCTTGCACATATATTACGCACATAGTTATATACATATGTGCTTCTATGCGTCTATGTGCATCAAATAGTTGCCTGGGTATAGGCATATGCGTCATTGAAAGTAATTGTCTATGAATGGACATGTTTAGGTTTTCATCAAAAATATATGCCACCATTGTGAAGCAAAAAACCCAAAACAATAAAATACACAAGTGATTATGTTAAAGGAAATAATACGGCATATGTATGCATTTTATTTTACATCAATTACTTCCGGCTAATTTTGGCAGTCGAAGAGAATATTTTTGGCGGATGCTAATGAGAATATAATTACAACCAGCTTCACTCGCTGTCCTATATTTCGAATTAATGTGTTATTAAATAGCTGCTTTTTTTTATATTCCATTGTAAATACCATGTTTCCAACGTTTATGTAAAAATAAAAATACCTACTTTCATTCATCAATCATGTATTTTGTGTATAATCCTTGTAAGTAAACATTTCTATTAAGAGAAATAGCAATAACAACTATATGAGTAAAATGTACCCACCTTTGGCTGAAGTAGATACAAAATAGAACGCAGTCATATAAAACGAATTATTTTAGTTTTTCTTCATAAGGTTATCATTTCTTATAATATTTACTTACATACAAAGAAGTAATTCATAGCTGAATGTAAGATTTAACATGAGTACCGTCGTATTACATTTAGAAAATAACTAGTTAAACAAGTTGTCTAGTTTAAAATATTTTATTAGAGATAAATGTAAATTAAAAATTGTTAGTCAGCAAATTCATAGTATATGTATAGTAATAAATAGAAAACATATTAAACACCTTTAAGAGACTTAAGTTCCCACTTTTTATGTTTTTTTAAATACTTCAACAGATATGTCATGAACAATTATTTTGAAAACTTGTATATACAGTAGAGCCCTGATGTACGGCATTAAAAATTAGATGCAAAATAGTGTACACACACACACTCTCTCTCTCTCTCTCTCTCTCTCTCTCTCTCTATCTCTATCTCTCTCTCGGGCAGTCCGTCGATTTCGAGGATGACGCGGAGGTCTGTTAGTGTCCGTGTCGAAGGTGCCATGTGAGTCAGATCGGAGCTCTGAAACCCTCGCCGCAGATGTGACATCTGATGGCAGGAAATCCGGGTAGTAGCGTCCGTAGTTGTGCTCTTCTCGTTGATTTCGATGATGACGACTTCAGCAAGAGTCCGACCTTCATACTTCAACCACCTAAGTGCAGAGATCACGCTGCGGCTTTCAGTCCATCAAACCTGCCGGTACGCCCTCACTCCATCCCCAGAAGACTTTCGCCTCTCTCCCAGCCTGGATAAAGTAGGAATAAGCAGTTTGCCCAGTACTGCTAGCACCCTCTCCACTGAAAGCAAAATACAGAGGCAAGCACGGCCCATGACAGTCTGCACACATACAATCAGCCGCATCCGATGGCTGAGGCAGACCCGAGTCGAATTGTTCATCACCCTTGTTGATCGCGTCGGCACTGCGGTGCTGGTTCATCCGCTGCGCAAGCCGTTGGAATTCCTTCCTCATCCGCCAAGAGCATCGTTGACCATGCTTGAATTTTGTGAGCCTAAATAGGGGGGCAGTGGGTACTACACCTTACCAAAGAGTAATCCAGCACTGCAACGACTAAGGGGTAGTGGCATTCTCCCCAAAACCCTAGGGCTCCCGCACAAAGGTCTCGTTGCCGGATATAGTTTTACGTCATACCTAGTACTAATGTACAGTATATACTACAAATGTATATACTCAAATAAGATTATAAATAACACCGTAAAACGGGGCACGTACACTAACGATGGGCCGGAAAATCGCCGTATTCCACATTGTAATCTGAAAAAACAGTATCCTAGGACAAACGGATCACGGTGTTCTACCATATATATATATATATATATATATATATATATATATATATATATATATATATATATAAGGGTCACTTCAGTCTTTGGCAGACTATGGATCCCCACAAATAGGTGACTGCGTGTGAATTTTTTTGTGACAGGATGTGCGCAATCCCCAATCACACTTCTCCATAATCGACAGAGTTTAATACCACTAGCCAGTGAAGTGTGTACAGAACGACAAGAAACAAATGCCGAGGTAAGCGAAGAGTTAATACAGTG
>NC_136484.1:101533399-101568399 GCF_053919585.1 Euprymna scolopes
TTGCATTTCTGTGGTCACATTGCAGGCATATAAAGCGATAAGGCAGCCATTTTTGTTTCTTTCTTCTTCATTCATTTCATTCCATGACCGACCCGTTTAATTATGCACACGTGCTAGTTAGGTAAGTCACACGTTCCCCTAGATTCCCCCCTTATCTCATGATCATACACATGGCACGGGGGCAGTCGTCTTTGTCGGGTACTTCCTCATTGTCACCGTTATTGCCACCGGTTTGTCTTTGTCGCAGCACGTCCTCATTGTCACCGTTATTACCACCGGTGTGTTCCATAATCACATCTCGTGATTCCCTATGGGATGTTTCACAATCAGGACAAGGGGGCAGTATCCGTCTTTGTCGTATACTCTTTCGAAGAATCGGTGGCATCACTTCCTCGGTTCGATCTTCTTCAGCATGTTCCATCATCCCTTCTTGTGGTGCTATAGGCGGTGTTTCACAATCACGGCGGGTGGGCAGTATTCGTTTTTCTATGGTACTTCGATGAGGAACTCGTGATATTACTTCCTCATGCCCATCGTTCCAATCACTATTGCCGCCAGTATGTTCCATCAGTCCCTCATCCGGTTCTGCAGGTAGTGTTTCTACGCTCACCTCTAGGGGCAGTAGGCGATCAGGATCGCCGCTGAACTGTATGTAATCTTCCTCATTATCCTCAAAATCAGAAGAGGTATAACAGGGGTGAATATATTTTACATGACGTGGTACACCATTAATCAACATGATCTGAGGACTTATGATTTTGTCTATTTTTCCTCTGCAAAATTTTACAGTGCGCCCAGCATTTGGGGGTTTTACCAAAACACGGTCTCCCACTTGATATGATGTATTGACAACGCTAACCACTGATGGTGTGACATCAATTCCTTTTATACGCTGTTCATAGCGGTAAATCCCATTAGCTGGTGCAGTTTCTGGTGTTGCATCGTCTTTTGGTGTCGCATTATACCAGTACACATCTTCTGGAATGGCCATAATGACACATAGACACGTATCTGCAGGTAGGACCTCTTCAAATCCAGCAGTGCTAGACTACTCCCTTTCTGACCCCACTATCTTAGTTTAGCAGCGCACACATCTGCGTTTCCAGTGAAAGTATCAAGATTTTGATTCAATTCTCGATAATGCATTACGGGCCGAATTTTGTCTTTAGTAGATTGTTAAACGGCCATGAGCGGAATTAATCCTTTGGGTAGTCCCAGATGGTCCTGTCGCTACGGTATTAACCATCCATTATCAATCCACATCTGAAGTTCCTCTTCATATGCGGTTCAATTCTTCGTGGAAACTGAATACTCTGGAATGGTGTTGCACAGCCGACCTGGTGCCTGGGTCATAGTCCATTTCCACGTTGCAGTCTACACCTTTTCGTTGTCGTAAAACCTAGCACAGAAGTCCTTTTCTTCAATAGACATGGCTGCACCGACTTATTTCCCTTCTCCAAGCATTACACCTCCAGTCGCTGTGATTATGACGCCTCCTAGTGCTTGTATTGCATCAATTCCAATCAACATGTCATAGCCAAGGGGTTTTATTGCATCGCCAGAACATCAACTTTGGCCGTGTCACCCTTCTCAGTACAGATCGTGACTGTCCCTTCACCACAACATGATCGGGAGAAACCCAGTATCGTCAAAATACCGACTGGTTGCCCCCGCCACATCCGACAGTAATGTGCACTAACTATAAACCGGGAACACCCCGTGTCTATGAGTGCTAAACACTGCACATCGTTAATTCGCCAATTACAGGTAATCCCGTGTTTATTGGTTGGTAAGGGGCAAGGCTGGCGATAGTACCTTACCCCCAATTTCGTTTCCCGAACAGTTGCGAGATATATGCCCATACTTATTGCAGCGATAGCATTGTACTGTTTTCTGTGCTCGTGGATATACGCACATCCTATAACTCCGGCACTCCTTAGAAAAATGATTGGCCTCCACACATTTATAGGACACTGGGCCTACACGCTTATTACTACCTGGTAGAGGATCTACATTGCCTATATGCGGTTCGACTGTTGCATGTTGAGTACGAGTTGCTGCCGCAGTTTGCTCCTGTTCCTTACAGATGTTTTGAGTTCGGGCTAATAACTCATCTGTTGTCAATTCATCAATTGTTGACGATGCCCGCAACAGTTGGCTGACCTCCTCAGGTAAGCCTACTAAAAAGCCACATCTTAATATCTTATCGTTGGCCCTACCAAATGGTACCGACAACTTTCCTTGGTCGGCTAGGTACACGTCAACCGTTTCCTTGGGGTGAAGTCGCCGGCTCGTGAACTGTTGCCATGCAACAAACGGATCTGTACCAAACGCTGTATACAGGTTTTGTTTGATTGTATCCCAGTCTGGTTCATCCCCGAGTTGCTGGTAGACTGCATAGGCCGCTCCGGTTAACCTCAAAGGAATGACTCTGGCTGGTTCTTTAATTCTGCACAGCGTACAGATCTTCTCAGTCTTTTCCACCGTTTACTCCTTTTTTCAGTTGTAACCTTTTTTACGTTGTTATTCCAGTAATACATTGTTTACACTCTATTCCATTGTTCTGTTTTCTTTGTGTCTTATTGCTAGCCAAAAAAACACTGTTGACATTGGATTCGGAAGCGTACTAACGTTTAAAAATTAAACACTGACGGCATTGGACCCAAGGAACATACTAAAATCGAAACCAGTAATGGCATTGAGAAAATAATACTCTAGTTGAAATAGTACTCTAAATGTACTAACGACGTCGGACTAAGGAAGTGTCTAACATAACACTTGCAATTGAAAGGTTCACGGTAACTAAAAAAAAGTTGAAAAGAAAAAAGTTCGTCACGACTTTCAAAGCTAGCGCTGTACATTTGCAAAAAGAAAAAGTTCATCGTGACTTAGAAAGGTAATTTGTTTATATTTTTGGAAAAAGAATTCGTCACTTGTGGTTTCTCCATGTTAAAATCGGGCGTTATTTTCTTTTCTCTGGAGAAAATATACACTTGATTTTCTTTTTTTTAGAGAATAACTTTTTATATATTAAAGTTTTTTTCTGTTCGTTTTATTGTCTGGAGGAAGAAATAATAAAGAATAAAACGGTGCTGTAAAATTCAGCGAACATTTGATGTTGCTAATGCTGACAACGCAAAATGGACGAATTGAAAGTAGCGACATTTGACGAAGTTGCATACCGATGCCGCAAAGCTTCAGTCACAATCCGAAAAAAACACTGGACTTAACGTCAAATGCGATTCGAGAAACAGCAAAAGGAAGATCAAAAACAGTTAGCCGAACGCCAATTACAAACAGAGGAATTGCGTACAGAAATTGTTAAAAAAATAATGCGAACGCGGAAAGCAATTCATCATTTTCTCAGAATACAATATGGACTGCGATAGACAATTTTAAATACGAGGAAGTGGAAAATCATTCGCAGCGTATTTTCGGCGTTATGAAGATGTTTTTTTTTTTAATATTGACTGCAGCAACTGATCTGATCCAAAGAGAACCAGACTGCTACTACGAAAAATGGAAACGGCTGAGCATGATAAATTCGGGGATTACATATTGCCTCGGAAAACAGCAGATTTATCATTCTACTAGACAGTAAATTTGTTAACAGAACTTTTCTCGCCGAAAACGTCTCTTTTCCATAAGCGTTGGATTTTTGAATGTGGTAAAAGACGATAACGACGATTTTGCTACCGACGCAGTTGTAGTGAACAAACACCGTGATGACTTTCAGTTGTCTGAACTATCAGCAGAAATTTTAAATGGCTTGTGTTTGCGCAAGTGTTAACCTTGGGAAAATATGCGGAAATCAGGCGCAGAGTCCTACAAAATTAGAAAAAAATAGAAAATGAACTGAACTTAACACTTAAAAAATTGAGTGAAGATTGTCAAAAAGTAGAAATTAGTAAAAATAATGCAAGAAATATCGAAGCAGGCACCGAGAATATAAAAAAGTAAATAAGAGAAAACCGTCGAAATGCCACACGGACACTAACCACTGAAACTCAAAAAAGCTAAACGCGCCGAACGCTTGTTTTAGGTGTGGTGGAATACATTAGATAAGGGATTTCCGAGTTTTTACAAAAAAAAAATGGCATTCATGCAATAAAATCGGTCATAAAAGTTCGCACTGTAAGAAAACTCAGAATATAGGTCGTGTACGTCAAACCAGAACTAAGGACGTCGTAGATGGAAATCTACGCAAATATGTAACGGTTAACATTTTCGGCAAGGCTATTACATTCCAATAAGACAGTGGATCTGATCTTTCAGTAATAACTCTCAAAACGTGGAAAATATTACGAAAGCCGACTATGTTAAAAACTAACACAACGGTGAATTAATTACAAACGCCACTTTACGGGGGAACACAAAAAACTAAGATTGTATGTGCTAAAAGATAGTGATAACCTGGTCGGTTTTGAAAGAAAGGAAGAGTTTCGTCTCTGGGATCTTCCTATCTCCGCATTCTGCAAGAAAATAGATACCCGCCCAGCAGAACCGGAGATACTTATAACTTGTTTAAAAAAAGAATTCACTGATGTATTTAGTCCTGGCCTGGGGAGATGTACAAACATGGCCGCAGATTTTAAGTTGAAACCTCGCACACAACCGGTGTTTAAAAAGAAACGTAATGTCCCGTTCGCTTCCCTGAGCGAAATAAATCAGGAACTAGACTGATTAGAAAGCATCGGTATACTGGCTAAATTGAATATAGTGAGTGTGTTGCTCCGCAGTTTACGTAAAGAAAAGGCCGGGGAAATTCGCGTTTGCACCGACTTCGCGACCGGACTCAACGCGTCGTTAGAAGATGTTAACTATCCATTACCTAGTTCAGGTAAGTATTCACGAAATTAAATGACGGCAAGTTGTTTTCTATGATTGACCTAAGCGACGTTTACCTACAGATTCCGATAAACGACAAAAGCGCTAAACTTCTCTGTATTAACACTCATCGGGGTGTGTACTGACACGAAATATTCGCGTTAGGTATCAAGGTGGCACCCGCAATATTCCAGCAAATAATAGATACTATGCAGTCCGGCTTGGACACTGCAATCACATATCTTGATGGCATTATCATAGCGAGCAACAGCAGGGATGAACATAAAAAACATATCAGAAAAATATTCAGTCGAATACAAGATATGGATTTAAGATCAAAGCAGATAAATGCGAGTTCTTTTTACAGACAATTAAATACCTGGGTCAAATAATCGATAAAGACGGCAAACGCTCAGACCCAGATAGGGCGACCGCTATTAAAGAAATGCCGTATTGAGAAAGTCGGCGATTACATCGGCTGAACACATTTATACGAATAACGTCCACGATAACCAAACTAACACCAATTTTACAAATCATACGAGTTTTATGATACACGCATTTTCTAAACTTTAGATCGGTTCGTTTTACCATTATATGAAAAGGATTTTAGTGCGTTTTGCTATTGAAGCAGGGGCAATAAAAGGAAAAAAGCACTATAATGTTAATGCACCGCTGGAGGATATAAAACTGTCAAAGTAATTGATGATTTCTTCTGTAATATATTCAATAAAATATGAAACTATAATATTCTTCCCAGTGGTTGCGTCAAAGGGGAAATTACTTTCAAACTCTACGAATTTATTATTCTCAATTCGGTTAACTCATTCATCCATTCAATTTTTTCTCATATTCTTGCTTTATTTGGCGTATTTAATGGATCGATAAGAGTTTGAAGACTTTGCGTCGGAATAACTTACTGCATAAACCTATATAAACATGCGCGTTCACATGTTAAGGTGTATATTTCAATTGTTTGATGTTAATCATAAGAAAGTATGGAATACAAAAACAAAGCGTATGCCTCTCGATGATAACACCTTAATTAGTATAGTTTAGTAGATAAATTGATTAATTTCATGGTCACCATTAAGCATCCATTAGATAGTTTGTATTAGACACAAACGATTTATCGTAATCATACAATGTATATGTTTATAAAGGGGAAATATGTGGGAAGATACGTTTAAGCCCCTATACTCTACGAATGTTTCATCTTACAGGTGAGATTTGGTACGTAGGATATTCAGACATATGAGCCACTTTTAATCGGGTTTAATTCGGAAAAAAAGAGCCGCTAAGTGGTCAGAATTAAAAAAAAAGGTAATACATGAAGATGCCCTCGATTTCACGAATGAGCACGTGTGAATCGTTCACATGACAGATTATAACCTTAAACATAAGCAGGGTTGAAAGCAGGTTCTAAACATTGTGTCAAACTGACCTAATGGCAATCTGACTTTACTCACTGTCTTTAAGTTTTAGTTTTAATCACAACTCGCATAATCATTTTTACTTCAAAGAATGACCTGTTTACAAAAAAAAACACATAATACTTGCATCCACATGTTTCAGTTCCATTCTTTTTTCTACTTTATTAAACGAATTTACGGTTACGTTTAATAACATTGCGTTTTTGCTTATAATAAATAGGACTTATGCTTTAATTAAAATATAATATACTTTCGACCGGGCAATGCTGGACTGCCTACTAGCTGATTATAAATTAATAAACAAAATGCTATGTCTTACTGTTACGTTATCATTCTTTCACCAGCCTTATGTCATATTTACTTTTATGTTTTGCTTTGCGATGTACCCTCCAGATTTTCTGTTAATATGATTTCTTTGCTGTATTCACAGTTTTATAAAGACAATTAGAAAGCAAGGGAAGATGTGGCACAGTAAGAAATGAGAGCGAGATTCTAAGACATTATACCATGAGCGAGATTAAACGAGATAGATATATTTTTATTCACTGATTGGCTATTTGAATATTCTATCTGAATTTTCTCTCGATCTAAAAAAAATGAAAGATTTACAGTCATAACTTTATTTCGAGACATATTAAAGTAATTCCTTTCTGTGAGAAAAAATATAAAGACACACATAAAGGGACATTAATTAATTAATTCCGGTTTAGTTTAGAATGGATAATAGGTCCTGCAATATTCTTAGACAGCATTGCAATATTCTGACGATACCTTATTTACGTATGTTCTAAGATGTTTCGTGTGATTTTATGCATGTCGAGAAAAATGACCATATTTAGCAGTGATGGAAGCAAAACAAATGAATCTTAAAAAAAGTAATTGTTCTTGAGCCAGGGGGTCTGTCGAGTAACTAAAATGTCAATCCACACAGAACAGAAAGTAACTGAACACTCATCTTTTTTTATTCCAAAGAAACGCTACAGAAATGTGGACATCATTTTCATATCAATTAATTTGGCAGTGATAGATTAATCATTAACTGCATAATATTAGAGTGATTATTTTTTAATGTAGTCGATTAAAATCCATACATGCCAATTAGTATCTTTTACTTTGTATACGTGACTACATAAAAAAACAAATCGAACCATACGTTGTATTAGATGGACAAGAGGGTTTTTTTCAATAATATGTAATAGTAAGCCGTTATATATATATATATATATATATATATATATATATATATATATGAAGATTATTTTTCTCCGATTAACTTCTCGTTGTGATAAATAACCGAGTGTATAGCTCGAAAAATAGCCCAAAAGATTATAGTTTAAAGTAGTGAAGGTCAATGCACAACATACCATACTTTTTGGTTAAACTGCTGGTCTTCTTCAGTGCAATGGCTGCTTAAAAAGAGAATACCCCCAGGTTGACATAAGTGTTTGTTCTCCTTCTCCGAAATGCATCTCATAAAAACGTATTGAGGTGGATGTCTCCACGTGAATTAAACGGGCCCTCATATACCAATCTAAAAATTTCGCCATCACTGCGCGATTCTTAGAGCGCCCAAACTTCTTTTAATTGTCACCCATCAGGTACTGACATTGCTCAACGTTGCTTAATTACGGTGGCATTCAAGAACCGGTGTGGCAACATGATTTTGCCGCATGCATATATATATATATATATATATATATATATATATATATATATATATATATATATATATAAGTAAGAGAGATGGAGAGAGAGAGAAATGGGTTATTTGGATAGTGCTTTGTTATTTGTATATATATATATATATATATATATATATATATATATATCTGATGTTTAAAAATACTTTAATAAAGTTTACGAAAAAATCCAATACGCAACTCTTATAAATAAATAGCTGAACGCTCGACGTTGCTCGGTTGTACAATACGTTTAAATATGATGTTTTCATTCATGCAGATTGCGTATCTATTATTGTATAATTAATCCTCGATTGTATATTATATATTACTAGGAATAATTTGCCCGGTGCACTTATTCGCACAAAAAAAAATAATTAAATAATATTGGGGCTGTCGTTCCACACATTCCGTCTGTGTTTATATACAGCATCATCTCAGCTGATATTTGGATTTGACAGCGACTGCCTCGGAGAAGTCACTTCTTATTAATTTATGTTTAAAATATGCATACAGAATAATGATTTGCGGCAGTTTAAAATGGTAACTTTTCTTTTATCTTAAACTGGAATCACTGATAAGAAATAATTAAAATAAAATGGTGTGATACACCCGTGAGGTAACGGATCCGTAGTGTAATAATCTACCAGCGAGCTATATCTCCAGATGATAATGGTTCTTTTTTGTGTTTTTATAAAATGCTTTGCTAAAAATTTATTCTCCCTCAATTTGCCGAGAATTACCTCCCTTTAGCCGTGACCGTAAAATATTCTCCTGTAAACACTTTTTTAAGGGTAAGAGAAAATGACTATTTTAAGCATAATTTTTTTTATTTCCGATACTTATAGGATGCATTCCTGTAAAAAAACCTATCTAAGGACATTGCCAGGCACATAAATTAGCTTTGTAGAAAATTTGCAAAGGTTAGGCTCAGCCGTTTTAGAACTTATCACGATGGAACCCACACATCCACAGAAATTTACTTTTATATAATTGTGGATAGTGATAGCGATTTACTGGTGTTTATCATGCAAGCTTGTATTGCGTAAGACCAACAGGATTAAGAGATTTATATTCTAGGAGAAGAATGAGATGTGATTTTCGGTTGAAGTTGTCTCGAGAGACATTCAAATAAACAAGTACATTTGTTAGAGAAATGAACCATATATTTCTTTGTTCTTTTGCGGGTGAGTCTTTTTGCCAGGGGAATAATAGCTACTGTTTGAAATCGATATCTTTGTGAGAATATCATCAATCGTAGTCGGTAAACACGCACTTTAGTTTAATGGGGGAATTGAACGGTTTTAGGGAGGTCCTAGTGACATCTTCCCGAGAAGAAATATAATGTCTTACAACATACGCAATAAAAGATATAAAATACTATTTAGGTAGTAAAAGTACATTTTGTACAGGAAATTGGTTTGCCTAAATTAGGCAATATAAGCCAACCCGCCTTTAATGTTCTGTCATTAAATTAACCTATGTGAAGTTGTGAAACAAGTTTTAATTAAGAATGAACATGTTAATTTAAGTACATGTAAATTATTATTAAACCGGCAGTGTATTAAATATGTTTATGTGTATACACATACATACACGTATATATATATATATATATATATATATATATATATATATATATATATATATATATATATATATATATATATATATATATATATATAATCAATAAAAGATGAGTAGTCTGTGTGTATATTTCCGTGCCTAACTAGTCTGTCCATTTTCAGTCTACAGACTCCAGATTTAATATAAGGGATATTAAGATTAAAGAAAATAGTTTTAATCGTTTTTTTGGGCAGACATTTGCCTGTTAAGGGATCAATGTTAAAGGATATTCCTAACTCCTCCGCCAATTTTGTGTGTAATGTTAGATGTAGGTTCATTGGCCATGGATCAAACCTTTTAATTTGATTTGACCGCAAAACAACAAATGATAAGGGATCAAAATTGGGGTAAAAGTAAAAAAAAAAATACCCTCGTATATCTCTATCATATTATTCAGCCAGTTTTTATCTAAAAATTTGAAATCTTACAGAAAGTGTATTCAGACACGGGGCAAGCGTTTTAATTGAGTTTGGCCGATAATTTGGCTGCCAAAGGGACAAAGTTAAAAAGATTTGGCCTTTGCGGTGTGAAGCTTACTATTCAGACAATTTTGGCCCTAACATTTGGAATTTTACATAAACGGTATTCATATATGCAGCAAACATTTAAATCAGTTTTGGAGCGACAATTTGGCTGGCAAGAGGTTAACATTGTAAGAATTGGCCTTTGTAGACTCTACCGAATTCCTCCGCGAATTTTGTGTCTAAACACTTGAAAATTTAGATGTAGGGTACCAGAAATATGAGTCATGTATATATATATATATATATATATATATATATATATATATATATATATATATATATATATATATATATATATATATATTAGGGCGGTCGCCAAAGATGATGCGATCTATTTTTACTCCATCCGAACGTATCGGAGGAGATTTCTAATCGTATTTTTTAATTGGTGAAGTAATGCATTCAATAGCTAAATGTTTAATATTTCTGTTGCATCTATTGATCGTGTAAAATTCTAAGAAAACAACTCCTGTCACGAACAGGTGTCAGAAACAGAGATGCGTCATAGAATTCCTGGAAAAAAGGCATTGACCACGGTGGGATTATGTTGAATCATAAATTCTCTAGCATATATGGTCACTGTTGATTTTATGATAACTGTTTACGTATTTTTTTCACTTTTTCAACTACAAAAGCTAGGAGGCTAACCTTTTGAAATGACACTTATTGTTATTATTATTATTATTATTATTATTATTATTATTATTATTATTATTTTATTTACTCGTACATAGGTGTAAATTTGTGCCATGTAACCGTCGTCAACGCCGTTTGAATTAAAAATAAAATAAAAAGAAAAGCATCTTTCCTGAGAGGTTACTTTTCGTATGTGAAGGACTTGTTTATTTTATTTACACGTAAGTATGTGTAAATTCGTGTCTTGTCACATTCGTCATCGCCGTGAAAAAATGCATGGCTTTTGGTGGGATTTTACTGTTTGAATTAATACGGAAAAAAATTCAAATTCTTTATAGGTTATTACTCTAGTTTCGAAAGTTATTGTTATTGTTTTATAAGTAGTAGTATGCTTTTATTATTATTGTAGTTGTTATTGTTGGTGTTGTTTTTGCTGTCATCGCTATTGTTGTTGTAACGGCTATTATTATTACTACCGATATTAGTATTACTATTATCATTGTAGATTTTATTTCTATTGTTGTCGGTGGTAATAATAATAGTGGTGGTGATAGAGGGGAATGGTTGGAAAAGGGAGTTTTAACCTTGCTGGGGAACTCTCCTAGAGGTGACGTCTCGATAAAACAATCGGTGGCGGTGTAACCTAAAATTTAGTAACCATATTTATGTGAGAATGTCAAATCAAAATATTGAAACTAACGACGTGAATGAGGCTGGAACAGCTTGCGATAGTCTCACGTCCGGTGGGTGTCCCACTGGTAAACAGGGTGTTTTTTTTTCGTCAACATAAAACTGTTCAAAATTCTGAGGATGTGGCTGGATATAGAGGGAGTGAGAATAGCCAGAGAGGGTGCCAAGACACGAAAGGAGTTGGAACAGGAAATGTAAAAAAAAACAAAAAAAAAAAAACATGAACGAATAAGGAAAGAGGAGTACTGTGGAAATGCTATGTAAGAAGTGGAAGTGCAAAATCTGGTTGATATATCCGAAAAGTGAAGGGAGAATGGCAATCGAGAGGAGGAGGAGGAGGAGCTAGGAGTGCCGGGAGTTTGGTATCCCAGTTAAAACAAATTTAAAAATACAACCTACTCTCTGTGATTGCAAGAGAAGAGATTTAACGGACGGTAAGGAATAAAATGAATAACGAAAGAAAAATTGATGAAACTCGCTGTGAGGAAACCATTGAGAGAGTTGAAGTGCAGAAAAGAAATATAAGCTATGATGGGAGGCGGGCAACTGTGGGTCAATGGAATCCTATGGTTAGGGGAAGTGATGAGAATGAGTTTGAATGATCTAAGTCAGATGATGTCATTGACTCTGAGACAATGCACCAGTGAAAGGAGTATGGAGAAGTGGTGATGAAGTTCACACTTTGACTACTATATGAAAAGTACTTCAGAAGTTAAGACAGTTTCTTCTCAGAGACGAGATCATAGGTATTCCAAATATGAAGAGTAGTGATAGGAGGAAGGTGAAAAGCGAGGTAAAAATAGTTCAAGGAGTAATTAACAACATCATAAAAAATAACTTAGCAGGCTTGTGTATGCAGAGTCATACGTTATTGCGAATCGTCTTGGCTTAATACAGAAGAAGACGAGAGTAATGAAGGATAGGAAGCTACACTGTCAGAGGCGGTTTGAAGAAAGTATTACACGGTGGCGGAAAGACATTTGTAGAATCAGAGAAATAAGGAAAGGGGTTACACTTGGACAGAAAACCAAGGGCGAGCTTGAAAGTAGGTATAGATTGCTGGGAAAGGGAACGATGACCGTTCTAACAATGTTGAAAGAGCAGGTCCACACTGGTGGTATGAAAATTAGGAACTTTGTTAGAAAAAGTGTTGCTTTTTGGCATAACAACCTTTTTCGGAGCAATCAGTCTCAGCTGTAAAAAAAATGGTATTAAATAGGAGGAGAATAACAACACTCCAAATGCTAATGATGCCAGAACGTTCTGGAGTGGGAGTTGGTTTGTCGAAGGGCGATATAATAGGAAGTCTAGTAGTTGGGCGAGGTCAGAGAAATGCTATCAGGAATACAGCAGTAAAGAACGTAAATATAACCATTGGGGACGTGAAGGCTGACACACGAAGGATCACAAAAAGGAGGGCACCTGAGCTAGATAGAATGGTGGGTTTCTGGTTTAAACCGTTCCAATGCCTTTATCCACCTATAGCGTTATGCCGGGAGATGTCACAGATTGGCTTGTTAAAGGAAGGGCGACACTGATAAAAAAGATCCTGCAAAGGGAACAGATGCCAATAATTATAGACCGATTACATGTCTACCACTAATGTGCAAACTGTTAACTGGAATCTTTGCAGAAAATATTTATGAACATCTTGTGAGTAATTGTTTTTCTCTGATAAACTGAAATCGTATGGGAAAGGCTTAAGAGGTACCAAGGAGCAACTACTGATTGATAAAGCATTAATGCAGGGTGCAAAGAAGCAGAAGAGGAATCGGAGTGTAGCCTGGATCGATTACAGAAAGGCTTATGGCATGGTTCCTCATTAATGGATACGTGAAACACTACGGATGATGCAGGTTGCTGGGAATGTGGGAGGGCGTTGGGATAGAAATATGGCTCAATGGAAAACGGTACTGAGATAATACAGAGAGGTGATGGGGCAGGTTGGATTTAAACGTGGAATATTCCAAGGAGATTCGTTATCTTTACTTCTTTTTGTAATGATAATAATGCCACTGAACATGCTCTTTAAGAGAAAATAAACTAAGGTATAATTGTGGACCCGTGACAGGCGTCTCAACCGTCTACTCTTTATGAAGGATTTGAAAATATTCGGTAGAAATGAAAAGGAAATGGAGAGACTAGTGAAACTTTTGGGGGCATATTCGAAAGACATCTGGATGGACGTTGGAATTAGTAAGTGTGCGAGCTGGTGATGAAAAGGGGAGTAAAAATTTATTCGAATGAAATATGCTGCCAAATTGAGAAATCCTGAAAGAAATAGAAGACAAAGGGTAAAAGTATTTGGGAGTTTGGAGAGTGTAGGCATTATGAACAGAGAAATCAAGGAGAATGTCAGAAAGGTGTATCTTAGAAGAGTGAAACTAATGGCAAAGTTGAAACTTTATGGAGGAAACCTAATGAAAGCAGTGAATGCATTTGCAGTCAATGTTTTGAGATACAGTGTGGGAATTTTAGAAAGGTCTGACAAGGGATAACATGCCATCGATATCAAAATAAGACAAGTTTTAGCAATGTTTGGTATATTTCACATTCGAAGTAGCATAGAAAGGCTTATCAAAAGCGGAATGATGTTGGGAGAGGATTGAAAAGTGAAAAAGATTGTGTTAGAACTGAGGAAATGTCCTTAAAGAAGCATGTGGGTAGACGTGCGGAGTGGATGCTTAAGGCTGTGGTCAATGAAGTGGAGTATGTGGGATCAAGGTTGATTATATGAAACTTATGGATAGAGAAAGGGCAGAGGAACTGGCTAGAAGGAAAATGCATGGAAGGTTCTTCCAGGATATAGCAGAAGTGATTGATGAAAGATCATTGCAATGGCTTAGGGTTGGGTATCTGGCTAAGACTACTGAAGTTTTGTTTGTGCAGCACAAGAGCAGGAATTAGGAACACGATTGTTAAAAAAAATTGTTCTAGGGGAGGAAATTGCTGCAGAATGCCGGATTTATGGTAGGACCTCAGAGTCAAGTGCGCATCTTGCAGCAGAGTGTAGTATATAGGCCCAGACATAATACCGCAAAAGACACGATCGCATGGGACTCCGGATATATTGGAAGATGTGTAAGAAGAGTGGGGTGAAGTGTGCTTGAAAATGGTTTGAGGAGGTTCCTGATGAAGTGAGAACAATGAGTATGGCAAGGTAGAGGTATGGTGGGATAAAGTTTCATAACAAGCAAATAATTGGAACATAATTGTCCGGATTTGGTCGTAATTGACAAGGTCTAAACAAACTGGCAGATGTAGACCTCTAGTACCCGGGGGCAAGAATGTGAGAGAGAAGGAGAATGATAAGTTGGCCTTTGAGATAAAGCTTATACACGGGGTTAAAACACAAATAAACCCAGTCGTAGTTGGCACGCTAGGAGTAGTATCTAGTTGTCCCTAAGGACAATGGAAAAAACCTAAAAATTATCGATGTTTAGGCGGCCTTAAGACGTCTACTATGGTAGGTACCGCCAACATCCGAAGGAAACCCCTGAATCTTTGAAGGTCCTGGTTTGGAGCCGTGATTGAGGGAAATCTCTGGAAATGAATCGCATTCCTTCCCAGGTAGAAGTTGATAAACGAAATCAACATTATTATAGAAAATTTCTGTGTGGGTGTGTCTGTGTGTGTGTCTATCCCTCTCTCTCATATATATATATATATATATATATATATATATATATATATATATATATATATATATATATAATGTGTGGGTGGGTGGGGGTGTCTATTCTTGCAAAAATATATGTAAATACAATAATATATGTATATATAAACATTTCTACATGAATGTATATGCGTATATGGCACAACCAAAAGAATAAAACTTCCTTTAAATGGTGAATTTACGGGAGCCATTCAAAAATAATCCGTTGAAATTAATATATATATATATATATATATATATATATATATATATATATATATATATATATATATATATATATATATATATTCTCTTACATCCATAGGTATTTCCACGCCTTATTATCTCATTGGAAGAGGAGGAGAAGGATTTAGGTTACATATTAGAGATTTGACATCTAGCCATAACGACAGTACGAACGAAAAAATCTGGTGCCCAACTGAAGAAATTAGACAGTATACAATGATTGTGGCCGGAAACTTGGGGAAGTACAATGAATTTGATGAAATAGAATAGAAATGTAAATTATCACATAAAAGATATAAGTGGTGTATTATGAGGTTAGTTGGCTGCCATGGTAAGTAAGGGAGTATGAGTCTAATATGTACGTAATTTGTGGAAATTTTCTAAAATAAAATTGAAAATATGGCATTTCATGATGATCGGAAAACGCGCACACCAAGCTAGGTAGACGATAAGTTATATTTGTTGCACTGTTTCCTATGAATCCACCATGACTCATATGGAACAACTGAAAGTGACGTATCAGTAAGTGGAATAATTTTCTTTATTTTAGCACTGTAAGTTAAAAAGAAACGGTGGTATATACATGCATAACGTCTAACTTTCATTCATTAGCAATATATCTTTCTTTATGCACACGCTAACCCACACACATATATATGAGTGTGAGAATATGTGTTTATATATATATATATATATATAGAGAGAGAGAGAGAGAGAGAGAGAGAG
Organism: Euprymna scolopes; assembly: GCF_053919585.1. NCBI lineage: Eukaryota > Metazoa > Mollusca > Cephalopoda > Sepiida > Sepiolidae > Euprymna > Euprymna scolopes. The sequence continues at coordinate 101,549,442 of NC_136484.1, forward strand.
GGGGAAGAGCGAGACGTATGCGGAGGGAGTGAATTGGAATCTGACGTATTCTCAAAATGTGTTAATATTTCCTGTGAGAAATAAGGCCGAAGGCTTTCTAAAGTCAATATATATTTTTCTCTACATGTATTATTCAAGCATAGAAGTAATAACATACCTCTTTGGCATCATTTATAACATATCACCAGGCTTGTTATATCGTCATTTTTTAATATAATGGCTGTAAACAGAACTCAAAGCGCTTGTTCTAAAATACATTGCAGACATATGAATTAAGCAATAACCGGTTTTGCCAAGAGTTGTGTAAACAAAAACTTCACTATAAATGTTTCGGAAGAGTTAACATATGATAATGGTGACGTATTTCTATAATGCCCAGCTGTCATTGACCTATATTAGTAGAGGAATAAAATACACGAATGACGTACCAAATGAATAGTGTAAATAATTTAACCATTTCATTAATTTATATTAATTCATGAACTCAAACTAAAAAGTTAGCTGGGCAAATTTCAAGGTTTTTATTCTAAAGATAGTCGTGTTCCAACCTATATATATGAAAAAAAATCACAAACACGCATACGCGCGCACATAACCATTTACAAACACGTGCATATATATATATATATATATATATATATATATATATATATATATATATGAGTAGGTAGTAGTGTGCTTGAAGCATTGTTGGTAAAGAAAATATATATTTTGTTTTTTTAAAGCCAAAAACAATGCGGAGGGAGACCGGAAAAGATGAATTAAAAAAGAAAAACAAACATATGTAGACGAGTATGGTTGAGTAGGGGAGTGTCTAGCCTTTATTTTACTATCTTTTTTCATTTCAATGTATAAACATTCATAACAAAGTTATTTATTTATATATATATATATATATATATATAGTAATTTATAAAATATATATGACGATGAAGCTACACTGAATATTCCGCGTCTCATCAACTCTAGGACTCTTCAGGCTTATGCGCGAATTCAGTGGTCCTTTATCGTTTTTATATGCTCCTCTTCTATTGAGATTTTAGTTAGCCAACCACCTTTCTAGTATCCATCGCGCCCTTCCTATCAGCCAATGGCCATGCATTTATCTGACAAAGGACAAAAAACAAACACTAACCCTGTTTTAAAGCAGATCATTTGTCCGAGGCGAGGTTGTTATATCGTTAATACGGTCCAACATCCGAACATATATAGCCACACAGATAAAATGGCAATAACATAAAATACAACACGTTTTTCCTCTGCAATAGTCTTGAGCCCTCTCCTCAGGGTTTTACTAATTACTAGCTTCACTATATATATATATATATATATATATATATATATATATATAGAGAGAGAGAGAGAGAGATTACAGCATGCACAGAAATAAATCATGTGTGGTAAATAAATTATCCTCCTCCGCGTCCGATTATATTCATTCGTGCTGTTTTGTGTACCCTTTATATATTAGGTAAATACACATGCATCGGTACCAAAATACAATCAACATGTTGAAGGAAAAATTTTAAAACTATTCAATATATCATATCCTGTCATCCTATGGGTATATACAAAGATAGTAACAGATCAGAGAAAAGTTATTTGAAAACTGCTGCTGATTGCAACGAAGACAATGAGTGTTGCAAGCATAATTACGTTGCAAAACTCACATACTTATTCTGTTAATTTTTCCGCGAGTGCTGAATACGAAATTAACATTTAAAATGGCAGGCAACAGTAATTCATAAGATATGACTAATTATTGTATTAAATAATGTGGGATATCTTTCTTATATTAATTAAACGTAACATTGGCGGAATTTTCCATTTTTTTTATTGGGGAGATTTAGACCACGCAAAACTTACTCTAATAAAATTATTATATATTATATTGATGCGCGCGCGTGTGTGGTTTCTGGCTTACATACACACACACACACACACACACACATATATATATATATATATATATATATATATATATATATATATATCAGGCGTGTATTAATAATAATAATAATAATAATAATAATAATAATAATAATTGCGACAAAATCTCTGCAAATTTTTAATGAAATAGTAATTCCTATGTACAGTTTTCTGTCCATCAACCGGGTATGATGATATTATTTCATTACGAAAAAATGTTCATTAAAAAGGTTGCAAAACCAACCTAGAAGTGTGTAAGATTCTACAGAAAATGTTATACCGTGGTGACCATTTTTTTCTAGCCGTGAATAAAACTAATATTATAGAACTTAGTTCTCAGTATCATATAATGAAGTTTGATTAAATTTACTGCTTGATCTAAGGATCGGTTTCCGAAAAAAGACAAAAAAAAATGACAGTGGGATGCACTGGCAAAAAAAGTCGTTGCTTTTTTTTTTACATATCTCTTAACGTACATTTGGTCAATTCAACATAGTTCAATTGTTTTAAATAATTACCTAACTTTAACGTATATAACACGAACTTTCACTAATATAAATAAGTGTTTGGCTGTAAAATTTGTTACCATGGAAAGAATTACCAACTAAATATAACAATTTCAATAATAATTAATGTTAGCAAATACATGTTACAAAACGTTTATATACGTAATCAACTTTCCTCGTACATTCACCTTAAGTAACCCTCGCCTAATAGACGACATTATTTAACTGACAATTTGATTTTTTTCTTTATTACTTTTAGAGAATGCGTAAAACAGTTCTATGTATATGTTTATTTTCTCGGCATTATTAACCATTTTTAAGTAAAGAGAATACAAATAAAACATGCACGGTTCTAACTAGTAAGATACCCATTAGTGGTTATATATGTACTCTTTTATATAGCAAATTACTCATTAAAACACAACACACACACACATATATATATATATATCATTACATCATCAACATTCTAATCCACATTTGGCATCAATTGAAATGAATGGCTCTCGTCTTCAGGAGGCCTCAAGTTTTGACAAGCTTCTGGTCTTGACCATTACTCCTGATCTTATATGGAACACATACATCAAATATGTTGCCAAGGCCGCTGGAAAAATGGTGGGATCTTTCTATCGATCCGGTAGATATCTCACTGCTGATGCCATTCTCTATCTATATAAGGGCCAGCTACGTCCAAGGATGGAATACTGTTGCCACATCTGGGCAGGAGCTGCTAGAAAGGACTTGGCCTGCCTTGATAGAGTTCAAAATAGACTTCGTAGCCTCGTAGGAGATGTCCTTTTCTCCTCCTTGCAACCTCTATCTCACAGAAGAGATGTTACGAGTTTGTCTCTGATGTATCGTTATTTTCATGGAAAGTGTTCAAATGAGCTTCAATCTATGGTCCCCCCTCGCCAAACTTTCACAAGAAACACTCGTCTAGCTGTAAACACTATCGATAATTTCCCCCACTCTTTATCTGTGCCTAAACCTAAACGTAGATTCCATGAACAAAGCTTCTTTCTTAGAACTGCATCCTGTGGAATTGTCTTCCGTTTTCCTGCTTTCCGGCTGACTACAATATGGTTCTGTTCAAGTCTAAAGTAAATAAGTTCTTGATGAGCCGTTCCATATAAGTTATCAAATTTACCAAATTTTCCTTACTAATGATTACTATATTGTCCAATTTCTACTGTACACTCTTAAACCCTTATCCTTGAGTGGCCTTTGGGCCTTGATAATGTGGTGATGCCTATGTAAAAAAAATATATATATATATACATCTTTTATATCTTTAGATAAATTAGTTAAAAGCTGTCTTTATTAAGTCGTTTCAAAAATACATGCATATACGTATACGTACACATACACGGATATACGTATACATGTGTATATATATATATATATATATATATATATATATATAAAAATACATACATATAAATACATATATGTGAAACAAATTAAGATATGAATACAAACATGTTATCGGGACTCAATTAGTTTTTATAGTTGTCCAACACATTATTATATGACAAACATATTTAAGCTGCCATTTTTCTATTTCCATATAGAATAATACGTGGATTATATTTTTACATTCGGCATATGTAACAGCTGATATGCTCAACTTTTGTGACAGAGTTTGTAAAGAAGTCTTTCATTCTATAGGTTCAACAGTGTCTAAAGAGCCCCGACCCCTAGTGCCTTCACACCAGATTTAGGTTCATGTTCTTGTGTTTAAATGACTCTAACGAGATGTGCGCCCACGGGCATACTGAATTTTTAACGTAAATACTTCACACTAACGTCAGTCAAGGAATATCACGACTTAAGTCTAAAATTACAGAAATTCTGTAAAACGTTTTGGTCATAAGAAATTGTGTCTCAAGATTCTTGACGCTGAAATCGCATCCATGCTCGTTAGATGCACTATCATTCGGATTAGAGTTTATCTTGGATTGTGTAAGTCATGTTCTTATAGTGCTTTATCTAAACAACCATGGTCGTCAAAGAATCAACGTTTTTTTTTATTTCTAACAATTATAAAAGAACATCTACTTTTTTAAATAAATAAAAAAATATTTTAGAATAAATAATGATAATTTCGAAAAATGCAGGCGTCAAAGGAATTAAAATATCCCGACAGAAAAATGTGAGCAACTTATTAATAATATATGACGATCTTTCGCAATCGATAGAATTAAATGTTGAAGCTAAATAACTAGACACTGTCTAAGAAAGCATATTCGGATTTGGCAATCTAAAACTGAGAGCAATTTATTGCCCCAAGAGAAGAACACCTGCCATGCTTTCAATAGAAACAAGATGAAATGGTGTTACCTAATAAGCGAAGATATAGTAAGTAGTTTACGCTTTTTACGTATCTTACTTACAGAAATTGTGCTTATTTTTTTAAATCATCGTATCTTTGTGTTAAGACGTGTTATTCATACAAAGAAAAGAGTAATGTTAATATCAATTTTTTTTATGATTATTGGTAATTCAATTAGAAAGAATCTCTGATTTAAACAGAATAAGAAAAAATAATATGATTTAAAAGAATAAATACAGAATATTTGAGCGCGGTCTATTACCTCAGATATAATTCTCTGCTCACGTACCTTTTGACTTTATTCATCGCTATGATGTAATATCATACTACGTTTTTTACAAATACTTTCATAAATTGTTCGCAAAAAAACTGGTATATTTTCATAAGGAACCACACTTTAGTATCCGGAGAATATTCTAGTCTCATAACCAATTCCATCCGAATGATTTAAACTGATAGTTTCTCTATGATTTTAAGTAATCCCTTAAGCATCTGGGGTAAATGCAGACACGCCCCAAACGCTTGCCTGACAACTCTCTGCCTTACTTACGATATAATACTACCACTAATGTGATAATAATAAATAAAGATAACAATTAGTAGCACAGTGTTTATGTTCGAATGTGTCTATCTATAAAAAAATAGAGTGCCGCTTTTTTTAATCATTTATTTCAACCCTATTATAGTGCGTACCCGCGTGCCTACCGTAAATTATGTCTCAACATATACATTTCATTAGTGACCCCGGCTTAACATTTCTATCGTTTAATAAAGTCAGATGTGAGTGAATTAAAATGATGACACATTTATGGCAAATAAAGAAATAAAAGAATGTAAGAAAGAAAGCTAAGTAACACACTCCAAGCAACAGCCAATGTAGTATATTTCAATAAAACTGGCGCCGCCAAATAAGAACCGCCGCACAGACGTAAGTAGTTTTATATTACAGGAGTGCCGGGGATATATTATCATAACACACCTGGCGCCCCAATAAGTGTTTGAAGTGGTTTATTTTCTATACGGCCGACACTAGGCCTGTGTTAAGAATTACATGAGAAATATGATCAATTATATGTTGCTATGAAGGTGAGACTGTATATTTGATTATTAAACTGAACAAACAACGGGGCCTGCTGATTAATTAGAACTTGATTAGATACAAGCTAATTATTCATCTACGGTTGAAGAAATGATGGAAATATTCAGTCTGAGTTTTACTCAGAGTTGAACCAACGTATATCTTGATTTTAAGAAGAAGAGCTTTTAATAAATATCCCCTCTTCATTCTATTTTCTCACAATAAATATATATATATATATATATATATATATATATATATAGTAGAAACGGTAATTAATAAAAACCTGGAGAAAATGCTCAATACTGTTGTACAGCAAATTGGCGTTTTATTTTTTATTATTTATTACGGTATTTTTCTGTTAAGTTACATTTTTGTTTCGGTTACACGGCCGTTTTTTTTGCCGTCATGTAGCTTCCTCAGACTTTTAAAGAAAAGTCTGAGGAAGCTACATGATGGCCAAAAAACGCCCAGGTAGCCGAAACAAAAATGTAACTTAAGAGAAAAATGGTAGCGTCTGCAAATCTTTACACTTTGAACTCTTGGCAGCCTAATTTTCGCGCCCCCACACTGATTAAAAAGCTTGCTGCATGTATAAATAACCTTTTTGTAAAATTTCGATATTTAGACCCAAAATTGGCTGAGTCGTTTACTAGAGACTACAAAGGCCACATCTGTTGAACGTTTGCCCCTTGGCAGCTACATTTTCGGCCAAAACCGGATTAAAAATCTTTTCCTATGTCTGAATACACTTTATGCAAAATTTCACATGTTTAGACCAAAATTGTCTAAAAAATTCGGTGGAGACCGCAGAGATCATTTTAAACAAACTTTGATCCCAATTTTGATACCTGAACTTTTATAGTTTGGGGTTAATATTGAATTAAAACATTGATCCATGTCCAACGTGTTTAGACCAAAAATGTGCAGAGGAGTTTGGTGAAGGTCAAATATTTTTACTTTTATCCTTTACAACCAAATTTCCAGCCGAAAACCGATTAAAAAGAATTTCCCAAACCTCAATACCACATATATCATACCTCCATTTCTTGTAATAAATAAGTTTACCAAAGAAGTCTTCATAAGAATTTGTTTCAGTTTCGATTATAGCTGATGGCAGTGAAGCCATTTAATTTTTTTTTTTATAAATTAGTTTACCAAGAATCTTCTATACGATAGCGCGTGTGTTATTTATTTATGTTCTGTCTTACGCGTAAATCCGTGTCATGGAGTTGCATTTCTTATAAAAAAATATTCCTAAACGTAATTATTATAAGTTTTCGTTTCGGTAGAAATAATTTTTCATGAGTTTTGTTTTAGGTTTTTATCACCCCCCCCAAATATACATATACATATTATTGGGTTAATCGGTTAAAGTCTAAACCAAACACAAACTGATATATATATATATATATATATATATATATATATATATATATATATATATATATATATAAATTGTGCTCTTTCAGACGTATGTGTGCGTGAGTGTGTGGCCGTGTGTTTGTATGAGTTTTTGTTTCGGTTTTGATTCAAACTGATTAATGCAATCATATGGATATATACTTTTTTTGTTTTTGAAATGGCAGCTGTAAAAATCGATAGAAGATAAACTCTATAATTATATATCCGAAATCTGCATTTTTTTTTACATGGAAGTCACCACTTATCAAAGCCCAGATGCCACTCGTGGATAAGAGTTATTTTGTATACAGTAATCAATGGGATAGTGTTGCAGTATTCATTAGTATTGGAGATTTGTAAAAATGTCATTACTTGGGGGAGGCGGTTGATCAGGAGTGTTTTATGTTGAACTTGAAGACATCCATATTGAAGTCAGGAGGGAAACAGGCAAGCGGTAGAGAGTTTCACGGGCGTGCAGTTCGAAGAAAAAAGCTTTGTCCATGAAATCTACGTTTTGATTTAGGCGCAGATAAATAGTGTCGAAAAGTTTTGACAGTGGTTTCAGCTAGACGGGTGTTTATCCTGAAAGATTAGTAAGGGGGGCATAGATTAGAGCTCAGACGAGCACCTTCCATGGTAATAATGATAAAACAAAGATAGGCTCGCAACGTCTCTTCTGTGGGAGAGAGGTTGCAGGGAAGAGAAAAGGGCACCCCCACTAAGCCACGAAGTCTATTTTGTACTCCGTCATGGCAAGATATGCTGTTTTTAGCAGCTCCTGCCCAGATGTGACACCAGTATTCAATCCTCGGGCGTACTTGGCTTTTATATAAATAGAGATTTCATCAGAAATGAGATATCTTCTGGAGCGGTAGAAGGATCCCCCAATCTTTCAAGCGACCATGGCAACAGACTTGATGTACGTGCTCCATTTCAGATCAGGAGTAAAGGTCAAACCCATAAGTTTATCAAAACCTGGCGCCTCCCCTAGACGAGAGCTATCCATTCAAATTGATGCCAGGTGGGGATAAGAGTTTATGATGTAAATATAGGAGCTTGGTTTTTGATGCATTAAAGGTAACCAGCCACCATTTCCCTCAGTGTACCACCCGCTCGAGATAAGAGGAGAGAGAATTAGAGAGAATTTTGTTATTTACAGCCTTTGATGCACTGTTGTAGATTGTCGTGTCATCAGCATAGACGTCACCGAATGATTTAAGTGTGTATTTAAGGAGATCATTTATATAGATCAGGAAAAATGTTTGGCCTATGGTTGGACCCCTGAGGAACTCCAACATTAATACTGCGGGCCTTATTTTTGTCCATCAAACACTACTCTTATGAGCTTATCAAAAAGAAATGATTTAATGATCGAGAAAACATTTCCATTTATACCTTAGCTGAAAACCTTGTGAAGTCGACCTTTATTCCATACATTGTTCAAGGTATTTTCTATGTAAAGTGCAATTGCTCTTGAAAAGAAAACCTTTGTCAAGAGATTAGCTAATCCTATGAAATATACCATTAGCACTCTGCCGTAGATCTTGCAGAACGGTGTCTCTATTGCGTGTCACTAAGAAGGTTATTTCTGCTGATATGGTTTACTACTTCTCTATTTAATATGGATTCCAGCAAATTACTCATGACACACAGGAGACTTATTGGTCTGTATTGAGAGGGAGATGACTTATCACCTGAATTCATAAATACAGGGCATACTGAGGTTTACCAGGTGTTGGAAAACACTTATCCTTAGGTCAATTCTTAAACAGTTTCGTTAGTATGGGAGCAAGTTCTGGTTGAAGCTTTTTCTACACTTTACTTGGGACGTTGTACGGGCCAGTTGCTTTACTGGAATCAAGGTTCTTGATTAGATTGGCGACCTCACGTACAGATATTTGTATGTTACCTAGCATGTTGTGTGTTATAGGAGGAAACACAGGGAGTTGATTGCCTTCGTCGCATAGGTTAGATGTTGCTGCAAAATTATTGGAAATTAGTTTGGCTTTGTTTGATACTGCCTAGATGACCTCTGGTCCATTGATAATGGTTGGGCTAGAACGAACACTTCTGTCCAGGATCCTATTTGTTATTTGCCAAAACTGGTGGGAGCCAAGCCGCTGATCTGCTATTTTTTTATTTAACAGACTGAGCATATATCTCTCTTGCATTTTTTAATACTCTTTTACAGTGGTTGCTGGCGTTACTGAAAGCAGCTTTAGTCTCGGTGCATCTATTACGTTGGTAGGTATGGAAAATTGATTTCTGTTCGCGATGGCAGCAGCACATTCTGGGGAGAACCATGGTTGGCTGTAAGGTTTTGTTGGAATATTTAAGATGGTAAGAATCGGTCTATGCCTACAATTAACCATTCGGTCAGGTCTGATACTATAGAGGATACATCCTTTTTAAACATGGAATGCAGGGGTAGATCAGATATAAATGTACAGAAGCTTAAGAACGAGCTACGCCGGGCGCTTTGATAGATTAGATAAATATTTTGCTGTTTTCACAAAAGAGCTTCAAGAACATCAGTGCGTCTCCATTTACGCTGGACATCAACAGAATTCCAGCATCAATATATCACATATTACTAAATCATCTGTAGAATTTCCACAGGTCCCGCTACAATTATTAAAATTGAAATTATAATTTTTGAAATAATTAATATTACTGTTGTAATATATTAACAGTTGTTATCGAAAGCATTTATTATTGGTAATAGCTTACTGAATTCCTTGAATTTAAATTGAAAAAAAAACACTATTTAGATCTCCAACATCCTACAACTTTTTTGGTAACCATTGCAAAATATTAATCGTTTACACAAAAGAAGTTGGGATTTATTTTTTACTAGCAATCATTCTTGAACTCCTTAAAAATTTGGGTGGCAACACTTCCCGAAATACGAGTAATCTCCACGCTCTTGCAGTATATGTCCACTTATTTTTTTGTTTTTTCCTCGTTTTTTTCCATCTTTTTTGACCGCGCAAGTACATTTTGTTTGCTATCATATGGGAAGATGCTATTGCATTTTTTTCATTTTCACAATTGTATGTTCTGTGAGCTTGTCAGTATCGTTTCCGTTTTTACATCTGACGGGTGTGTTTATCAATTGTATTCTCTTGTAATTATTTTTCCGACCTTCGTTCTTCATCTTATGTCCCATTTCACAGTTCGTTGTGGCAATCTGTTGTTCTGTTCTGCTCAGTCTTTTCATAATCTAGATTCATTTTTTTGTATCTTCTGTACAAACACTTATATTGTTCAATATTATGATTCTTTATTATTCTTACGTAGAATAGGTGAAAGTTCATTGCGCAGAGGTATATTTTAATATCATTTTGTTAACAGTGCATAGTTTTTTTATGAATGGACAAGAATATTTTGCTTTCGAGGTGTTCTTTATTATTATTATTATTAGTAGTAGTATTATATCATCATCATCATCATCATCATCATCATCATCATTAAAAATATCCGTACGTTCAATGTAACAAAATGTCATCATCGGAAACATTAATTAGTGTAAATATCAACTACCTCCCTTTATAGACGCTCTTTATCAATTACACATAATTAAATTCATTTCCTCGCCAGAAATTTACAAACAAAACACTGTTGTTTGTTTACGGTTTCAAATTGCGACTGAATCTTGTTTTAAGTTGAAGTTTCTTTTTAACATTATCAAAAATATGCAAGCGATAATATCTATGGTTTCTTTTAAAATGTGTATTAAAATATTCAGAAAGAAAACATTGTATTGCATGTTGTATTTTCATTTAAAAAGTGTAATTTTGTTCAATCAATGCTTTGTAGTTTTAAAAGGTTAAAAAGCATTTCGCGAAAACTCGTTTAATTTTTTTCCTTGTTTGTTTTACATTTAAAGTTTTTCAACTATCGTGGAATTTCCAAGAGTTCTGCAACTTTTTATTATTATTATTATTATTATTATTATTATTATTATTATTATTGTTATTATTATTGTTATTATTATTGAAATTGTTATTGAATTTTTTTCTCTATATGTCTCTCGCGTTATCATAATACGATGCTTACTGAAAACGACGGGTGATTTTCTCTGCAGTCTTTTTGACAATAAGTATCCTAAGATTTCCAGTAAATTCCGCCTCTCACAGCACACTTTTCAAATGAAATTAAATCACAACACCTACTTGATTTCTCGCTGCAATGGGCATTGCTCATCACTTAAATTTATATTACAAGGAGCCTCTCTAATATTCCACTTCACTTCGACGCATCCATTCTGGTTGATGCTTACTCTTTTCCGTCTTCCACCAGGCTCACACACACACATATATATATATATATATATATATATATATATATATATATATATATATATATATATATATATATATAGTGGTGATTATTTTACAATTTTAGTTTCATTTTTCCTGGTTGGATGTAGTGTTACTTCATCTTAATGTTTCAGAATGGTTGCTGTTTCCATGCTGGTAAATGGCGCTTGTTTAGCATGTGAATTACTCTCCACATTAAAGGGTTTCGTTAATATTTGTGTTCATCCGTTGTACATTGTAAAGCATCTCTCAGATTCCAATTCTTCCTGTTCGTTTTTCGAAGTTGATTATTATTTTCATTGTCCCCTAATGGCTTTCACACAGGTCATCAAAGATATTTCATTTGAAAGATAATATATGGGGTTCACTGGAAGATGAGTAAAAAAACGTCCCCTCAAGTTTCCAGTACACCACATCTGTTTCCATAACATCTGCAAATAACTTTGCGTTATCGAAACAACCACTTAAATAGATCTCTTGCTAGCAGCGGTCATTGGTCCCCACTAAAATTTGAGTCGCAACTTGCCAAGCAGAGGTCTAGTCAGTTCTGTCTTGTCGGTCTTTCCATCCTCCTTGACTCAGGATCAATTGCGCACCTTGCAGTAGGATGTAGTGGATTGGCCCAAAGAGAGTACCGCAAAAGACACGATCGCATGGGACTCCGGATATATAATGGGACGTCTGTAAGAAGGTTGGGGTAAAATGTGCTGGGAAGTGGTTTGAGGAGGTGCCCGATGAAGTGGGAACAAATGAGGATGGCTATGTAGAGGTATGGTAGGACAAAAGTGTCATAACGCACAAGCAATTTGAACATAATCATCCGGATTTGGTCGACATTGACAAGCCATAAAAAACAGCAGATTGTAGACTTCTCAGTAAAAGAAATCAGCATTATTATTATTATTATTATTATTATTATTATTATTATTATTATGATTATTCAGTAATCACACATCCCATCATGAAACATTTTAACTTCGAGAAAAATTTCTCTAGTCTGAATGTAGTATGTCTTTCAAGATTTTCAGTATTTCTACCTCATTCAATTAATTAAGCAGATTAATGTGTGTTGTTGCAACAAGCGCTCACCGTTGATTATTCCTTGTCGTTGACCATTGGTTTTCCCTGGAGTTTAAGTGGCATTTAAGCCTGCCCGATTTTGCAGCACTCATTGGTACTTAACTAGCGGATGTCTGGCTAGTGCTTTCTCTCCTCGCTCGCTCTGTCCTCATTGACCTTTCCTTGATTATTAGGTGTGACGTCAGTGTATTGTGACACACAAAAGTACTAAATATATATAAAGTAAGGAAAAGGAAGGGATCAAGCGTGCAAAGTTAACTAACAGTTATACAGTTTCGGTTTTAATCATTCTATGTGGTGTTTCTTTGTTTTCCATCTTTAGCAATTTCCATATGTCCGTTTTTTTTTCGGTAGCTGAAGTGGGTTAATCTCAGCAGGGAGAGAGAGAGAGAGACGGACAAAGAGACAGAGAGAGAGAGGCACCGCTATCTTCGTTCATTAAAATATTATTGCTACTATTAATTGTTATAACATGTAAACAAAAGCCCAGATGCATATGCTATAAAACCTCGAACGTAGCAACACGTTATTAGCGAAACCAAACTGGCGTTGGACATAACATATTTAAATAACTCCTATAATTTGCCCATCCGCTCCGTTCAAATTAGAGGATGCGGTTCAAGTTTCGTGATAAAAAAATGTGCTACAGTTAACTTTAATTTTCTAAGAATTAAGAAATTGTGAATGAAATTCATTGCTCTATGGTACTTCAAGTGTATATTTTATTCAGTTTACGATATATTGCAAGTAAGAATTGTTAAACAAAGACATTGAATATGAATTAAATCTGATGTTACTTGTTAGGTATTTATTACCCAAGTTATCATCGACAGAAATCATGCATTTATATAAAATACAGTTTTTGTTTTAGTTATTCATTGAACAAGTCTCATTGCAGTTTCTATTTTGAGCTATCAGGCGCTGCCATTGTATTCCGTACGCGATCACAAATATAAAATTTCTTGTTTCTGTACCTTGTTTATGATTATATCTCTTCGGAGTGACATTGCTTGCAAAACGTAGTTGTCACTAAAGTAAGAACTTTTTTCTATAAATTTTATAACCATCTCCATAGACTTTTCTGAATCATCTCATTATATTGCTTCATCAGAATGTTCTTGGTTATTTACATTAGTGTCAATAGAATGGGAGCTGCCGCTATTTTCATCACCATTACTGCCTTCAGAATATTGATCAGTAGTTTCCTCATCTTGTTGCCCCCATTTCAACATCATTTGCATTAAGTGATATAAGAACAGCGTGGTTGGGCGGTAGCCGTTCGGATTCAAGAATTTGTTCTAGACCAGATATATTATCTGATTCTTTCAGTTCAGAAGCCAGAATTATTTACCCCATGCTTTTGTTAATGTTCTTGCTCGAACTTGATTCCCTGCACTTGCGAGAGAAGATATGGCATCTTTGATAGTAAAATGGCGCTGAGAATCGCTTATACTCACGGTACTATTTATCATTTTCATCAAGAAATCATTTCTGTAGAAATATTTTAAGTTCCAAATAATCACTTGATCCATAGATTGGACGAGAGAAGTCACATTAGGTGGTAAGTAGCACACAAAAATATTCGGGTAAGATGACACTAGTGCTGGCTCAGAAGGATGTGCTCTCTGGACAACTGACACAAATTCTTGCAAATACATTTTTTAAACAACTTTTGATTCATCCATCCATTTCGGGAAGAATAATAGGATACTGGCAAAGTCGAAACTCCATTCAATGATATGGTGCACGTTGATTTGCCGATGACAAGAAGCTTAAGTTTATGAGTTCCAAAAAAATTAGCGCACACTCTTGCAGCCTTCAATATTTCCTCCTTTTTCTTTTTGATGTAAAACGGTGTACTTGTTTCTAATATTTTAATCTCTCTATATAACGCCATTTTCAACTCCAGCATCTAATTTTTCTATAATTTGACGTTTTTCGAGTAAAGCCAGTGCCACTTGTTTTCTTTTAGAGTTGCAAGCTATTGTGATGGCTTGTTGTACACTATTTTAAATGTAGCACTCTGAAAAAAATTATAGTTAGTGTAAATTAATTATCAATAGCTAACTTACATTAATTACATAGTACCAATATTAACATTTCTGCGCAATATCTGATTAAATCATATCAACTGTTTTATTGTAACTCCGCATCAAATATGCTTATACAATTTCAATAACAAGACAGTCTAAGTTAAGAGATAGTGCATTCTTAGAAGAGTTCCAAATAAGTGGAAGTCCAACTTTAGAAGAAGTTCAAATTAAAGGAGATTTACTATATATATATATATATATATATATATATATATATATATATATAATTAAATCACCGATGAAAGCATAACAAGCAAAGAAAATTTACCTTAAATGTTAAGTTTTATTAACCGTAAAGAAAAATGTTATAACAATATTTGTTTTCATTTTTTGCTATATATATATATATATATATATATATATATATATATATATATATATATATATATATATAAAATGATGAAAAAAATATTTTTGATTTTTGTGTTTTTTCGTGTTATTTTTTGTTTTTATTTTTTTGTTCAAGAAAAAAACCTGAGAACTAGATAATTTGAAACAAAACTGGGTTGGATAGTTTTTTTTGTTCATATAAAAATATTGGTGTTGTTTCCTCATATCTTTGTTTTATTAATGGTGTGTGTGTGCGTGGATCGTATTCCGCATTCGCGCTGGGGGTATTTCTGTGTCGCTCGCTAGCACGGGCACAAGTGGATGATTTTAATTATGATGGCAATCGTTAGCCTAGACTTGCCAAACAAAAATTACTCGTCCGGATGATGTAAACGTTCGGCATTTGGTAGCTTGACACCTTCAGACATAGCCATCGCTAACCTTTCCCCTTATAATAAGATTGCACCTGTGCCCACCTGGTGAACAAGTTTTCCTCCGTGCTAGTAATGTTTTCCTGTACAAAATCGAGGACTCCGGCTGGTGTTTTCAGCTGCTCACTTAAGGCTGTAAAAGTCATGTTTTTTTCTGACATAAAAGTACGAAATGGTGAGCTTTTTTTTACTAATTTGTTTACTTTCCTTCCTCTTTCAAATTGTCGTCTGCTGTTTTGAATTTTCAACTCGCACGAACGCGCGTCGCGTTGAAAACCATCGTGCTACATTGTCATTGACTCAGCTATATGTAATGTCAGACAGCTTAATTTACTCGGCGACACTCGGCTTACTCCGGCTGTTGATGTCACGTTCGGAGGAAAGCCGGGCGTGCGCGTGTGCGGAGTTACGTCTGGATCACTCTCGGCATGAGCACCATATTTTAATCTATACATTAATATGATACCCTGTGTGTTATGTTCTGTATAACATTTATTTTGTTTTTTATTCCGATTGTCTGTCGTTTAATTGTTATGCCTTTACATTTTTTGTAATTATTAATTTACTAAGGATTCTTCATCAGCTTTGGTTAGGGTTTCGATTCAAACTAATGCAGCCAAGCAATATGGATATATATACTTTTTTTGATGTCACAGGTTTATAATATATAAGAATGGATCGTAAATTGACTCCTATAGTAATACATACTTAATCTACATGAATTAAAATATCATATTTAATCATAATTTACGACCAGGCTATGCCGGCGTTTCTGCTAGCTTAGATATATACTTTTGCAGTTTTAACAAAAGAACTACAATAATATCATGGTGTCTTCATTTACGCTGAACATCCACAAAAAGGCGAACATCGATATATTAAATATGAAAGAGCCCACTGTGGAATTTCCACAGGTCTCACTAGTTAGTATCAGTATTGTTGCTGTTGTTTTTAATATCAATAATAATGTCATTAATATTATTACTGTTATTCACTCTAATACGGTACAGTCAATTATCGATAACTGTTACCTAAAATATAAAATATGATTTTACTATATTGCTGGTTTTTCGTATACTTAAACATGTTCTGTTATTTTAAGCTAAAAACTAACTCTGGTGTGTAATGGAACCTTCTTTACATTATTATCAATATATTTTTATTAAATGTAGAATATTTTTACTCTTTATGGTTATTTTAGCGTATCAGTCAAATCATTATAATTAGTAGATATTTATTACAGATGATGTGTACGTTTTTTTTTCGTAAATAATAAACAACAAAACAATTATATGCTTAAAAGCATATGCAGTTTAAAATGAGTATATGATGGCTATAATGAAAAAGAGATATCTGATGTAAAGAACATACAGTATTATTATCTAAGTGATTGATACGCTTAAGTCCAGCCGGCTGTACCGTGAAAATATTAAACTATACATTATAGTAATAAAGAGATATTAAATTATGCAGACATACGTTAGTGAATATAAAGTTTAACAATGACGATACTGTTACTTATATTTTAAAAGTTCTAATTTACTCATTAATTACAGCTTAAATCACGTATAAACTCTGCAAACATACCACTAGAGCCAAGAATGTCGTAATCAAGCATTATTTTAATGCATAGTTTATCATTCAATTTAAACTTTTTACCTACGTGTATTATTTATTATGACTCAACTGATATATTTAATTCCTCAGTCTAGAAACAATGAAACTACTTGAATAGAAAAAAATTCAATTTTATTTTTGTAATTATTTTTTTCTAAAATTGTTTTAAAAGCGCCATTTGCATTGCACATATTCAATTAATACTTTTATCACTATTAACCGCTTATATTGTATTGTATTGTAAAATAGAACTCTAAGACTGTAAGTAGAAAGAAGTGATATCCCGAAAACAAACACATATAATATAAACATTATCCAAGTCTGAGGAAAAGTTGTTTTCTTCCGATAGAAAACTATCAAGAAATTACACTTTGCATATACCTGTAAAATAGGGACTCGTACAAACCTAAGGTGATTTTATGTTTCCATCCTAAAATATTTAGCAAGATAATTATGTATGGCATGTAAAACTGCACATTACTCAAATCGAGGATAATAACTGCAAGATACATTGACAAAGAGTAATCATGTAGTCTCTATGATCTTCCGCAGAACATTCTGATATTTTCTCTGCGAACTAGCAATTACAGTAAATGCTGATTTATATGTGTCGGCCTCGCGAGTATTATTCTGAATCATATAAAACCAGAATCATAGATTGAGAGAGATGCCATACCGCACAGATGCATTCAAAAATAAAGAAACTGAGTAATTAATGTATATAGTAATATATATATATATAAAGTTATAAAATATATATGGCAAGTAAGCAAGTATTAAAAATTTCCTAGCATCTCTAGTTACCTTAATCTAAACACAAATTTCATGAATAAAGCTTATGACTAAGAAGTGCCCCCTTGTAGAATCCTGTTTTAGTTTCTTACTTTCCGGCTGACGTCAAATATAATGTAAATAAGATTTTTTTATATCTTACTATCTAGCTCTTCCTACATATTGAGCACTGTTGGAGTAAATACTTAAAGTTTACAAATAAATTTATAATTTCGTATATTAATTGGTGATTAAATGAAGTAGTTATATATATATATATATATATATATATATATATATATATATATATATATATATATATATATATATATTATAATATCAATGCTCTCCTCTTTCAGGGTGTCACGTTGGGCCTAACTCTCTTCTTAATTTTTTTCAACAATCTGTCATATCACATTCTTAGATCATTCGTAGACATTTATGCATACGCCACAACCATCTATGTAAGCATTATACATCCGGTAATGACCAAGACAACCGTTTCTCTCCTATCAGTACTTGAACACGTGATAGTATAGGGAAAAACTTGGCTGGTTTAGTTTAATGCATCTGAAACGACACTTCTCTAATTCCATTATTAACAATCTTACCCCCTTGGGATCCAAACGGAAATGAATTTTTGCCATCATTAAAAACACTCTCCCAACAAGATACGTCAATACCAAGAGCTTTCAGATTATCCTCAATGCTGTCTTTAATGAGGTTCTTTCGATTGTTTGTATACGCTTATCTTGTAATATTTTACCAGAAAACTAGCTCTTCGGTAATCTCTAATCATCCATCTTTGTTAGATATCCAGCCCACCTAATTTTGTTACGTATAATACAATTTTCGATACATGGTACGTCAGCTTGCATGCGGGCATCCGTATCAGGTGTAAAATTGTTCAGTCTGATGGTCATAATGTGTCTCAGTCATATCTGATGTATTCTTTCTATGGATTTTATTTTACCATAAGATATCCCGAATATAAAAGCGTAAAGCAGAGATGGTAAATACTGATCTTTGTAAGAAGGTTTTTACCCCTGTCATACCATACTCGGT
>NC_136484.1:101570899-101588399 GCF_053919585.1 Euprymna scolopes
GATTTGGTCGAAAAATATTATTTCACGGAGAATGTCTTCTGCTGAATTGTCCAACACATTTTTGGGGCAACTAAAGCTGTAAACGATCATCCATAGGTTCACGTCCTGCAACAGAAAAAAACATTCGTTAAAAAAATGGATTTTTTATCGAATAAAACATGGGTACTCATCTTTTTGGGTCACCCTGTATATATATATATATATATATATATATATATATATATATATATATATATATATATATATAGCGAAAATGACAATGAGTGAAAACCTGGAGAGAGTGCTCAATACTAATGCTGAGCAAACCTGTGTTTTATTTTTCTATTACCGTTTTATCTGTTTAGTAACACATGTTTCGCTTGCCAAACCATATCTGCGATCCAGTAATCTCGTCAGACCGTACAGAAATGGTTATTATTTTTTGGAAGAATGATTTTAGAGGAAATACGAGAAACAAACAAGGGGGAATATAATAAGGGGGAGGAGCTGAGATCGACATTAGTTAAGTTGTGAGATTTTAAGAACATTAGATTTTATGTGTGGGGATTATAAAATTCAGCTAGACGCGGATAGAAATATAGGGATATAGGGGCCACTTACCGCAGCCAGTCCTGACTAGTATATTAAACCATACAATCACACTCAGCACATTATCCGAGGCCCCCATCTATCTCCTCCGGAATCTAAACCTTCCCAAACATTAGGATTACGAGCCACTATGACCTAACAACTACCTAATGGGAAAGGCAACTCAATAAATACCCCCAAATACTAAATCAACAACATGTATTGGAACATATTTTATCACGCATCTACCTAAACTCGCCATATTTATTATCCCCATTATTTATCCTAACTTTACTTTATTTACTTAGAATAAAATGTATGTATACATCAATATCTTACTTGAGATCTGTATCTCCACATATGTATATATATATATATATATATATATATGTGTGTATATATATGCATGCATGCGTGTATTTGCATGTATATTGTATATGTATATATATATACATATATATATATATATATATATATATATATATATATATATATATATGCGTGTGTGTTTGCCTATGTATTCAACTTTTACTCCCTAAATACCGTTTACAGTAAATGAATTCAAAGGAATGAATGGAGTTAAGTTCGATGTAACTCACCCTACTTCGAGAAGACGCATCGTGGCTGCTACGAGCAATCTGAAATGAGTCCTTAACATGTCAAACACATGACACGTACGAAAATCCTCTCTCTCTTTCTCTCTCATCTACTCCACATATATCCAGTGCCTGTTATAACAACTAAAGACCGCATAACGACCACCTTATATTACCTGTTAAATCTTAAAACCTAAAATTGAAATTCCTCCCCCCGCCTCTCTTTACCCCTCCATTTATCTCCCTCTCTCTCTCCTCCCTATATCCCTATATTTCTATCCGCACCTAGCTGAAGTTCATAACCCTCCCCCCCACAAACACAACACTTTAATGTTCTTTAAACCTCCAAATTTACTAATGTCGACATCGGCCCCCTCCCCCTGTAATCCATCATTTTTTCCTCGTACTTCCTCTAAAATCGTTCTTCCAAATAATAATAACCATTTCTGTAGGTATAACGATGTTGCTGGATTGTAGATATGATTCGGCAACCGAAACATGTGTAACTAAACATATAAAACGGTAATAAAAAATAAAACACACACACACATATATATATATATATATATATATATATATATATATATATATATATATATATATAGGTGTGGGTGTGTACATTGTGGATGATTAGAATGCTTCCTATCTAGGGTTACGTATACTTGGAAGTCTTAAACAAACTACCATTAGCGTGTTAAGTAATGTTTTGTGTAAAAAATGAGGGTTAGGCAGTTGCACAATCTGTTAAGATTATTGTCCGCTACAGCAGCAGACGGATAGCGTAATGGTTAGAAGAAGCGACTGTTCTCTAGACGGTGAGTTTCAAACCTGGCTTGAGGTAGTTGCTTGACTAGCCACACGTATGACATGTTATAGTGAAACAGTACTTCATGCTGATTATATATATAAGGTTGGTGCAAAAAATATTATCGTTTTTGAAGTTCAATACATGCAAAAAGACGACGTTATTTTTGCACCAACCTAATATAGGTGCTCGTGTGTCAGAGTGTATTTTGAAACCCTCTTCTTACGGTACCACTTATTCGTAATTTGATTACACTCGTTACTTAATTAGCTTTGATCCGAATCTGTTTCTTAGTTTGTACCAAAAAAATCAGGTCGTGCACTGTAATATCGGTAGGCGGGTGTCTATGAAAATGTGCATTTGAAGAGGTTTTTTAAGAACTCTGACCACATGGCTCGGAAATTAGAAATTACGACTATTAAATAAATGTGTTGCATTATTTTTGACTCAGAATGGGGTAGAGGACTTATTTTCTGCCCACCTCGGCAAAATGTGGCACAAGGCCGGAAAGATCTAGCAGGCTCCCCTAAAGGAGGTGCACTCCTGCAATCGTAAAAATAGCCTGAGTAACCCCGTCGACATGCCCCGGTAGGGGCACCTCAGGCAGTAAGCAATGAACTTACTCCACCGGTATTACCCAGGCGGCGTTCCTCAGTCCAACAGGTGCTGGGCCGGTTCCACTGAGTGTAAAGAACGGATCCTTGACGAGTACTCTACCCTGTCTCCCTGCAGCCGAAGCCGGTAGGAGACACATCTCATCATGAGAGATTCATAATGGGGTAAATATTTATTTCATGTGCAAATAAAATTTAGAGAATAATAATGTGGCATAAGGCCGAAAAAGGCGGCTGGGGTTAATGTTTACCTAACCAACATAACGTTAACTGAACTAGACTCTTTCACCAAAATACCAGAATCAGAAATATATATATACATGATGTGGGGTTTGGGGAAAATCTTGTTTACAAAACGTATGAAAAGTTTACAATGGCAAATAATAAGTGTGGCAGGTACAAAGTTTTGTCAGTCGAAAGATGTAGGTCCCCCAAAAACTGACTTTATTGAATAAACACCAAAAAATGGCCTACATCACTGACAAAACAGTCTATCCGTCACCTAATGTGGCCGGGAATAGGGATTATCGAACCAAAAGAAAAAAAAAACTTCGCGCATAAGCTTGAAGAATCCTAGAGTGTATGAAACGCGGAATATTGAGTATAACTTAAACGCCATATATATTTTATACGTTACTATATATATATATATATATATATATATATATATATATATATAGGAACCGCTGGATATTTCATAAAATTTAGTAACAAAATACAGTACACTATTAATATATATGTATGCAATCAAATAGCATTATAAATAACACTGTAAGGCGCAAATACCGTAACCATGGCCTGAATAAAACACCGTATTCCACATTGTAATCATAAATGACCGTATCCTGCGACCACCGTAACTCGAGGGTCAACTGTATATACAATGAAGAAACAGGTAATTGGTTTTTAATCAAAAATTGAAAAATAAAACGGTGTTCCTCTGTTGATGGAGCAACGAGTCTTTCTCTGAAATAACCTGTTTACCTTCTGTATTAATTCAGCAGTCGATATAATGACATAACATCGTACTGCATTTTTGTGTTTCAGTCAAACTAAATGGTTATTTAGACTAATAAACTGAATTCCCGCGATATAGACTGTTGTTCTCTAAATATAATTCCTGTACAGAATCGGCCTAATTTGCAAATATGTTTTCAAAATGTATTAATAAGTACCTTTAATTAGAATAGATATTAATACATGAACTAAGATTTAGAAATAAAATTACTAAAATGTTCGATCACTAAATTCGTTAAGTACGTTAAGTTTTCTGTGAGCTATGCGTGATCATTCAAGAATAAATGTATCACATTTATAAAAAAAAATCTGCTCCTATATGCGCGAAACTCCAAGTCAGTGCAATAAAAGCCAGAAAGATAATGACTAAAAATAAATTGTACACCGTATGTATTTAGCTTTATAAATCTATGCATAAACTCTTATGAACAATGATTAATAAATAAACATATAAAACATGAATGATACCAAGTGTGTATATATATATATATATATATATATATATATATATATATATATATATATATATATATATATATATATAGAGAGAGAGAGAGAGAGAGAGAGATGAGAGAATCTGTTCATCAATGCTTCGTCTTTATTTCGAGACTTCCACTGGACGAAGTAAAGACGAAACGTAGATGAACACATAACTAGGTTTGTTCCATTTTATTTCTCTATTTTGTCGGAACACTATTTCAATTATTCATATATATATATATATATATATATATATATATATATATATATATATATATATAGAGAGAGAGAGAGAGAGAGAGAGAGAGAGCGTGTGTGTTTGTCTGTGTGCAAATATATGCATTACTGATGGGTTGATTCGAATATCTTCCTGATATTTATATAATTACTGAATCAAGGCTTAATTTCCAATCCCGACACAATTACCGATTCCAATTCTGATTCGATATCAACTCCTAAATATTTTACAATATGTTTTTATCTTTACGCGATTTCCGTAAAACATTACAGTTAAATATGCATATATCTTAAACGTAAACACACGTTATTGAGGAGGTGATCTATAGATTTAAAATTTTACTGTTAGTCATAAATCAATAAATATTCATTATTTTATTGTTTTTTTTTACATATTTTAAGCAAAAGTAGTGTTATTTTAAATTTTAAATAAAAAAGGTTGTCTAAAACAAAATTTCAAACCAAAAAACCCAGGATCGTTTATGCCATCAGAAAATAATGAAATTTTCTTGATTGTGATACCAATTCCGATACTGCGTGAAGTCCGATTGTTCCATTTTCAAATTACAATTCTGATTAATCGTCTCAACACACACACACACACACCCACACACACATATATATATATATATATATAATTATACATGTATATATATATATATGTGTGTGTGTGTGTATGTGTGTGTATATAAATTAAGTTTACAACGATAATCCACAATATTAAACCTCTAATATATTTTCAATATTAAAGACATTGTATTGATCACGTAATATTAAACCTCTAATATATTTTAAATATTAAAGACATTGTATTGATCACGTAATCATTAACAGGTGTAAAAACTCAAAAAACGAAATAGGAAAATAGAACTCATAATAAGAAAAAAAGAATCAATAACACATGATAAAACACTTAATTTTCAAAAGTTAAGTGGATTGTCCTTCATCCGCAGAGTTTCGAAAGAAATACTTGTTTCTCATGAGAGTGTAGGCATTACCAAATCAGATTTTATTTGCTAAATATTTAATAAAACTACAAGTACGCCATAAAGCTTACAAAGTAAAAGTTAAAAAATAGTGAGGCAGAAGGAATGGGGAAAAGACAAATGTTTTCACTTGAATTGATGGTCGGGAGAAAGTAGAATACCCAGTAATGGTAAATCCAAAAAATGTTGGTTAAAGTCTCATATCCAGAAGTAACAATCCAAAGAAATCGCGTTACCGGGAGATATTTCGATGTCATCCAAAAGGGTACGAGGAAAAAAACGAGATATTATAATAAAAAAGATAAATGAATTGTTTGAAGAAGGAAGAAATTGAGAGATTTTAAGACGCTTATGCCGAGGCCGACTTTCTAAATACCAATAAAGAAACAGAAGGGATGAACGGTGATTGAGTTATTCTTATAAGAGAGAAGGCAACGTCACAATGAACCAGACAATATACTATTTAAGTAGTGCAAGAATTAAGAGAGGAAAAGGGGTCAAATTAAATAGACATGTACTGCCTTCAAAAATATATTATCAGCAGGAGCCACAAGATTGAAGCACATATATTTCATGGAATGAGTAGTCATACATTATAGATTGTTTCTAAGTTAAGGGTTCTAAGTTTAATTTGGAAACGTCTATATCTAAGAAATATATATATATATATTATAACCACAATTAATCAACGCAGAGCAAAATAGGGTAATTCCTAAATAAAAATTATACCTCATTAATTGGAAGAAATAACATATTGTAACAGTATTTTATTTTTTTAAGATTAAACATCCCGGCAGAGGTCTTTATATGAGGACGAAAAATTGATAAAATATTTATACAGATTTATAGTTCATAATTATTTGCTAGTAACACATTTCTTATATGAAGACTCCAGCTTAATACAAACAAACAAACAACGTAAACTTCGACGTCAGATAATAATGAAAAATATAACTGTGAGAAATGCATGAGTACAGTCTTGTATACAATTATCTTATGCATCTAGATTTGAAAATCATATTAATAAAGACAATATGAGAAATTGTTGCTTATATAAAGATATTTATATAGACTAGAATCTATCTACTTTAAACAGATCGACTCAGTGATGAAAAGTTGAGGAAAAAAAAAAGGTAAAACCACACATGATTGGCTAAGTAAATCATTTTCCAATACCGCATCTGTACAATACGGTTGTTAGTTTTCTCAGAAACAAGACGAGCATGCATGTATTATATTTAGTAGGCAGTTTTATTCGTATATAATCTTTGTTAAAATGTGTCATTTTATAGATGGATTATATAATGCATCGTTTTTTATGTAATTTATCTTGAAGATACGGTCGTATTTTTAGGTATGAGTGGAAAACTGTCAAGCTCTGTAGTATGTACTTAAGATATTTCATGGCGCGTAAATCTTAGAAGTTAATCGTAGTTCAGTAAACCTTGAATTATAGGGCCACCTTTTATTCGTTTGATTCAGGCTATACTGTATTTATTTTGTATTTACCGGTTGGATGGCAACATTGATGGTTTATGAATGTCACTTGAACTTACAACAATCATACTTTTCAAACTTCTTATTAAAACACCACCAAAATGTTGGTATCGGAATCCCATATGAGAACATTAAATTAAGAATGAAAACGA
This sequence comes from Euprymna scolopes, assembly GCF_053919585.1. Taxonomy (NCBI): domain Eukaryota; kingdom Metazoa; phylum Mollusca; class Cephalopoda; order Sepiida; family Sepiolidae; genus Euprymna; species Euprymna scolopes. Next base: position 101,577,851 of record NC_136484.1, read on the forward strand.
TTGAACCCTATCTAAGAAAATATGCATTCCCTCAGTACTCGTTATCCGTTAACCACACATCTGGTAACTCCCGGTAGTCTGTTTGACGAAGCCTCCTTTCAATATGTTGAGACGAATTGCAAATATGCAATCGTATTATTTTTTGTTGGATTTTGTTTTTATAATCTTATGTTTTCCTTTTTTCAATTTGGTTCCAGTGTCAGAAAATGAATGAAGAGAACGAAGCATAAAAAAATGCATGTCGAATCAGAATTCGGGAGAGAGAGAGAGAGAGAGAGAGAGAGAGAGAGAGAGAGAGAGAGAGAGAGAGAGAGAGAAAGAGAGAGACCCATCTTTGCAAAACAATTATTCATCAGCTTCTTTAAAATCCCCGCACCAAACCGCTGGCACTCTCGATCTCGACAGCAAATAATCATAACATCGAATTTCCCAGTTTGGAACTTGTGCTGAATCCTAAATATTCAGATTTGAATTTTATTTGGCGCTGTTGAATCAAACATCCATCTCGCTCCACCAATCGGTTTCAAAGTTTTTTGGGTTTTAATTTAATTCTCTTTTCGTTTGCCGTTAAATTAAAACCTTGAGATAAAATAATCATGAGAGGATTGAGAAACGAATGGTAGCAAGGAATTGTTTTCTTGTTTACTTTTTATAGAAAGAATATTGGAAAAGGGAGCAAGTTGCAAGAAATGCAATAGAAATTTAAAAAAAAGAAGCAATAAATAAAAGAATGCATGTTTTCAAAGTACGCGTTTATCAGTTAAAATTATAATTCAAAACTAATCTATGGTTCTGAGAAGTCGGCATGCCCTTTTTAACGTCCACGGATCGTGAATAAGTTACTTCTGTTTGTAATTGTGTGTAAAATTATATTTCGACTACAACATCACGTGCAAACAGATCAAATAGAACACTCAGAAGAGGTGGAACACTAATGATATACTTTCCGGAACACACGCCGTTAAGACGCAGAATATATAGTTTACTTGGACAATTATGAGGCAATGGGAATAGCATTCTTACGTGAACTAAAGAGAGAGAGTAATAAACGGTATGGATTAGAACATTCTATTTCCAGTAAAAATGTAACATACTCAAAAACTCCGATTTTGTATTACGCGTGACATAATGCTTTTTTACGAAATTAAGTTATACGGACTTACGGTTAATCGAATCTGGTGCATAAAATTTTAGCGTCTATAATGCAAGATACGTTTATGTGATTTGCGAATTCATCAAAAATAGTGTTATTGCTTATTATAGTGTGTTGATATACAGTTTCATAAAGAAACGTATTAGAGCCTTCAGAATTTGGCGTTGTGTGATGCACAAAAACAACCTGAGATTTCAAATTTTAGCACGACTAGTAGGGAAGACGATATATATTTTAAATAAAGACAATTATGAAAATCTAATTTAACTCAATGTGTGCGTTATACGATAAAGAAACTATTTCAAATAGAAATAGACATACAGGCACAGTAACAATCACACAAGTTAAATAACTGACGGATCTGTTCATAGAGACGAGATAATGCACATAAAAACGACGAACAAAAACGAAAGAACATGAATTATAAAAGCAGTTTATGTAGCGGTTTTTGACCGGAAATAATTTGAATGTTGTTTTGGCAAAAAATAGATTGTATATGACACAAAATGAAATAATCCCCTCTCCCAAAAAATAGAACAAATAACAAAAACGTTTGAAAGATTAAATTTGTTTGGAAAAAAGATCGACTTTCAGGATGAAGTGAATTATAAAAAGCGAAAATAATTTTAAATAACTAGAAAAAAAAGACAGAAATCCAACTATTTCATACCAACTTAAAATAAATAAAACTTAGATAGAAAAATGTAAAAAAAGTATCTCGCGTTAAATCACAAGAAAGTATGTTACTAAAAAGTAAGGCGATAAATCGATAGTAAAGATACATATCTAGAATTCATTTTTTAACCACATTATGCGACACTGCCTATATATTCTACATGCACATATAATCAAAGCGAAACTTTGTTGCTCATAGCAAGTATGTTATTTATATCTTAAAAGGTGTGCATCAATAAATGTTTTTATTTACCTGAAAGTACCAACCATCATTTCATTAAATCAACTTACTTCTATATCAAAAACTTAAACTATGAACCGTATTATTGTTACATTAGATCCGACGAGGATTAAATAATAAGTTCAAATTAGAAAAAGCTAATGCATGTCCTTATTTGGGATCTGTGTTAACATTAGAATGTTCAATTATACAAGAATTAATTTTGAATAGGCTAGACATTTAAATTAAAAAAAATGAAATTAATGTTAATGTGAAAAATTTGTTTTCTGAAAGTTTTTTTTTTAAGTTCTATTATTTCTGCCACGTAATCAATTCGAAGATTGAAATTTCATTTTGAGGATATTATTTAGCTAAATTGGTCAGCTATGTGCTGGAGCCGCCGTTGTTGTTTTTGTTGTTGTTATTATTATAATAAAAAAATATAATAATATCGGACAACAGTGCCATAACAACCAAGCACTTGGAACATAATCGTTCGGATTTGGTCGTCATTGACAAGGTCTAAAAGAACTGGCAGATTGTAGACTTCTCAGTACCCTGGAACAGGAATGTGAGAGAGAACGAGGATGAGAAGTGGAGCAATGGTGCTCCCTTGGCCTTGGATATAAGGCGTATACACAGGGTTAAAACACAAATCATTCCGGTGGTAGTTGGTACACTAGGAGTAGTATCAGGTCGTATGGAAGGGCAATTGAAAAAAAAAACTACAAATCCCCGATGTTTTAAGCGGCCTTCGAACCTTTGCAATTATAGGTACCACCAACATCCTTAGGGGAACCCTTGATCTTTGAAGCTCCTGGTTTGAAGCCGCGATTAAAGGAAATCCTCTTGAAATGAATTCCATCCCTTTCCAGATAGACGTTCATACGCGAAATCAGAATTATTATTAATATTACTATAATTATTGTTGCTGTTTTGTTGCTGCTGATGCTGCTGCAGTTGTTGCTGCCGTCGTCTACATATATATATATATATATATATATATATATATATATATATGTATATATATATGTATGTATATATATGTATGTATATGTATGTATATATATGTATGTATATATATGTATGTATATATATGTATGTATATATATGTATGTATATATATGTATATATATATATATATATATATATATATATATATATATATATACTAATACGATAGCGTGTGTGTTCCTTTGTGTGTCACGTTAACATCCGGATCATTTAATTGTTATGTTTTTGTTTATTTATTGCATAAATAATTTTTACCAAGATTTCTTCATACAGTTTGGTTGCGTTGTCGACTTTAGCTGATGTCACTTAAATTATCTATTTTCGCATAAGTAATTGTATCAAGAATTCTTCATAAGCTTGTGTTTCGGTTCTGATTATGGCTGATGTAACTCAAGTAACTTAGTTCTGAAACGAGCACTATTACACAACAGCTAGCAAGCGGTAAAACTTGTAAAGTACCTTACAAACGAACGTAAAAGAGCTGATGAAGGTTAATAGAGAGTTGTTTCAGACCGTTCTCTACTCCGCATTAAACATGAAGTTGTTAAGGACCCTGGGAAGACAAGTCGAGAAGTCTTTGACCAAGACAGATTAAAGAATGTCTCAGAAAGTACTCTATCTCGCCTCCAGAAGGTAGTAGCAAATCTGTGAAAAGCATCTGTTAAACTAACATCATATACAAAACCGATTGAAATGCGAAGAGGACAGCATGAACACGGATTTTTCCAAAGTTTTGTTCACGGAGGAACTGCGTGTCACTCTTGATGGCCCAGATGGCTGGATCAAGGGATGGGTCCTAGATGGACGACATCGTCATCAGCGTTTAAGGCGCCAACGAGGTGGTGGTAGGATAATGATTAGGGCTGGGATAATCGAGAGTACTTTAGTTAGTCCATGGGGAGTCCCAGAAGGCATAAAACTGGCGTCATATGCTTACATAGCTATTCTGAAGGAACACTTTAGAACATGACTGCAGAAGCAAAGGTTGATTTTTAGAAGCACCATTATTTTTATGCAGAAAAATGATCCCTTGCATGCAGCAAACAAAAACAAAGAGTATTTGCAATAACTGGGGTTCTCTGGGCTACGGAAGATGGAATGGCCAGCGAATTCACTAAATTTGAACCCAATTAAGAACCTTTTGATTATCATGAAGCGACACATCTATGCAAGTTGAGGTCAATTTAAGATCAAAGATGAGTTGCGGGATGCTCACCAAGAGGTGTCGCGAGGAATAACTGTTAACGAAATCAAAAAATTGACTAATTCTGTGGACCAACATCTGTCATAAGTCATTCATAAAAAAGGATCGCATCTTCCCTACTAATAATCTCAACATATGAATTGCTATATAGTTATTGTTGTGGAAGCGTTTGTCTTAGTTCATTTAATGTTTTTCTTCAACCTCGTTTATGGATTGACACACTAAAATCAACAGATATCCTTATCTCCTGACATAGTTTCGCTAATAAGTATTTAAATAGTTATCTGATTTGCGTAGCAGAATAGTCTGGTAAACACTTTCTTAAAGTGTCATGGATTTCATTCACTCGCTCCTTAAAAAAAAGTGTATATTCGTTACTAATTTGATACGCAGTAATATATATATATATATATATATATATATATATATATATATATATATATATATATATATAAAGTTTTAGTTTTGATTCAAGCTGATGCCCCCAAGTCATATGGGTTTATTTTTATTTTTTAGATCGCAATTTTATAATATATACAAATTGATCAGTCTTAACCTCAATAATAATATGAACAAAGTCTGCAACCAGTTGAATATTATAATCAAGTGTACTTTACGAACAGGATACTCCGGGCGTTCCTATTAGCGTTAATGAATATTCTGCACTTTTAACAAAAGAGCAATAATATCATCTCCATTTACTCTGGACATCAAGAAAATGCCATTATTAATATATTAAATATGAATGAGCCCCCCTGTTGAATTTCAAAAGGCTCCACAAGTATATTATTATTATTATTTTTTTTTTATGTTTTGGATTTTGGATTGTATAAACGCAAGTCAATCTACAAACTGCGCAAATATTTATAATATAAAGAGAAACAACATTAATATTTCTTGCCTATGTTAAGAACTTTTTTTTTTCAAATAGTAATAGAATTATAAGAAAACTCACGACATGGGACGTGGTTTAGTAGCTATTATGTGTCTTAACTACCCTCTTATCTTGACTACAATATATCGATTCATTTTATTTGATTATGTAAAGTCGAAATGGCATTAATGACGACAAAACATACAATAAATTTATTCTAAAGAAAGTAAAATCTTCTCGCACTATATGAAATCAATTACCAAGAACACATTTGCGAGAAATATTTAGAAAGATGTATTTTTATAATATACACGTCTTCCGAAATATATCTTGTAGGTTTTGCAAAATATATGCGGGCATTAACGCAAGGGTTAAGACGATTTCACATTTTTACTAAGCATCGAATCAGTGATTAGATGTTAAGAAATTTTCATACAATTGGTATCGGAATTGAGAATTTTGAAAAGAATGAGTAATTGTCTCGGAATCGAAAAAAATTTGTAAAATTTTCAGCACACACACACACATATATACGTATGCTGAGTGTGTATTTGAATACCTCAGTTGACACCCTTGTCTCTCCCTCTTTTCTATGACTTTTAAAATACAAAATTTGTGTAACTACATCAGGTTACATTTTACCATCGTATATAAAGTAAGAAAGCTTTTTAATCACAGTTGATTTGGTTGGTTGGTTGTTTTTGTTTTACGGCATATCAACCCTTTTCAGATTATTTAATGCCGAATCCAAAGATTTTGAGGAAAAACATTTTTAATCGAATATATTTGTTGTTTTCACGTCGGTTTCTATTTAACCCGTAGTTGGGACCCTAAAAGGTACTAGCACTCTGGGTTAGAGTGGACCTAGGAGCAATGGTAATATAAGGGTGGCTCCACACTCCCTAAAGCGCACAAGCTGGGGCCTCACCACTGGATATAGTTTAAGGTTATATCCAGGACCCCTATTGATGGACTTTTACCCTCTGCAGGGGTCAGTCGGCGTATTCTAATGCCCCACCGACAGGGCCTTAATCACAGTTGAGGAATTCTGCTAGTGTCTTTTTCACATCTTATCATTATTATTCATTATCTACAACTCCTACTGTTTTGAACATTGCATTACACATTCCTGGACACAGAGCCTGTTTGTCCTCATCTTCCTTACTTATAAAATATCTAACCATTTCTGAGTAGTTGACAATTCAAAATTTATTCCTTCCAGTCGGAAATTTGCTCCACTTGCACAGATATAATTGCCACATAGAGATTTTAATAATGTAATTATTATTACTATCTATTTTTGTTGTGCATTGCACTTTACATAGCAGGCAAAAAATTCTTCAGATTGATTGTCAAGATTTGTAAAATGAATTACACATATTTACACATCTGGCAAAAAAAAGCCTTATGCGTAAATTTTGTATAGATCGGAAACATTAAAAATCTGTGATTATTATCCAATATTTGAATTAATTTATCATTCGAAGAATATAGACTAATGAAAGCAAAAATGGTAACATGAAATGATTCCTCTACATTGTTAGATATATATTCCGCTTAAAAAGTTGCTTTCGAATTATGTAGAGTAACTGAAGCATGTAATACACCATTGAGCTCTACCTATGCTACCAGTCGTTTTATTTTTTCATAAAGCCAAACCACTCCCTCCAGTTATTTATTTACATTGTTAAATTGCACATCTTTTATAATTCCAATCATGTCACCATATTTTTCTGTTGTAAATGTATTATAACTATCTTTTATCGTCTTATGGCATTTTTATAAAAAAAATCACAATGTATGAAATAATAATAGATGGTTTTGGGTAGTATTTTGAGTTATATATAAAGACCTTCGGAATTTTGTATACGTATACAATTGTTCAACTAACACATAAAAAATGTACTTTTTGATTTAGTAGCTTAAAAAACACGTATGTATTCATAACCGCTGCAGCTTCTAATAGGAAATTCCGCAAGATATTATAACAGACTCATTAAACGCATCTCCATATTCTAATGTGTTTTGCTTTAAGCTAACATTTTAAACATATAACTAGGTGTAAAGATATTACTCGAGAAACATAAGCTTTCATGGAAAAATGCACATACTGTAAACAGTTTGCCTCCAGATTGAAATCCGAATATTTTCACTGCAAATAAAAATAACAGGCTCCTTCAGTCTTGGTATACAATGCATAGCCACGAAGAGTTGCTTGCGCGTGGAATTCTTATAACAGTAGGTGCGCAATCTCCAACCACAACTCTCCTGAGACGACAATATAAAATACCAGTGGCAAGTGAAGTATAGGGCGACTGGAAAAAAATACCGAGATAAGCGGAGAGCACATACAGCACTTAGAATTCCCAAATAGTCGCCCATCTGATATTAACCAGGCTCAACGTTGCTTAATTTCAGTGATCTGATGAGAACCGGTGTGTCAGTGCGATTATGCCATATATTCAAATACACACGATCACATAGTTAAATCGGACATGAAATATATTGCATATATGAGGTGCTTTCAATAAATTTAGAGATTTTTTCGTATAAGTGCTTTTATTGATTCTAGACATTAGATTTTATTCCCTTTGGAAGTAATTTCTCCGGCTTCAGTGGTTTGTTGTACTGTTCAAAAAACCTCTAGAAGTGTATATAGAAGTTGATATATCTTCCTTTAGATAATCATTACGCATGACATTTACTTAGGTTTTATACATAGGTGTGTGTACAAAGGAGATACCAAACGAGAGTCTGTTTCTCTCGGTATCTTGGAACTCTCTAATTCCCGCAGGAGTATTACTGCATTGCCTGTATATTATCGAACGGAATAGTGCTAGGCCATTCCATTACTATAGAAGTCATTTCGTGTCAGTGTGTAAAAGCCCCCCCCCCCTCAGACTCTTTAATCCTCTCAATTGCCTGATACCGGCAACCCCTAAAGTTTTCCTTGAGCTAAGGGAATAACAACAAGGCACAAAAACAAGCTCTAGACAAAGGAGAAAGTAAGGAACTGTCTTGGTGTCTATCTTAATCAAATAGTCTGGGAAAGGCTGGAATTTGGAACTGGTGCATTGTCCTGGTGGAAATATCACTTAACGGATTTGAGATACGGTTGCCTCTTCCGACGGAATCTCTTTCTGTACACCTTAAAACATCAACATAGTATTCTTTGCTGATTGTTTGTCACATGGGAATCTAGTGCATGTAGATAATGCCCGTGATGTCATAAAAAGCGATCAATTTATTTTTGGGTGGATTAGATCTGTGTGGCTGGCGTGGGTGAACCAGCCTACCTCAACTGGGAACTGTCTCTTGTTCTGTAGATAGTAAGTAGGCAATATATTCTACTTTCATCGATGCTCACAGGCGGAAGCTGAATTGATTAGCTCGATCACCTCTCTACTTTCATGACAGCATCTTTCTTTCGGATCTTTTCTGGGTACACTTGCGCCAAACATCATACAAATCACCCATATATGTTGTTCCCCACGAATAATGTTGTGTACAGTTCCCATTCTGATATCAAATTATGCAGTCTCAATAGATACTCGACTGTCCTTATCTATGTATTTCTGTATTTGGTCAATTAACTTAGGTGTTCTGACAACCTTTATTCCTCCAACATTTTTCACCATCCCTCACAGATTTCCTGCATCCTTTTATTCTATTATGCAACTCAGACTCTGATGCAGAATTCATGCAACATTGTACAAAACAGTCTGACGCATTTTATACGATATGTGGCATGTTTTAAAATTTAAAAAGTGTTTTATTGCATATCGCTCTTCTAAAACCTCATTTCTACATTTTTTTTTAAATTCACCAGCTCAGATAATCAGGCTTTAGAAGGGCGTATTCCAATTTCTGCTGATACCACAGAAATTGAGCATGTTATATGATGTACAGCAACAGGAAACTGAATTTTCAAGATTATACGAGAATTTAAAATTTCTGTACAAAAACTGGATCGTTTTTTAAGGAGAGTTGTTTATTCCATAAATTTTAAATTAAAAAAAATATAGATATTTCTATGTATTATATAAGAGTGGCATGTTCGAAACGCAATTTTACTTAGGAAAACATGCATTTAATGTACTGTCATATAAATCGTGTAATTGGTATTCAACGTGTTCATATAAATGCTGCTCGTGAACTTTGGATGTTATAGTAAAATAATACATTTATATTAGCTTTTTACGATATTTTTTCATGTTATGTATGAACTTGTAAAAAACTTACAGCGTGGTTGTTTATTTTCTTTTTACTTGGCCTTGCAGTATTATTTCAGATAACTCGGCATATCAAATAAAATAAAATATGTCATTAAATTTTCACCAACTATTTTTGGGTTTATAATTACATTAGCGTCTTTAGCACAACATATTTAATGTAGAATTATGTCGGAATATATACGAATCACGAGTAAGAATGTGCTGTGCTAAAAAGTGGTTTAATTTATTATAGAACATTATTCGTACAAAATACCTTAATATTATATGTAGTTAAATAGTTACCTATTGTTTTGTATAAGAATACACCAAAAATAAAAATGATTAGAGTACATAACATTACGTTGAATACGAAGGATAATTGAAGTGATCTCTCTAACGACCATTGGAGATAAGCTGTTAAAGTTGATTTGAGTTTTTCTCTAGATGTTTACAGAGCCCTTTAACAGAGTCATAAATATATTACAAGTCTGTTTATATATATTATTGAGTAAATATATTGCGCCGTAGGAATGCAATAATAATCGGAAGAATCTCTTTGATCTCACGCCAAAACTATAATTATTAATATTTTGTATTATTTTTTATGATTTATCATTGCCTTGAGATGTGCGATAGATATAATCAATATTTATGTTCTTCCTTTCGTTCACTTGTATTTCAGTTTACCGAGAATATAAGGTATTAGATTGACTAATAATTTATAAACTGAGATGCCATTTCACTGTTATGTCTAAAATGGATAACGTTCGGTTGGACAGATTCTACAAGTTAGAACAAAATATTGTTATTCTCCGACAATAACAATAAAAAAGAAGAATCGCGTTTATGAAAGCTATGCACGCTCTATCAAATTCTCAATTAAATAAATAAAGTCACGGTGACTTAACCTTGGCTTAAGGCTGGAACCAGTAGATCTCTATTTACTTAATCCAGCTAACTTGCTCTCTGAGGTATTCGAATGTGTGTAAAAGTGTTGAGGTTCCCGAGTATAATAACCATATATATAGCCGTTTTCCTTTCCTATTAAAATTACATCCTAATTTCAAATCTCCATAGAGTGTATGCACTTATCGTACGCAAAATGCGGTTGCAGAGAGCAGAAAGTTCGAAAATAAAGTTTCTCTAATTCTAATATAATAGAGTCCAACGAATGGCATTGTTTTTTTTTTTACTT
>NC_136484.1:101595899-101613399 GCF_053919585.1 Euprymna scolopes
GTTTTTATCTTTCACGGCCGCTTACATTCAAGTGGGGATATGACTTTCAAGGAGTCCACGTGAGTGAAAAAACAATAAAACACACAAACACACACACACACTCGCACATTATATATATATATATATATATATATATATATAATGTGTATATATATATATAATGTGTGTATATATAATGTGTGTGTATCTATATAATGTATATATACATATATTTATATAATGTATATATACATATATATATAGTGTATAGATATATATATATACATATCAAAATAATGTATATATATACATATATATATATATAATGTATATATATACATATATAATGTATATATAACTATATATATATATATATATATATATATATATATATATATATAGTTAGTTAGTTCGAGAGATAGAAAGAGAAGTGGGTATAGGTTCTTGGGGTGAGTGGGTGGTTGTAGGTTTGTCTGTACATATAACAATTGCATTTTCTTACAGTCCAAACTCATTGGAGATTTGAACATTAATATTTATTTTTTCTGGAGATTAGTAAATAGTATATACTTAGAAGATGACCACTACGTAGACTTTATTATTATTATTATTATTATTATTATTATTATTATTATTATTATTATTATTATTTTGGTGGTGGTGGTGGTGACATTATGAAAACAAGGTCCAGAAATCATAAGTTATCAGTGTTTTCTTCTTTTGTCTACTTATAGCTGGCGAAGTAAAATAACGTTCCATATAAAATCTCGTACACGATTATGTGTATACGTGTTGTACCCTGCCACACATTGCTGTTGCTTAATTTCGTGTAATGGAAAATTCTAATAAAAGGAGATAATGTATGTTTCTTATATTCGTAGTAAAGCAAAAGTAACAAAAAAAAAAAGGCGGAAATGAAAAAAAAAATGGTACTCTTGCAGAAGTGGATCCGGATCCTCGGGAGTTACCATCAATCATGGCTTGGACTCGACCAATATTCAGTGGATTAAGCCGAAAGTTGCTAAAACTTTGAAACGCTTAATAGTTTTCTTTTTTTTATTGTATTAAAAATGTGAGTTTTTAATTAATATTTGGGTAAGGGGGGTGTTACTATACACAGATTCGAAAAAGTTGTCCAAAAACGAATGAATTAAAGCAAAGGTAAGGTAAATTACGTTTCTATCAAACTGGAAAATGTATTAGTGTTTTTATTTAATGTAAAATGTTTAATCGGCTCAAAAAACTCAGTGGTTATCTATGTATTTGAAAAAAGATGAATGGTTGCGGGCTCTGTTGCATACGTTAAGTTTGGGAAAATCAGTTAAAAACTATACAAACCAATGTCAGACACCTACTGATTATATGTTATTGTGACATAGTCTGATATATAAGGTGGGTTTCTGATAGTATTTTGTATATTTTTTTTAGTTTGAAATCATTTCTCAAACATAACATCATCAACAGTGCCCATCACCATTTGTATTTTTCACATACACTGATAAACACTATTTTTCGAGTTGACTAAACGCTATAGTAAATATAACGGGTTTGTATTACTAAATACAAAAACGAAAAAGTTGTTGAAAAATAAATATAACAAATAAATGCTATCAAAGGCAAGATAAGTTACTTTTCTACCTAACTGGATAAGATTTTATTGTTTTTATTTAGTGTAAAAATGTTAATAGGTTCGAAAACATGTAGTGTTTATCTGTATATTTGAAAAAAATAAAAATGGTGGCAGTTGATCACGTTAAGATTTGGAAAATGAGTTAAAAATAAAAAAACTATACAAAATACTGTCAGAAGCTCACTCAGTATATGTTACCGTGACATAGGCATGCATATATTCGGTGGTTTTTAAGTGTTTTATATACTTCTTTTAGTTTTAATTCATTTTCCCAAACCTAATGTGTCTAACACCGTCTTCCGCCATTTGTAATGTTCAAATATAGCAGTAAACGTTCTGTTTTTTTTTTGCCAGATAAACATTTTACATTAAAAAACAAAAAAAAATATCCATTTTGGTAATTAAGTAACATATCTTGCCTTTGATAATATTTGTTATACATTTATTTTGTGACAATTTTTTTCGAATCTATATGTACAGTAGTACAAACCCAACAAAAACACTAAAAATTATCCAATTAGGTAGAAAAGTAACTTATCTTGTCTTTGAAAATTTTTACTTGCTATATATTTGTTTTTGTTGACAACTTTTTCAAGTCTTTGTGCCAGTACAAACCCAAAGGTGTATTTTTTCGGTCTAATTTTATTTTTAGTACCGCGCTTAAATTTAAATTTCACAATATCTTTTTGGGTGTGGGTATTTTTTTTACATTAGGTTCACCTCCACAATTTTCGACTATGCTGAATAAGAAAATCTCCCAACCTCCCCATATTAAGAAAGACTTTCAGAATAAACAACACCCATGCCTAACCACATGTTTTAACCTTTTACCTGTCTTTCCTATTTTAAAAGCGGCTTTTGGAATAAATACCACCATTCTCCCCATGTTAAAAACGGCTTTCAGAATAAACATACCCAACCTACCCATGTTAAAAATTGTGGAGGTGGACCTTATGTGAAAATTTACCTTTTTTTTTTTTTAATAAATTGTTAGTTGAAAGCACGGAATAGTGACAAACCACCATATGGTTTTCTTGGTAGAAACCTTTCTGTATTTCACCTAACAATTTCTGGTGCTAATGAAATCATTGATCCTCCCTCCCCATGTTAAGAATGGCTTCCTAAATAATGTTAAGGCTTCTGTACTGTTCCTTGTCTGCTTAACTTTAATTTTTGTTTATTTAATTGTTAGATGAAAGTCCAGAATATTTACAAAACACTCTTATTCCCATGTTAAGAATGGCATTCTAAATAATAACGTCTTTATTTCAGCAGGGTAGCTTCTCTGCATAAGTACCATGTTTTGTTTTTAAATTGTTAGGTGAAAGGACAGAATAGTTACAAAATACCATCCCTATGTTAAGAATGTATTTCTAAATAACATTATTTCAGCATGGTATTTTCTATGCATACGTACTATCTATTTTTGTTTATTAAACTGTTAAGTGAAAGTATAGAATAGATGCAAAACTACCTCTTCATGTTTAAAATAGATTTCTAAATAACGATAGTTCTATTTTTTTATTAAATTGTTAGGTGAAAGTATAAAATAGTTACAGAACACCCTCCATTTCCCATGTTAAGAATGGCTTTTTGACAGCATGTTTTCAGCACAGTACCTTCTCTGCATAAGTACGATCTTTTGTTTATTAAATTGTTAGGTGAAAGTTTAGAATAGTTACAAAACGCCCTCCCCATGTTAAGAATGACTTTCTAAATAGCGTTATTATTTTAGCACGGTACTTTCTCTGCATAAGTACCATGGTTTGTTTATTAAATTGTTAGGTGAAGCACGGTACTCATGCAGAGAGTGGTACGTGCTTAAATAATAACGTTATTATTTAAATAGCCGTTCTTAACATGGGGAGGGGAGGGTGTTTTGTACCTAATCTGTATTTTAATCTTACAATTGAATAAAAAAACATATAATAAAACTTTAATTAAACATGGAAATACAATTTAAAATATAGCGCGGACTACTATCTGCATTAGCACCAAATATTATTTAAGCAATTTACCAATCCGTAAAATGTATTCGAAAAAAAAAACTGTACTTTTACCAAACAATAGTGTTAATAATAATAAAACGTTCATATTTTCTTGTATCCAAAAAACAAAAAACAAACGACTTTGACTACAAAAAGCAAGCGGCAAACTTTTTTTTTTGCCTGATATAATAAAGAAAAAATGTTTAAATTAAAACATTTGGAAGATAAACAAATGAATTATTTTTTTTGTTTACTTATCGAGTAAACAGAAAATGAAATCTTCTAGTTAGTTTCCTCCATTCGTGGGTGTGAAATGAATCGGACCGGAAGTTCAGTTCTATCAACAAAACAAGTTCAAACTAACAGATTACGAAAATATATTTATTTTATTTAATATATTAATAATTGGCGATGTCAATTTATTTTAATAACATAAAAACATCCCTCGACTCTAAAGATGGGTTGTCTGAAAATTTAAAATAAATTGTTAATGTTGAAATATATTTGTATAAGTTTCGAACCAACCAAAAATTACATATATATATATATATATATATATATATATATATATATATATATATATATATATATATATATTAGCGAATTTCCGTCCATTTATGTTATTATAAGACTTAGTAATCAATTTCACAAAATATATATTCATATTGCTGTTAAGATTAGAACGTGGTCATAATAAATTAATCTTGCTAATGTTTGTTTATAGAGTGATTTTTTGTTGAAATCTGAAATTGATATATGTCAATAGACAAAGAGGCACGAACTTGTATCGTATGTGCTATGTAGTTTAATGTATAGACATGTTACATTTTGAGAAATCTGTATTTACATCAATTGAATCACGCCTCTTTTTATTCATCAGTACAATTAGATAGTGTGGTTTGCTAAAATTTGAGAATGCATGTAATTTTGTATTCGTCCATAAATTTATTTTATATTATGTATACGATGCATATGAAATCTTATCGCTATAAAACTTAATCAGGGATTATGTTCGTATTGCACTATTTTGTAATACCATCAGTCATCCTGGGTTAGATATTATTATGAGCAGGCTGGTGGTTCTAGATAACGTATATAGATTATAGTAAAGGTTTTAGTTACGAAAAATATCGTAACTTTTGATTCTTCACTCTAATTAAAATATGAAATTAATTTTTTTTCTACATGTATTTATCTGAAACCTGTATTAAACTTATTAATTATATTTTTCATGGCATAAAACATAAGATAAATGTTAACACAAAAACAACACTGGGTGTCCGTGGGAATAATTATTATTTGACATGTTATTAAACACAAATATTGAAAGCAATCTGGGAATGATTGAAGTAGAGAATTCTTTATTTTTGTAAATTTTGTTCCATAATTTCTTGTCGATTCCGTGAAGTTTTTGCCAAACATATAAAAAAATATAATCGAGATTTATGTCTTTATTTTTCCTACATTTTTTTTTTTTGCTTATTGAATCTTTGGTAGTGTCGTTTATGGTAATCTAATATTTACTTTTCTTTGTTAGTTCTTAATCTTGGACGTAGACGAATCGATATTTAATTAGGTGGACTGAGCTGGCGAGTCTTGATAAAAATCGATTACGACAGAAGGAAGAATTCTTTTTGTGTCTACAGCACGAACACCTAGGAAAAGCGTTTCAAAATAACATACGTATTTTCGTCTTGTATTTCTTGTTGATTACAATTTTACCTCTCATAAGTTGATTAGCATTTTATCAGACAGTTCCTAATGATGATGGGTTTTCAAATCTTATTTCATCCATATATAGATATGTGTAAGAATGTGTGTGTATATGCTATATTATGTGTTTTTTAAGTTATAGGAACCTATGTAGTAGTTGAATAGAGTAATGAAGACTAGATTTACTTATTTAATAGAAAAATAGGTCTGCATAACATGATTTTATAGTGAGAAAGGATGGAATCATATTATATCTGCATACCTATATCTATCTACGTATCTATCTATATATATATATATATATATATAATGAAAATGTATGGGAGCGTGTCTGTGTACATTTCCCTACTAAATAACTCTGTCAGTTTTCGATCTAGAGACTCGAGATTTAATCTAAGGGATATAGAAATTTGGGAAAATCGTTTTAATTTTCGGACAACGCGTTGGCGGTCTAGGGGTCAAAGTTCATCGATTTTACCTTTGAAGCTCTACAAAAATCCTCCTTCTATTTTGGTCTAAACACTTGAAATTGTAAATGTATGGTTACTTTCACATGAGTCTAACTTAATAATTTGATTTGAGCCTATCAAAATAAATCTTACGGGTTCAAAATTGGGGTCAAAGTTTTAAAAATGACCTGTGCGGTCTCTACCAAATTACTCAGAAAATTTCTAGTCTAAACATTTGAAATTTTACATAAAGTGTATACAGGGATAGGCAGGCCTTTTTAATAGGTTTGAGTCGAAAATTTGAGCTTCCAAGGGGTCAAAGTTTAAAAGAGTCTACCTTTCATGTGTCTAGCACACTTTTGGGCCTAAACATTTGACATTTTATATAACGAATATTCAGATATACGGCTAACATTTAAATATGTTTTGAGGCAAAGATTGTCTGGCAAAACGGATAAGTTGAAATAGTTGATCTTTGCAGATTCTACAAAACTCCTCCGCCAATTTTGGGTCTAAAAACTTGGAATTTTATGTGTAGGTAACTATGACATGGGTCAAACATAAGTAAATATTAAGGGGTCAATATTGTCGTTAAATTAAAAAAAAAACCTCTGCTGTTTCAAGGAAATTACTCGAACAATTGTTTGTCTAAACATTTGGCATTTTAGATAAGAGTATATTCACCCAAAGTGCAAGTTATGAACAGTATAAAGGGTTCGAGTGAAGCAGGGGAAATGCAAGTATTAAATAAGGTTGGTGTTGAGACTAATAGTAAATTAATAGCAAATAATTTCCGGTGTAAGATTAATAGTGAATAAAGCGTAATTAAATTTGGAGTTTAGAGTAACAGTAAATAATTAGTCAAAAGTTTTGGCTTTAAGTTTAATATTGAATTATTAGCAAATGCATTTGAATTGCAGAACAATAGTATATTAACAGCAATATGGGGGGATTAATAGGGAATTCATAGTGAATAAATTTGGAGTTGAAAAATAGTACATTAATCGCAAATAATTTTGGTTTGAGGTTAATAGTTAATATCTATAAAAGTGAAAAAAGTCTCTGTGTGTCTCACTGACAGTTTCTCTGTGTAAATTCCCTACACATTAACTCTGTCAATTTTCAGTCTTCAGCCTCCAAATTCGACATAACGAGTACTGAAAGTTGGAAAAATATTTTTGATCGGTTATCAACCAGAAATGTTGCTGTTAAGGTGTCAACGTCAAACGATTTGACCTTTGAGGACTCCTCCGCAAATTTTGGGTCTAAAGACTTGAAAATTTCGATATAGACATGTATGCAATATTATACATGAACATGTATCTTATATTATAATTTTATTTTAGCCAAAGCCATAAATGCTAAGAAGTCATAATTGGGGCCAAAGATATTAAAAATTGACCTCTGCGAAATTACTTAGTTAATTTTTGGTCTAAACATTTTAAATTCTACATAAAGTGTATTCACACAAAGAGCAACCTTTTTAATCGGTGTTGGGCGAAAAAAATGACTTCCAACGGATCCAGGATAAAAATAAATTGACCGTTGGATCTATAGCAAAATATTAACCCAATTTCTTTGTCTAAAATGTTTGAATTTTACATAAAGGTTATTCAGGCATGCAGCAAGCATTTTAATAGGTTTTTGGGCGAAAATTTTGCTGCGGAGAGGTCAGAGTTAAGAGTTGACGTTTGCTGAATTTACCTAATTCCTTCCCCAATTTTGTGTCTAAACTTTTAAAATTATTGATGTTTAGTTACTTGGGCATGGGTCAAACATATTATTTTTATTTGAAATTAAAAAAATAAATGTTAATAGGGTAAAAATTGGGTTGAAGTTAAAAAGAATTATACACATCTGCGGTCCCTACCAACTTTTCTCCACGGTAGTAAAAGGAGCCTATTATAAAGAAAGCCATTACGGTACATATTCACACGTTTATATATATATATATATATATATATATATATATATATATATATATATGCACATAAAGTTATAAACAGTACGAATAGAACAGACCATCAGTCGATTCGATTAAGTAAATGGGTAATTTTACCATTTTGATGACAATATGGGTTGAAAAATTAATTGATCATATGTCTTGCTAGTTTATATATATATATATATATATATATATATATATATATATATATATATATATATATATATATATTGATACACGCATACACACACACACACATATATATATATATATATATATATATATATATATACATTTCTAAGTGCCTAGCTTCTTCATATCTCTGCTTTATATTCTCCACTAGTAATTCCACCCAAATTTTTGCGTAATATTATCAGTTAATAACTCCAAACATTTTAAAAATAAAATTATTCAGCTTATCGCGTTAAAACTTTAAAGGTCAATAACGACAACACAATCCGACTTTCCTTGAAATTCCACTCCAAATTTATCCCCCAACCTGTTTTTATACTGCCTTATATTCTACCACTCCTATCCTTTATCATTTCCACAGCACCTAAATTCTAGGCTAACTCAACCCGTTTTATAGCGCCCGCTTTATTATTTTTTCTAAACAATGCATCCATTCTTATTTTCTTTGTTTAATCTATTTCCGTTTCTTCCCTAAATTTAACTTAAATTCTGAAATATATTCAACAAAATCAATAACTGATTCCCTTACCAAGAGATTTTATATAACGATATTGCACGCATTTGTTTACAAAGATGAACTGGACGAATTTTCGTACTTTCTGTCATACCCCGTAGGCGATTGCTGATTTCTTAACTCCCTTTCAGCTTTGCGAGTGTGCATGCCATTATAATGAATACAACGCACATTTTAGGCACGCTCGATTATCTATTGCCCTTCCTTTTTTATTTTTATTCCCCTTGTCTTGGCTTGATTTATCTTTATAATTTCATAAATTTTAAAGTTTATTTTTTTATTGCTTTTCCCTTATTTCCCTTCCCCTTTTTCTTTCATTCTCTTTGTTTTCCTTCTTTCTGTTCTCTCTCTTTTTTTGAATATCTATATGTAGCCACGAAAATTTTTATCTTTCCCTTCAATGTTTATTTAACTTTAAATAATCTGATAATATAGACGGATACATTTGTTCATGTATATTGAAACAATTTCTCATTAATTATTACACTTGATCTTGTAATAATAAAACACATATTTAGCTCTACTAATATATTAAGCACTCTATTTTTGTTTTTACGACACATACTTTTTACAAATATATATATATATATATATATATATATATAATGGATAAATGATGAATTTATTGTTAATATTACAACGTCGAAAAACATTTTGTATTAAATATTATATAATTTGATATGTAGATATTCGTAAATATTGCAATGATAATGAATAACGCTTGTATCCAAATAAAATTATGAAATTTGTCATTATCACAACATTAGTTCCTAAAAACGTCCATGTTGGTTGAAAAGGTCGAGTTTTATCTAATTCCCAAAGATTACCTTAGAAAAAAACACTAATTAAATAACCTCTGTATTTAGACGATTATATGTATCTCCTGTCTCGCATACCTTAAGCAGAACAGGTGCGTTCATGTCGACAATCCAGATTAAGTGAGTGGGGCGCTCAAAATACTGTCCAGTGTAGTAATACCAAATATCGCCCTAGTAAACTGTTATTCTGACGTTATTCAACGGACATGCAGCTGTCTCTCACACTACTTTTATTTTTACTTGTTTTATATGTATACATCTTTTAATTAAAACTAAGCATTTGCATCCGTGTTTTTTGTATCTACACATAATGAAGAACCTTATATCTTACTTTTATTGGAATGCTTTAAATTGAGTAATTTTATATGGAAGGCAGTAATTATTGAGGGTATTTTAAGAGACTTAGCATTCTTATCCGGTCGCGCAAAACTATCTGCAGAAGGCCAGAAATATAGCGATCCGAAACACTGTGAGGATAACAACCCACAAATAAAATAAATAAAAATGAAAAAAAAATGTATTTTTTATGAAATATATATATATATATATATATATATATATAATTGTTTACAGATTTATGTGCTAGTTAAAACATAATGACTTAAACGAAACACATTTTTACACAAGAAGACATCTCTGAGCGATTTTCTTAACACTGTCTCTTATTACTTCGATTAAGCAATTTATTACATAACATATTCACGTAACATTATGTTTTAATTGAGAAGATAAACGTATCGCTGATACATAATGAGGTTTAGACACGGTGCATTTTGAATTTCGCTCATGGCTAATGAGTTTGGTGTATTGCCACATGATTGTAAATATTATTTACAGCATATATTTTACTCCACTGAAAGCTCAACAACATATTACACCTCATATTACATCCGTACACTTTCAGGTACTTTGAATCTTTATGTTACAATCCATAATGTTTCTTTGTAAAATGACAACCTTGTTACCGGAGATAATCCTTATCTCCTACTGTGGACTCGTTTAGATGCAAACAATAAGTTCAATTATATTACGAACCCTTTTATATATTATCGTCGTAATTAAAATTTAGTGAATTTATTTGTTTACGGCATATAAACCCTCCACGAAATATGTAATCCTGGATCCACTAATGTTTACTGACTAATTTAATGCTTTAATTTCTATACATGTATAAATATTTCTTTATGCAGTTTGGTTTGGCTGTTTGTTTTACAAAATAAATCTTTTTTGTGTTTTTAATGATTTAGTATATTTGGATAAAGGTTATATTTTCAAATATTTACAATAAATGATATTTAACTTAATAGCCATTTTTAGTAAAAAGTTTTAATTATTTTGAGTCAGGAAATATGATTGCGTTCTGGAAAGGGAAATTAATAAACGATAACAACTTTTCATAAAAATTTTCTTTTAGTAAGACAATATATTCCATTGAATTTAGCTAGTAGTACTAGATGCGCAAACAAGAATTTCTGCATCGCCCCAAATGTATCTTAACTAATGGGATAATTCTATTTCAGCTATAGGCACCATATGTTGAGTCCAAACTTTGTTTTTTTTTTTCATACGCAGGGCAACATAATTTTAGAACTAAGGTTAATTACGTATTAAATTAATAAAAATTTGATGAAATGATAAAATTCGCTGTAGTGTATGCTGTCAATCCCTATGTAAATGTGATACCTGGAAAAAGTTCCAAATTTCTAGAATGTGTGTCAGTATAATTTGAAATTATTATATATAGCTATACAATAACAATATGTACTGATGTGTCATTTCATAAGAACTAAACCAAATTAACAAAATAAGTAGAATACTAGCATGAGCAGGGTTGAGCGGTAGTAAAATGTACATAAATGTTATATTTTCATTAATTCATATTTCTTATTCACTATTATAGAACTACTTCTCTCTTGAGTATTTTTCATCTTTAATATTGATCTAAAAAGTTGTAAAAATATGGCGTGCATGCTATCCGCTAGAATCGATATCAAAGGGTTTATCGCACCAGATTAAGCCGTTACATATGTATGGACTAAGGCTTTTTTTGACATACCCTGCTACGGTCTACTGTTTTGTTTCCAATTTAACCAATTAACAGCTTTTTTATCTGTTAAAAACAAATCGAACGTGTCCTACAATCCCAAATACTTAATATCAGTTTTACTTTGTTGAAATTTTATATATTAAGAAGACAATTATTCACTTCTCTCTCACTCTTGCTCTTTATCTCCCTCATTTTCTCTCTCTGTGTCACTAATATACATATATATGTGTGTATGTGTGTGTGTGCGTGTGTGGTAAACAGTCTTTTTTTAATTCTATGCTATGACCCAGAATGTAGGAACTATGAATAAATAGAATTAAGCGGAATCATAAATTAATCTAATAATCTTATTACAATTCATAAAAAAACGTATCGGCGAAAACTGCAATTTTTCAATACAATCTATATACTTCCCTGCAGTTATGTAGTTCACAATATATTGTAGTTTATATTGCAATGCAGAACACTTATTAAGCTGTTTAAAGTGTGCATTTAGGTCCAAATCAATTGTTCCTTTATTCATCGGTTTATTTCGATTATGGATTTTATCATAAAATATTTCATTAAAAACCTATCCAAGAACATTGCCAAGCACAAAACGCGCCTTTATGTACAATTTTATAAAACTGGGGCTAGCCGTTTTTGAGTTTATACTCGCAAAAAAAATTCTTTTAGGTAACAGTAGAGATTTTAAAGGTTCATATTTTGTGCGGCATTTATTTTGAATTACTTATAACTTAACACAAATTTAAACTTTTAAGAGTAACACGATGGACTCGTAAAACTAATCTGTGTATGTCTTGATTATTTACGCCTTTAATAAGTGAAATACCATTTTTGATGAACAAACTGCTTAAAAATATAAATTTGCGAAATTTGTCTTTTAAAAGGCCAATCTGTAACATCTGAACAAAAATATGAGAATGACGTTTGTTTGAAAAACATACGATTTCGAATATCATTAAGATAATATATAATAATAATTTCGACGTGCAGCTTGTTTTCATCAAAGAATAATCTGCGAAACGCTATGAGAAAAGGAGACATTCGAAAGAAAACATTGCAGAAAAGAAGAAATTCCCAAGGGCTGCTGGCCTGGGGTAGTAAATTAAGGATGGTGTCTTACAATGGGGTTATATTATTTGTATCGCTCTTTGTAGCATTATATTTTATTTTCTTAGTATTTATGATATCTCATTTGAGTTAGTTCTTCCACTAAAAATACAATATACACTATTTTCATCGAAATGTGAACAAACTAATATTTGCGGCGTTTTATAAGTTTTTTCTGCCAGAAAAATATCCGCTATCAAGAAAAATAAGTTTGATATATATATATATATATATATATATATATATATATATATATATATATATATATATATATATATATATATATATATATATTCATATAATATATTTGTCAATTCAATTCCTACTGGAACTGTTAAAACTATTAAATTTATTTACGCATATCTGGTGGTGTCATTTTATAAGAACTAATGCAAGTTACGAAAGTTTTGAGAATACTAGGAGGAAGAGGTTGCCCGGTCGTAAATATTTTCGATTTTAATGAAGACAGTGTTCTTTTCAGCACATGACGATCTGGATGTATCATGTAAAATACTGATAAATATGTAATTCAGGATAAACTAAATATGAGTCTCTGTGTCCGAGTATCTTTTAGGGCATCAATGCACACTAATACCGTTCAACATACTTGTGGCCCCAAACGCTGATTGTCATGATTATACAAGGGCTTGATCGTTGATATATGTACAATATCACTATTATGCAAAACATTTCGCAATGTAGTTCTAAAATACCGAACACAATGTAAATAGGTATATCGCCGTGTATTAAAGTAGGTTAGGTATTCAACGCGTTTCTTGGTTTCTTTAGAATAAGTAAACGCTTAAAGCACGGCGTTTACAAATTATAGTTTGTAAAATAAAATTGTTGATTTCCTGAAGATGAAACTCCTTCTATATTGACTGTGTTTTTCAGCCTTTGAGTGCGATGAACTGCGTAATCATGTAACGCATTAAACTGAATCTGCTAAAAGGTCATACGAACAATGAGTACATTCTGAAGAGCAAAACACCCACCATTTGAAGGTTCTCTGTATGAGATTCTTTGTTTGTTTACGGAACTAGGATCAACCTTTAACTTCATTGAACTCATTTTTTTTTCATGTAATACCAGCTGATCGTACAATAAGAATCAGATTGAACATGCGAAATGTTTGCAGTAATTATATATTTTTTCTTTTTTATCTACAACGGAGTTCTTCTTATGGGTATTTTTATCCTATTCTACTACGAACGCATGCATTATGCTAATAAAAAAAACATGCGTGTGAAATGAAAAAAAAACATGATATATATTAGAAAAGTAAGTACGCACTGTGTTGCAAGGATTACGTACGCTCACATAACTTTTATTCCTACTAACTGATATTTCTTTATTTACTTCGTTTATTTATGTTCTCCTTCCTTTGAATCACATTTAATTTAGTTGTAACTAATGATCCACCTCTTTTCTATATCCCTTATATCATGTCCAAAATATTCTGGTTCGCTATAGTATTTGCTGTGACTATACACATCGAAGTTGGAATTGGTTCACCAGATTCAGACCTGAGTAGGTGATAAGGAGACCTAGTGACCAGGGCCCCTCGTTCTGCTTTGCAGACAAGGTTCGACGGATATCCAGCTAATATGATGGGAGCCATCGCAGCTGCAGGAGTTGCCGGAAATGCTTCACCATTCGTTTATCAAACTCTAAACCGTATTTATTGGTCGATAATTTTCTCTTAGCCTCTGCTTTTACATGGCATTTAAAAATCATGGATGCTTTTTATCTATAGCTGGTGATAACTTAACAATATTTCTAATTTGAACGAAAATAGCGGAGACTTATTGCACTTATGGTTGTATTAAAATGGACCCTTAAATTATTCTTCTTAAAAAAATCGGGCAATATAATCTGTCAGAAATTTTCGCTTTATACACTTTTATAAACTTCGGCTTCTGGCTTTTATATAAAACACGCCACATAGATTTCTCCAATAAATAATGGCATCTGAGCCCATCTCCACATTTACTTTGAACAAAGTCTGCAACTGTAGTATCCTCTTTATTATAACTATCTATGTATTTGCGCCGTTGTCTTACCGTTTATAGCTCAATCTACTACTATTATCAGTGTAGTATTTTGCTCACTTGTATTTGCGTAATGTTATATTTGTTTCATATGAACAATCTGATTCTTATTCGCAACTCTTGCAATTTAATTTTAGATGTCATAACATACTACTCATCTGTTTCTCAGCATTCTTTTACAAATACGTCTATTTTAACATTTACTTATTGTGTATTCGATATGATTTAATGGGCAAATACGCAAATTATCATGGGCATAGTACTTAAAGAGGCTCTGCAGTATGTGTATTAGCATATACTCGCTAACTCCCCGACTGATATACAACTACGCATCTCATAACATATAAATCTCTTGTATAAACGAATATTTACGTTTGTCATCCAAAATGTTGTCGTTGATGTTCGATGCATTATTCTTCTTTCTAACCGTCTTTTTTCTCCCCATCTTATTTAATGACTTCAGTCTCTACCTTCTCACCAACCAGTTCACCACTTTCATCAATGTCTCGATCATTTCCAATTATTTGGTTCTATTATATTTCTTTTTTAGTCTGATGCTTATCAGCATCAATTCAGTCTTACTCAGAAGTCTCGATGCGAAAAGTGTCGAAAGCTAACACATCAAACGTGACATCTTTCTTTTGTTTCTTTTTTCTGGGAAAATAAAATTTCCATCGATCAACTGAAATTGATTTTTTTTTTTACTATTTTCCTTTAATTTAGATTTATAATTTGAAAATGTTCGAATCGAAGAGAAATGCGTTTTTTAAAGCTCCACACTCGTTCACTCGAGTAATACACGTGAATGTAATAAACGAATATTCATCTATGTAGATATACGGAGGAGCAGACTATGGTTATAACGTATGTGTAAGTTAAATGAAGACTATATCAAAGAGGGCATGCATTATACATATGATTAACATATTTGAATACTTTGATATGTAAATACATTGCAATCAGCAACCGACAAGGCTAACATGCTTGCCAGTCGGTTTGCCTCAAACTCCACACTGGACCCTTCCAACCACCCCCTACCTGACTTTCCTATGCGGACAGACGCCACACTAGACGATCTGAAAACCACCCCTGCTCAGGTGCATGCTATCATAAAAAACCTTGACACCTCAAAAGCATGTGGACCCGATCTTATCCCAGCTGTGCTATTAAAAAAGTGCTCAGCCGAAGTAGCTCCAGTTCTCTCCAAACTCTACAACAAATGTCTTAATGAAGCTTGCTTTCCGGGCTGTTGGAAAACTGCTTCTGTTGTACCAGTATTCAAGAATTCTGGCGAAAAGACAGACCCATCAAATTATCGCCCCATTAGCCTCCTCCCACTTTTTGCCAAAATATTTGAGACCATAATTAACCATGCTCTAGTCCATCATCTTACAGATGCTAAACTACTGACTGACAAACAATATGGATTTAGACAAGCCCGTTCCACAGCAGACATCCTCACCGTGATCTCTGAACGTATATACCAATCACTGGACAAAGCGGGGGAAGGCAGAGCGGTAGCTCTAGATATATCTAAGGCTTTTGACAGGGTATGGCATGAGGGTCTCCTCAGGAAGATTAGATCTTACGGTATCACTGGTAGAATACTTAACATAATTAAATCCTTCTTAGATAAGAGAAAAATCCAGGTAGTCCTCGACGGTCGCACATCTAAACAATATGATATAAATGCGGGAGTGCCCCAGGGTTCTATCCTTGGACCTCTATTGTTCCTGATATTCATAAATGACCTCCCCGACAACATTGCCTCTGAGATGGGTATATATGCTGATGACACTACACTCTATGGCAGACACGACAGGAAGACGAATGAACACATTTCTAAAGAAATGGCAGAAACACTAGAGGAAGACCTCCAATCTGTAGTGGAATGGAGACAAAAGTGGTTGGTCGCGTTCAATGCTGCCAAGACTAAACTAGTTTCATTCAATAATTACAAGAAACCCTCTCTACCACCAATAGCAATGGCCAACGACCCTTTATCTGAGAGTCCATCTTTCAAACTCCTTGGCCTAACGTTCACAGGAAACATGAGTTGGAATAATTACATTGAAGGCATTGCCAGGGCCGCTGCAAGAAAGGTAGGCTCTCTCTACCGTGCTAGAAAACTACTAACACCCGAAAGTATCCTGTACCTCTATAAGGCCACCATTCGCCCATGTATTGAGTATTGCTGCCACATCTGGGCTGGTGCACCTGCTACTAGTCTCTCGCTCCTTGAAAGGTTCAAAAGAGAGTCGCAAATCTGATAGGCCCTGAACTGGCATCTAAGCTTCAGCCTCTTTCCCATCGACGAAATGTTGCATCCCTCTGCCTGTTCTACAAGTATTTTAGTGGTGAATGCTCTGATGAACTGCAATAACTTGTGCCCCCACGACGCGAGCACCCTCGACAAACCCGACAGGCTACTAGATCCCACCCCCACACTGTAGAGGTCCCTAGATGTAAAATATCTTTTTACTCCAATAGTTTCTTCCCCAGAACCGCAAGACTCTGGAATTCCATTCCAGGTCCCTGCTTCCCCAACAGTACTGACGTGCAGAAGTTCAAGTGTAACGTGAACCGACACCTTGCTGCCCAAATCCCTACATAGTACCCCAGTAGTTGTTGCCCCTGATAGTAGCCCCCTACACCAAAGTGGCAATTTGCCTTGTTTGGGGTGAAAATGTAATAAAAAAAAAAAAAAAAATTTGGATTGTTGTACAAAATTTCTCTATATTGTATGAATAAGCTCATTTTTTTTTTGATAACTGCTTCGATGTGAATTTTTAGTACACACTCCTTTTAGAACATTAGTTACTTACAAAAATGGGCACACACACTTTGCAAATTTTCGAGGTTAACGTGTCATGTGGCGGAAAATACACCTGACCTTGGCACACGTAATAGTTCTTTTAATCCTCTGTTTCTTTACAATCAAAATATCTTCATACATTTTGCTAACTCTTCTCCTCTGACCAGAAGGAAATATTTCTCTGTAACTCCGTGCATTTATTACTTTCACCTCTATTTTCCGAATAATAAATATGTTTTTGACTGA
>NC_136484.1:101615899-101640899 GCF_053919585.1 Euprymna scolopes
GCAGTTTGAAACTGTATTAAACACCTCATCTGTCATTGACAGGAATCGCGTGTCCTCTATTCCTCAGAATCCAGATATTCCAGAATTGTCATTGGAACCTGCTTATCAGGAGGTATGGGAATCCATCAAACAAATTGCTTTTGGCAAGTCCCCATCTCCAAAGGATCCAATTCCGCCTGAACTGTACAATCATTGTGGGCATGTGCTGGTAAAAAAGTTACATGCTTTCTTTGTAAAGATATGGAAAGCAAACCGAGTTCCACAGGACTACAAAGATGCCTGCATCCAACATCTCTACAAAAATAAGGGAGTCAAGAATGTATGTGACAACCATGTCTTTGCTTTCAATTGCAGGAAAGATTCTGGCTAGGCTCATTCTAAACCGAATCATAAATCGTCTCGTTGATAAGGTGTATCCAGAGTCACAGTGTGGGTTTCAGTCGGGTCGCGGCACCATTTACATGATATTTTCCTTACGTCAGGTGGCAGAAAAGGTCCGTGAGAAAAAGCAGGAATTGTATATGGTGTTTGTTGAACTGACGAACGCCTTCGACACTGTGAATCACGATGCTCTCTGGCAAGTTTGAGAAAGTTTGGTATTCCAGAAAACATGCTGAACGTTATCATTTCCTTTCACGAGGGGATGAAGGCCAATGTTGTCTCAGATGGTATGATGTCTAATGAATTTGATGTTACGAATGGGACCAAACAGGGATGTGTCATGACGCCAGTCCTCTTTACGCTCTTCTTTCCACTAATGCTGAAACATACTGATGATGATTTTGACACTGGTGTCAAGTTTCAATTTCGGTAATCCGGTGGCTTATTTAACCATCAACGGTTTTAGACTCTTCTTCGCACCGAAATTATTCGCGACTTGCTCTTCGCTGAAGATGCCGCACTGGTAGCCACATCTTTGAAGAAGCCAAGATTCTTCTTGATCGATTTTCAGCCGCGTGCAATGCCTTTGGCCTGACAATTAGCATAAGGAAGACTGAGGTAGTGCATCAGCCACACCCTACTCCAAAACAAGTTGAAGGCGTAAAGCAAAATCCACCAGAGTATAGATTTCCTGCGCGCAAGCTGAAAGTCGACGGCCATGACATAAATTATGTCAAATCCTTTCATTCACTTGGTAGCAAGGTGAACCAGGGCGGTTGTCTTGATGATTAAATTGTCAACAGGATTGTTTAGGCCACTTCTGCCTTTGGAAAACTTCGCCATCGCTTGTGGAACGAAAGGGGTAGTCGACTAGACAAAACAATCCTTGTCTGCCGTGCTGTTGTTCTTTCCATTCTTCTTTATGTATCTGAGTCATGGACCCCATACAGCTATCATATTAATCAGCTGGGCGTTTTCCACAAAAGCTGTCTACGCTCCATATATGGTCTTAGCCTCCGCGACAAGGTAACAAATGCCGAATTATTCACAAAATGCAAAATATCTTCCATTGAATAATTTATTATTTAATCGAGATTGCGGTGGGTTTGTCATGTACATATGGTATTAATGTTTGAAATTAAAGCAGATTGAATAAGGCTCCGTTTTTCTCTATCTGGGATGGATTTTAAATTTTTGCACGTCCAAAGCAGAAAGAGTGGCCATATTCCACGAAGTGGGAAAATAGTTCATTCAAGGGGTTGGCATTTCTTATGTCCCTTTTATGTTCGCTTAGTCCCATTTTCGATATGTCTCACTTATTTATGATATTTTGCAATCATTACATGGGATGGCGTAAATACCGGCTTTGAAAGTGGAGATTTCAGCGGAATACTTGCTAGTTTTTAAAGTTAACTTTATAGTTAAGGAAGTGGTGTGTACTGTTTGTATGCCTAGATTATTAAGAGTATTACAAATTATGTCGTTGTTTGTATGGGTAGGTATAATAAGATGTATATTCAGTAGTGGTGTATCTGGTGTGTTCTGCTTTTGTATGTCTCTGTTTGCGTATATTTTGATGACTTTTGTCCAATATGGCAACTCTTTCGGCTTGGGCGTGCAAAAATCTTAAAATCAATCCTAGATAGAGAAAAACAGAGACTTATTAAATCTGCTTAAATTTCAAACATTAATACCATCAAACAGAGAAAAGGATTTTATAATGTAGCCCCAATCATATGACATATAATAATAAATGAACAAAACAGTTCTTTATATCCTGGTTGATATGAAAAAAAATGCATATATGCATATAACCCGACCCCCCTCCATACATACTAGATATAAATTCTCTTTCCATCATGAATTTTTTCCTCTCTAGAACAGAAAGTGAAACTGAACTTCTCCTCTTTCGCATGTGATATATGACCGTCTACCGGTACATCCTCGCCTAGAAACTCTGATGATGTCGCCTGAAAACTAGACAAAACGCTCATGTTATTTGTGTTTTTAATCTTTTAGGTTTTTCCTTTTTATTCACACACACACACACAAACACACACACACACACACATATATATATATACGTAATATATATACATATATATATATACGTAATATATATACATATATATATATATACGTAATATATATATATATATGTAAGATATATATATATATGTTATATATATATATAGATATATGTAATATATATATAGATATATGTAATATATATATATATATAGATATATGTAATATATATATATAATATATATATATATATATATGTAATATATATATATGATATATATTTGTATGTAATATATATATAATATATATATATAGATATATGTAATATATATATATATAATATATATATATATGTAATATATATATATGATATATATATATATATATATGTAATATATATATATGATATATATTTGTATGTAATATATATATAATATATATATATAGATATATGTAATATATATATATAATATATATATATGTAATATATATATATGATATATATTTGTATGTAATATATATGTAATATATATACAATATATATATATATATATAGGTAATGTATATGTAATATATATCATATATATGCAATATATATATGTAATAATTATATGTAATATATATGAAATATATACATATATGTATTATATATGTGTGTGTAATATATACATATATGTATGTAATATATATATATATGTAATATACACGTATATGTATATAATATATATATATATATTACATACACACATATGTGTATGTAATATATGTATTACATATATACATATGTGTATGTAATATATATGTAATATATATGTGTGTACTATATTTATATGTAATATATATATGTAATATATATACAATATATATATATATATATGTAATATATATATATGCCATATATAAACAATATATATATGCAATATATATGTCATATATATGCAATATATATATGTAATATATATATCATATATATGCAATATATATATATATATATATATATGTAATATATATCATATATATATGCAATAAATATATGTAATATATATATATATTTTATATATATGTAATATATATATATTTAATATATATGTAATATATATATGTGTGTAATATATATATACATGTATGTAATATATACATATATATATATATATGTAATATATACGTATATGTATGTAATATATATATATATATATATTGCATATATACATATATGTATTATATAGAAAAATGCGCGCCTGAAAAGTAATATTCTTAACATTTTATTAAACCTGGAAAAGTAAAGGACAAGAAATTCAACCTGGAAAAGTAAAGAACAAGATATTCTAGTAAAGTAAAAAATAAGTATTTTTTAGACTTAAAATATTGCAGCTAAAAATAAAATTTGAATATTGATAAATATTTTATTTATTATTTACATTGAATTACGTTGAATTTCTTGTACTTTACTTTTCAAGGTTTAATAAAATCTTAAGAATAGTACTTTTCATGCGCGCATTTTTCCATATAATCCATGATTTTTCCAGGCATTACTATTGTATTAATATATAAATTTATAACATTTATTAATGATCGTCAAAAGAAATTTGCTCTCAAACACACATTTATGCAATATTTATCATTCAATCACAGTAGTTCTGAGCCAGGGTCTCTACCGAGACTGCGGTTCATGAATTCGTGATCTGTATAGAGCGTAAACGAACAAAAAAGAAGATGGCACTCGGTGTCTTTTAGATATCGTTGGAGCTTTTGACAACATACCCTTCAGTAGTATGTTCAAGTCGCTACGAGAACTCAATGTGCCACCAGTGCTAATCCGATGGATTGAGTATATGGTGAGGCACAGAACAGTTCAAGTAGAACTACTGAGGGCAACTGTTAAACAGGAAGTAGTTAAATGAACCCCCCAAAGTGGGATTTTATCACCTTTATTATGGAACTGTATGCTGAATCCTCTTTTAAAGGAGTTTAAAAATAGGAATATTTGTGCCCAGGCTGCTGCTGATGACCTCGCAGTGCTGGTCGCGGGTTCAAAAGCATCATTGGTCAGACGCATTGCCAAAATAGGACTACATTTTTCATCAAATGTGATAACGAAAAATTTGAGTTAATTCAAAGAATATGCATATCATAGAATTCACTAATATTTTTAATCGATAAATTCACCATTTTTTGCTGTAAAATCACAAGGAGAGTTAAAAAAAAATAAGTTATTAAAAAATAGTTCGGTTTTTCAATTATAAGAAAACCCCATACACGGGATTGAACCTAAAATCTTTCCACCAACCCCCGGTACTCTACCAGTTACGCTAACATGCCATATTGGCAAAATCGCAGTAAAAAATATTCATATACAAAATAAGTTATGCAAAATAAAAAAAACGTTAGTCACTTATGTACTTACTCTCCTGTTTGTGAACCCACATATTTTGTTGTAACTTTTTTTCTACTGGATCAATTTCCGAATTTTTTTTTCAAAATGTAGCTAATGAGGTGTACTATCCAATTATGTAACCTGTTTGAAATTTGGTTGCGAACGGAATTAGTGGTGGGGGTTTGAATGTATCTCGATTCATTCAATTTCGGACGTAAGCATATATTCAACCACTACCGGGGTTGAATGATATAATATATATGTATTACATATAAACATATATGTATATAATATATATATATTACATATTTACATATATGTATATAGTATATATATACATTACATATATGCATATATGTATGTAATATATATATATATATATATATATATATATATATTACATATATACATACATGTATGTAATATATATATGTAATATTGATATTACATGTAATATATATATATATATGTAATATTGATATTACATATATGTATGTAATATAGATATGTAATATAGATATTACATATATATATGTAATATATATATATATTACATATGCATATATGCAATATATAATATATATATATGTAATATATATATATATATGTAATATATATATATATTTAATAAATATATATATAATATATAGGATATGTATATATGCAATATATATATATATATATATATATATATATATATATATATATATATACGTAGAGGGAATATAACATTGTTGCCAAAGAAAAGGTCAATATCGGTTCATGTCTGTTTTATGAACACAGTTTTCATTTTTGGTTGAAGGCAAATCCCAAGAGCTGTAGGAGCGTTCTATCCTTAATAAAAGTTTCATAATGTTCAACGAGCAATATCAATGGTGTTCTGCTCTTCAACTGTTGTTAAATTCATTCTCTCCTCCGAGTAAAGGTATGCCAAACTAACCATTGCCAGCAGAATAAAAATGCAAATTCATAGGTTTAACTTTGAAGGTACAGATCAATGAATCAAACTACCATCGGTTATGGTTTTTAGTGGAGTTTCAAGGGAAGGCCACATCATGCCAGTTTTAGTCTCTAAAGTGGGCTTGCCAATCAACACCAAAGTGTACTGAAGAAGATTGTTGTGATTTTCTAGTGTGATCAGGTGGCCGTTGACAGACTGACCGCCAGCCTACAAATCCTCCAATAAGGCCCATGTATTTGCTTCAAAAGGAAAGCTGCAATATTGTAACAATCTTTCACTGCCCCCTACTTCCACCAGTTAAACATGCTAGACTGCTTTGTTTGGTTATACGTCGATACCATAACCAACACGCCTTTCTTACAACACCAAACCCAGGCTGTTCGCGACAATCCGACGATCACATCATCGCTAGTACAAAACACCTGTATTTAGGCGACGATTGAGGCTATAGGCGGCTACAATTAATACGTGTCTATCCCTCAACTCTACCACATAATAAAGTTTCTTCAATTTATTTTCGCAATAAAATTTGTAAAGTAGATCTGTTGTGTTGTTTATTATAGGGTTACCATTTTATATATATATATATATATATATATATATATAGATATATATATGTGTGTGTATATATATATATATGTGTGTGGGTTTGTATAAAATAGTTGTGAGTATATGTGAATAGATACATTTTTACCATTTCACCATGACTCCAGTTAGCAAAAAAATTAGAAAAATCTTTTCTAGTATTCACTCGAAAATACAAACCTAAGAATAAACAGTTTAGTTGGACTGTATATATAATGTCTCACTGATTTATCTTGCTCTCGACTCCTCTCTTGTGCACCATAAAAACGCGTATGGACCATAGGTCACAAAGGTTGTTTTGCAGCATAGTACTTGCTCCTTGTAACTCAAGATCAACACGATGCACACACATGAAAGCACGTCATCACAAGGACAAGAACAACATAATATCATTTTCGTTTTATTGACTATTAGGTATATAACAATTCATAACTTATGTTTTTATATAGAGTATGTGATTCTCGGTTGATTAACTGTGTCTAAGTGTGTCAGGTTTGTACTCGAGATTAAAAAAAAATGAAAAGAATATTCTGTTGTCTTAGCCCGATTCACTACAGTAACCTTTATATAATTTATATGTAACTATGACTATCTTAATACTTGTAGCAAGTTTATTTTTTATAATTAAACTTGATTATTTCATGAACTTACAGTAATTTTATGCCCTTCAGCTGACGAGAACCAACATCAATTAGGTTTTTTGAGGCAAAGATTATACCTGAAGAGTTAACAAACTATTTTTATAGATTGTCGGTTTGTGAACACGTTCAAGAGAATAGATAGGCCTATAAAACTTAATACACTTGATTTTTAGATGTTCAGGTACGCCTTTATACTAGAAGGGTGATTAAAGTTGATCAAATACTTTCTTCAAGTTTACCAGGCTCACGACAAGACCTTAACACGCTTCGGCACTTATGCAGTACACGAACCGCGCCGGAACAACAGTGTTATGTAGAAATCCATTCTTTACTCTTCTGTATCTTCATCGTTAATAAATTAACGCACCGTGAAAATTGGATCCAACTTTAAAAATTAAATCTAAAAAAAATGTAGGATATCACGGGCCAACTTACCAGAGTATAGCTGCGGAGGGGGGAGGGTGATGATGATGCTCTTCTAATTTCCAAAACGAACGATTGGTTTCTAACTATGCTAACAGATGGCAGTTCTTTTATTTCGTTTTCTCATGGATGCTTGAGAAGTTTTAGACCAATCAGAAAAACATTTACTTATTCTTTTTTTTTCTTTAAAGTGTATTACCATTTATACATTAATATATATATATATATATATATATATATATATATTATTGTTAGTTTATATTTAATAAAAATATCAGAAATACTACACCACAAGCTTAAATAGTTTATGCCGTCATTCAAATGAAGTAATCTACATTTGCAATCAAACCTCTTCCTAAATGAAACTTACATGGTAATCACTTAACTGTAAAAAATATACAAATCCACGCATTATACAATCATGCATATACACACGCATGGCTTCGAGCACAGATATTTCTTCATGGGTATATGTATACACCCTCACTCGCAGCATACACACACGCATATATAAATGATTGTATACACACTTGATAAAAAAATGGTCATGGTGTATGAATTAAATAGAATGATAGATAAATAGATGAATAAGCATAACAATTGAAACACCAATTGTAAAAGAATAAAATAGATAAAATCCTGCACAAATATAAATATAAATATACGCATTTGCATATCACAATATATATACATAGAGTCCTGTTAAATTAGCTGACGCATTTCTATGTTTAATAAAAGCAAAATAAAGTCAGAAAACAAACTGTGTTTTTTATTATTTTCTAATGTATATATGATGCCATTTTTTCATATAATGCGATTTTGGTTTGTATCTTAATAATTCCATTGTTTATCTTTTCTTTTTCACTTGCTAACATTAATTAGACTGGGTAGCATCGCGTTTTCATCTTAGGGAAATGTTTATCAAAACACACGAATTTGTTGCTACAAAATAACGAGCGTTCCGTTTGCACTTCAATCGTGATAGACATGACTCCGTACCAGCTCGATACATAGCCTTGTTATGGGTTACGAAATGCAGAGCAACTGGATCTGCATTTAAATAAAAATCATCCAGTCGACCCTACACCGACAGATCTCCAAAATAAATGTGGCAGCGGCCGAAGCTTCTGCTCAACAGTCTCCACACGTTTCGGCATTTATACACGCCCATATGCTTAAGCTTTTCAAAAAGGAGTTTGAGAATAATTCTTCACAATGACCTTCAAATGCATCCATACAAAATAATGTTGGCACAAAAACTCAACGAAAAAGACACTTAAACTCGCAGAGCATTGTGTGTGAAAATTCAAAAGCATGCCCACCAAACAGCAGTCGTGTTGTTCAATTTGAAGTTGTTTTTTAATCGACGTGAACACTACCATATTTCAATTAAAAGTCAAATATGAACGGGTAAAATTATAGAAAGATGAACGGCCAATCAAATGATGTATTATTTTTTAACCAGTTACATAGAATTTAGCTTAAATTTGCAGTTTTTGAAAAAAAAATACAACTGCGGGCTTTCTTTTTTCCCCCTGTGTATTTATTTTCATTTTCCGAGCACACATTCGCATACACATAATTGTAAACGTGTATATGGTGGTTTGTTAACTTCCCCCTCACACATCTTATATACTATAGACCCCCCTCTTTGATGATATACGGGATAATGTGTATTATTATTTTTTATTATTATTATTATTAGTAGTAGTAGTAGTAGTAGTAGTAGTAGTAGAATGAGGAGAAGCATTAGTATTATTGGCTCACAAGGAGCTATTACACAGGTTATCGAAGATCGTACTTATAAGCCAATCTGTGGAATTCTCAAGAACCTGAGTGACAACAGGTCTCCCCAGGTTTACAGTACTTTTCACCTCTTCCGATAAGATTTGCAAATAAATTTGCATTATCGCAACAGTCGCTTTCCATTGATTTTTTCGCTGGCAGCGGCCATTGGTCTACATTAATATTTGAGTAGCAATAAACCACCCCAAGTTCCTTTATCTTTTCGTACTAGTCAATAAGAAGTCTGGTTAGCACTCACTTCTTGGTCTTTCAATCCTCCTGTACATTGGTCGGCTATTTGGAATCATTCTTTTGAAAGCGTCGATTATGAAGCAATGGGGGGATGCGAGAACGGAGTTTTAGTTATCGGTTTACATTGTTCTTGTTTCCATGTTACGCTTCATCTTTGACATTTGCAGCAGAATTGTATTAGTCACCGCATTTAAATGTTTTCCTTAATATTTCATTATCGTTATTCCCTGTTTTTTTCCAGCCATTCATCTGATTTCTATTGCACCCATTCGTTTTTCAATGTTTTCTGAAAATGTTCATAGTGCTCCTAATATTATAGGTGTTAGCTTTATTTTCTTCATCATCCATATTCCTTTCAACTCTTTGGCTATCTCTGTGTATTTGCTCAGTTTCTCTTTTTATATGATATTCACCTTGTGGGCAGCTGGAATAGCAAAGTTTACGAATTTACAGGACATTTTTCTTGCTAATCATTATGTTATCGGCTTCCCTTGCTTGGATAAGTTTGTCTGTTTCTTTATCCATGTTCCCTAGGATTTGTCATTGCCATTTTCAAGTACTGTTGCCAGATTTTTCTTGTGCCATTTGTCTGTGCGTTCGAGATGCAGTTGTTTGCACAATCCCAGTGTACTGCTCTTCCATGTTGGCCATCCCTGTTCTTGTATTTCTTTTGGGCCAGTTTGCAGCGTCTCCTAACTATGTGGTTCATCGTCTCGTCTTTTTGTCCACAGAGTTTGTATTTGCGTTTTTATTGTGTTTTTTCGATCTTTTTATGTGTTTGGTTCTAAGCGAGTTTTCCTCTGCTGTTGAGAAAGGATTCAGTTTCATGGCTCAAGTGTTTTTTTTTTTTATCTATGTCCAAGTGTTTTCGTTACTCTCATATTTTGTCATTCTCATGAATTTCCCGTGTAGTTGTTTCTCTTCCCATTTTTCTTCTCTGGTCTTATCTTGTTTCTCTGTTTTCTGGTTTATTGATTTTTTTCAGTGTCTCTCGCTACCATAATTATCCGTTGAGTGTTCTGCATTATTTATTTTTCTAGTTCTTTTTTTTTGTGTCATTCTCACAGTCGTCTATACTAACATGTCCTCTCCTGCCGTCTTTCCTTTTTTCGTAGAGTCGGTCATCACCATAATTTTGATGTGGTGTATTATGCATGGTCATGAGTTTCCTGTTCTTCTAGTCGAGCTGTTTCAATTCTTCTTTAGTCCACTCTATAAACGGTCCAGAGTATCTTACTAATGATACTGCCAATGTATGCATATCTTTTATTATGTTTCTGCTATATAATTAAGATTCTAGAGGTGTCATTGTCCTTCTAAGGTATGTCCTTCCAATTCTTTCTTTCTGTTGCCTTGCTGCTGTCTGCTTCCAGAAACC
This sequence comes from Euprymna scolopes, assembly GCF_053919585.1. NCBI lineage: Eukaryota > Metazoa > Mollusca > Cephalopoda > Sepiida > Sepiolidae > Euprymna > Euprymna scolopes. Next base: position 101,626,708 of record NC_136484.1, read on the forward strand.
CCAAGTATTTATAGGGGTCCTTTTCCTCTGCTGCTCTCGTCCCCGTTTGAAAGACTAGTTCCATGCTTTCTGCCGGCTCCAGTTTTTCTTACTTATAACTAAGTAGTGCACACTTTTCCATACCAAACTCCATTTGGATATCCTTGTTGAAGATCGTGATAGTATTTATTAGTGTCTCTAGTTCATTTTCCGTCCCTGCTAAAAGTTTCAGACCGGCCACGTGTGTAAAGTGGATAATTTCTCCTCTGTGCTAGAGAACTTATCCCCGGCTTGATACTTTTCCAGTATATTTTTAGGTGCATCATGCCTATGATGAACAGTAATGGTGATAGTGACTCTGCTTAGATGATGCCTTTCTGTTATGTGTGGCCCATCAGCTGTCAATTCAAGTCTCCATATTCCAATTGCATTTTCTATCACGTTGATGATCCTGCTTGGTATGTTATACATCTTTAAGCATTCTATTATCGATGCTAAGGAGATGCTGTCTTATGTGTGTGTGTTTTTTTTTTGTAATCGATCCATAGCATGGCCAAAGTTTTTTTTCTCTTTTTATTCTCCTTTAGAATCTTTTGATCTCAATATAGATTATTATTATTATTATTATTATTATTATTATTATTATTATTATTATTATTATTATTACATGTGTATATACGAGTGTGCACGTGTATTGTAGAAGAATGTGAGAGATATATTGACACACTGACGGAGAGAGAAACGTTATATATACAAATAGCCCTAAATATAAGAATTGTTCATTGATATTTTACTATGTTTGAAGAGAAATTAGAAATAAAAAACATAAATAATGTGTCCAGTCTGTCAAATTAAACAGTTTATGATAAACTTTGTTTTGAATAGAGGTCACACAAGGTGTTGACTATTCCAAGTCCAGAATATTGGGATGATCTTATTCACATATACCTTAATCTAATCGGTCACACCCTTATTCTGGTCGCTGTGCAGTCATGTTGCGATCATTTGCACTGAAGGAGACCGAAGGAACTGTAGAAAAATGTGCATTTGAATGAAATGTTTCCTTTTTTTTAATTAAAAAACAAATTTTTGTAATCTTACACATCAATAAATAGGAAATAAATAAAGAAAAATATGAAAATTTATATATATTTTTAAATTTTTTATCATAATTTATATATATATATATATATATATGAATACATGCATACTCATGTTCACAATATAATTATACACTCACACCATCCACAGACAGAGATATATACACACACACACACACACACATATATATATATATATATATATATATATATATATATATATATATATTAAAGAGAGAAAAATTAACAAATTAGATATGAAAGATCAATATAAAAATATAGATTAAGCAATTAAATAAAAAACGGAAGTGTGCACATCCTATTAAAATTAACTTACATTTAAAGATGTGTTTCTTAATCAAATCAGCAATTTATTTCAATACGCATAAAAAAATGGTATGTATAATTTTTGATGGAAATATAAAATAAGGAATGCCTTCTTACAATATTTATCAGAGCCGATAGCCCTTGAAGATGCAGCAGCCGTATGACACATATGCAAATGGCCGAATAGTTCATAGGGAGTCGTCTTTGAGTGGAGAGTAAGGGAATGAAATGCAGAGAAATAAATGCACCCTGTGGATTAGACGAGAAAAAAAACGTATCGTGTTTTGTTAAATCATTGCAGACGAGAGAAAAAACTTTTAAATTAAAATGCTATGCGTTTGTTTGGAATATATAAATAGATGTTTTTCATGCAGCTGAAAAAGCCGAGTCGATTTTGGTCCTTCAGTTCGTTTTATTTGCGACTACCTTAGACACATAAGTTGTGTCTGAGTACTAAAATGTAATGACACAGTTGAGAAGATTAACGACCACGTTACAAATATGAAAACATAGAAATAATCCACGGAAGAAATCAGTAAACTTTAAACAATTGTAAAACAATGCCATTATACATATGAAAAAATAAAATTATTAGAAGCAAATATTTTAATAAAAATTATACAAAATCAACTTAAAGAATATATATAACAGCTTTTAGATTTGTGCGTGCATATATGTACGTGTGTGTCTGTGTGCGTGTATATATACATATATATATATATATATACCCCCACACACACACATATATATATATATATATATATATATATATATATATATATATTTTGTGTACAGAAAGTTGTTAGTTGAGACAGGTCATTGGTACCGTCGGTTTCAAGCCCGATAATAAGGCCCGTTTAAGGTATCCTTATCAAGCTCTCTTCAGCCAATATTCGTCTCTTAAGTCTTAATATAAGTACGCTCTTAATATTTGGATTTTCCTTTTAATTGAGCACTCTGCTGGAATTCTTTTTCCAAAAAACTAATCATATATATATATATATATATATATATATATATATATATATATATATATATATATATACCGATAAATATGTGTGTGTAATATATCATATATATGTGTGTGTTTGTGTTATATATATATATATATATATATATATATATATATATATATACGACATATTACATACACACATTTATCGGTATGTATATATATATATATGATCCATATATATATATATATATATATATATATCAATATATCTTTATATATATCTATATATAAAAGTGGGTGTATGTATGTCAGTGTATGTTTCCCTACACAATAACTCTGTCAATTTTCAGTCTACATACGCGAAATTTGATATACAGTGTACTGTGATTTTGGAACATATCTGTAATCTATTTTGAACCAGATATTTGACTGGTAAGGGATCAAAGTTCAACGATTTGAAGAGCTTCTCTTTAGTCCATTCCCTTACACAGACAGTAATGTTCCCAATCCGCCTACCAGATCGTGAACGCCAGCAGGCTCCATATCTACATCTATTTCTCACCATGGTCCCTGAGGATTGTGTGACTAATTCCCACACTCTACTAAGAAACACAGACCATATATTGGTATCAGTTGACACCACATTTAAATCCCAACCTCAAGGTGAGGGACCATCGCTCACAACAAAAAGCTACTACAACAGGACATACTGGGAAGGCATTAGAGAACGTATCCGAGATGCTCCATAAATCAATACCTGCTCTCTTCCTGCTGAACAGTGTGCCAATGAGAGCCCTGCACGGTGCAAAGTAGACATTGAAGCACATGTTCTTACACAGAAGTATCATAGCAAGCCAAACTAACCCGCATGGTTCAGTGAAAGTTGTGCAGCTGCCATTGTTCAAAGACAACATGCATTCAACCGGCTTGTACGTAATAATTCAAATATAAATAGGTAAAAATTCGTAAATGCTAGAAATAATTTTAAGCGTGAAATAGCAACAGTCAAGAAAAAGCATGCTAAATAATAAGGGAACGCATTGAATCGCAAAAATAGGAACCCGTGATTTTCGGAAAATCTATAATAATGTAGTGAATAAAAGGCAATCAGTAATTCCCCCATTCAGCAACAGCCAGAATATGCATCTACCAATAGTCTCTCCCTGTTAGATAAAGTAAAAAAAGAAGTTGTCAATCTAATCGCTCCCACTTTAGTGAACATGAGTAACAAAATATGATGAGAAAACAGCAATAATTTCTGCAAAAGAACAAAAACACGGAAGAGTTAGTGATGCCCATAAATCTGGTCGTCCTAGAGTTACTCCTGACAATGAAGACACTATCAAGATCCACAGCCTCAAAATCTAATTTTAAATGGTTCCCAAATTCTAATAACAGTGTAATCCTGTTAAAAAACCTCTCTCTTTCTACAGTTAAGAACAGATCTGAGGAACTTAATTTGCGAAGCGGTGTTCCAAGACGAAAGCCAATGATTTTTGTAAGAACAGAAAACGTTGTTTGCAGATCATAACAGTTCATTTCGGTTGAAAGTGATATTTAGCGACAATATGCTAGGCAGTGATCGTAGGCAGTACGCGCGTCGAAGGAATGACGAAGAATTTTGTCCTTGGTGCACAGTTTGAACGCTGCCAGGGGTAGCAGTTAGGTTTAGCGTGAAGCATTATTTATGCCAATGATCCAGGGCCTTTATGACACTTGAAAAGTAGAATTTATTTAATCAAGTATATTAATATGTTGACTAAGCATGTGAGACCATACTTACGTCGGAATTTTGATGATAATCCCAACTTCATGCTGGATGAGACCCCCATTCACACAATTGCAATGTCAAGAGATTCTTTGTAGATCATGATATTCCGTGTCTGGATTGGTCTATATAATTTCCAGACCCAAATCTCATGGAATGTGTATGCCATTACATCAAACAACAGCTACGCAATGATAACATTTGGAATTTAAAAGAACTTTGGACAAAAATTAAAGAGAAGTGGAATCCTCTTTTACTGGAATATTGCCGCAAATTCATTCAAGAGAATGCCCTAAAATTTGCAGGCTGTCAGATGTCAGAAATACTATGCTACTAAATAATATCCTGTTTATTGCGTTATTGTTGTATTTTTGTTGCATTAATGTTATAAAGTTTGACTTACATAACAAGTTTCGATTGTGCGGGGTTTCTTTTTGCCTCCTCCATTTGAAGCTATTTTTTTAATTGCCGTGTATATTTGGATACTTAAATTAGAATCAAATACGAACAGGTAATATTATAGAAGATTGAAAACCGAAGTAAATTGGGCATATATTGTTTAAACATTGACATTCAATGTATCTCTAATTTTGAATGTTTGAAAAAAGCAATAGTGCAGACATTCTTTTTGGTGGAACTATATATATATATATATATATATATATATATATATATATATATATATATATATATAAACAAGCTTCGAATAAAAAAATTTAAAGTAAAGAATGCAGTGTAAGTTCCCGAAAAAGAAAATAAATTTAACGCATCGCAAAGTGAGCCCGGCTTTTAAAACGTTTATAATTACAAAAGAGAACTCACTTAAATAATATTAAAAAGAAAACAGCAATTACAAAAACACTTGTAAACTAGAAATGTACTTAGCAATTGTACACGCCCTTAAGTCCTTAATTATATATAAGAATTCACCTATATAAGAATGAAAAAAGGAAAGCCGTAACCAATATTTTTTAAATTAAAAACGGGGATCCCAAGCTGCCTATGATGTCGCTATTTCGGAGATTTAAATGAAAACTCTCGTTAATCACACGGATCTGCAATGGATAATACCACTACCCCAACAGGAAAATGTAAAATAATACGGTTACTATTGATAATAATATTTAAAACAAGAATCTATATTAAAATATTGATAATATATATATATATATATATATATATTATATATATATATATATATATATATATATATATATATATAGGACAATTTGACAAGATAACAAGATCTTATCTGTGATATGTTTCATAGTATATAAATGCTATTAGAAAGAAATGCATAAAAGTTTAAGTACCTATGTATACATTTAATCATTTACCTTAAGTTTAAGCACTTCTATGTGTTTACATTTAGCTAAAGTACTTATATATAGAGATATATTTTCTGTTTGGAGAATGTTAAAGTGCATTCATTTTAACGTGATTAATATAAAACATTAGAAATACATCTTTTGTAACTCAGATTTGTCGAAATATAAGTAATATAGCTCGGTAGTGTAACTGGTTACAAATAGTTCTATATGTTCGTACAGATCGGCAAAAGACACATGAAAGCGCAGATGTCATAATTTCTGGGTATATCACACACACACATATTTATATATATTTATATGTGAGACAATGATAAGGTTGTAATGAAGAAGAGAGAGGGTGAGTGGAACATCGGATGATTTTGTGATATACAAAAATTTGTACATACGTTTATAGATACGCTTGGGAATAAGCAAATCCATTGATAAGAAAGTGCCACCAATTCGGTATGAGTGCTTGCAGTTAACCGTATATTATCTTGACGCCCTATTTGATTAATCGCCTGAACATAATGGGATGGATTCGATTTGCTCACCGCTATCCGAATCTATTAACATATTATAAGAACGTTTGACGTAAGTTATTTGGGGCGAATGCAATCGAATGCATCCAATCGAACTCATTACATTAGCCATTGCATAACGTGCACTTTTACTATGACAGGGTTGCCGAGTGCTAGAAATTGTTCCAAAGAATCATTTGAAAAGAGACGTCAATGTAAATTCACCCATACACTCACACACACACACACACAAACTCACGCACACATATATATATAGAGAGATGGTGGGAGAGATATTTTTATATGTGCGTGTACATACATACACATATATATATATATATATATATATATAACATATACACTTGTTATTGTGTAACCTATTGATATAAAAATAGTGATGCGTTTGCTGGTATATATATTTCTGCTTTTGTTTTGATTTTCACCGATTTTCAAATGTTTATATTTATGATATTCCTCCATAGGTATAAATTTCTTGCAACACATAAGTTAAGTTCTACTTTGAGAGGATTTGTCTCGTTGAGTAATACATACCACTCTGAAAAATCTATACGGTAATTTTACTCTCGAAAATGCATAAGGTACGGGTTACATGTAAAGGCGATAAGGGATTAATGTGGAGAACTCAGAGTGAGGCAGCATCACACGTTTGGCTTTTCTTAAAACGTCGACGATTGCTGTGAGTATATGTCATTGATTAAATTGGATTAGTGCGCAATAGATCATGTTTAAGGTGGACACTGTAACGCAGCTAGTCTGTTGAAAATTGCTCCATTTATCTAATTAAGATACCATGTTAGCAAAGAAATGCCAAAGAAAAAAAAAGAAAAAAAATTGCAAATTACAAATTAGCGCTAGTTGTTTTATGATATCGGAGAGCACTTAAGGGAACAATGAGGATAATAAAAACAAAGCTCTCAGCTGGTTTCAATAAATAGCAGGGCAATATTGGCATCTGGTTTGGCGTTACAATCTTCAGGGGAAGAAAATTAAAAAGAATAACAAAAGAACATTAGTTACTAAAGTCCTTGATTGTCCTAAAATGAATATTGCATTTCGTTCTGTTACAACACGACAATAACCTTGGTATATATATATATATATATATATATATATATATATATATATATATATATATATTACTAAGCTAATATTTTTCAAATATTTTATGTTGAATTATTTATTTATTTATTTTACATGTATCATTGAACATCTCTTGGAACACCTTTGAACTGCCCTCTGTCTGCTATTCTAATTGTAAAGCGTGCGTTGCGCAATAAACATCAACACTTTATTGTGTCGGTATTGCTATATTCTAATGGCAAAGAAAATTTCCGGACGACTGAATAAAGGCCGAGGAAAACAGAGAGCACGCACGACACCTGGTATTTCAAATAGTCCCCCATATAATACTGAATAGTCTTAATGTCACTTGTTTAGCAATTGTACGGGAACCGGTTGATGTAGTATATTTCTGCAATAAAAAAATATATTTGTATGATTAAAGGTTTATCTCCCTTCCTCTTGACATTATTTAGATAATTCGTTATATTTATACGTTTAATGCCTTAACGTTCGCTATTTACTTTACTCGTAGGTTTCAACACATTCCATAAACTCATGCGTGTCAGATTATATATCATCAACAAAACATATAAAAATTTCAAAATTCTATGTTTGATCGAACAAATGTATTAGAATATTAATATAATACCTATTATACACAAAAATAATACCGTTATATTCATCATATTCCGAAAAGAATTACGTGCATCGACGATTGTTTCTGAATGAACCAAAAGATGATGTTTTGAATTCTCAGCTAAGCAATTCTGCACATTTTGGTCCTTGAATAACCTGCTCGAAATATATCGTCGATAACACGATCTGTATTCTACAAGAATACCGTATAATGAATATATCGTTTTTCATTATTTATTTTTTTTAATAAGTTAGCAAGGAACAGGCCGTTTGTAAACGAAAGTAGCCTTTAAGAGAAGCTATGTGTTAGCTAATTTTTTGTATGTCATAAGTATATCCGTTTTATGTAATTTAGCAAGTGAATTTCACAGATGGGCAAGGTATATAGAAATGCGCAAGAGAATAATGGGCCAAGCACTGAACTATCGTAATCACTGGTGCTATGAAGTCTACTATATAAAACATCTTCATCGGGAGTCGAATATTAACCCTAACGAGTACCACAGTTGGATAAGCGTGACATTTTCTGATTTTTATGTTTATACGGCATATCAATCGTTTTCGTGTCATTTAATATTTACTATTTATAGACGTTTTCAGGCTTCATGTTTCTGTAGATTTTCAGATACAAATTCCTGCTGTTTTCTGTCATTATTATTAGAAAAATGTGCTTTATTTTATTGAATTTACATATCATGATTGTGTTTTGGAAGCTGGAAAAAATATCAATACCATTAATAGCTGCAGAATTTAAATCAGGAAACATTATTTAGATAGGTTGATCTACTAGCATCAGTATGATATTTTGAAGAGAATTTATGTGACATTACTCATAACTTTTATTTAAACCATCTCACTAATGAAAACCGTTTATATAAAGAAATATGCTTTATTAAAAATAAAAACAATTAGTATATTATGGTATGCTGATTGCAAATAACTAGTCATTGTATCAGTAATATAGAGATTAATATAGCGAGTTACAATTGAGCTGTATAATTGATGAAAAAACAGGTTTATTATATAAATAAATACTATTTATATCTCATAATACACACACAGGTAGACACACACACATACACACACACCCACACACACACACACATATATATATATATATATATATATATATATATATATATATATATATATAGGAAGAATTGTTTGTTTAGACCGAAACATTAAGACAAAACGTGGCCAACGTATAAAATCCCTAATATGTAAACTGTTATTAGAAGCAGAAAAAATTATGCCTTTATCATTATAGATAGAAGATAATATTAATTAGTTTTATAAGATTACATTCGGGGGGAAAACATTTACTGTATTTTGCATTCGAATATTCATACGTAAGATAGCTGCATATGTGCATATCTCTTATAAATGTTTGATCCCTGTTCAGTTATAAATAATATGCCCGTGTCTAATCTGATAAATGAAACAGTATAATTTCTTATTTTTTTATCAAATGAATTGTATATATCATCCGTATTGGTTTTGTTTTCATCAAAATTTCCTATACTAAACCACGTCTTTGTCTTCTGAAGCACTCTTTTCCAGCATATAAACTCTCGCACGTGCCTTTTTTATTCTTCTAATATTCTGACGACTGAACAACTGCCAAATCTTGCCGGATGTTTGAAACTCGTCTTGGTCCGAATGCAGTGTTGATAGAACTCCTAGAGAGATTAATAAAGGAAGAACCACGTACTTGAAATGCTTGTCAATTGCAATGATATAATATTGACTTAAATACAAATCATACAATGTGGGAGTCTATCCAACTGAAGATATCGTGTGGTGTTCGTCTGTGTTTCGTGAGTTTTTCATACACACAAAAAAGTCAATAAAAAAGTACAGATGAATTGGTACCTACTTAAATGCTTTTTCAACGCCCTTCTCTCTTTCTCTATCCCTTTCTGTATATATACATATACTTACAATATTTATACACACACACACACACACACATATATATATATATATATATATATATATATATATATATATATATATATATATCAATATCAAAACTCACAGACTCAGCAGGGGTGTGTGATACCTCTAGTGTGTTAGGTATTAGTGTTAATTTCATGCTTGAATGCCTTCTCGATTCCAGCTAACTTCCCTGGCTTATCTCCTGGTGAAAGTGGAGCAGCTATGCATAAGTATTCCCGTCCAGTAATTAGCCTCTCACTCATCAAGATTTCTACAGTGCCTCCACATTGGTCACACATGGTAACTGGGTGCCTTGCAGCCCGAGGCTAAACTTGTTGGAGACCTCGGAGTTGTAGGGGATCCCAGATATATTACGTTATTGCCCATGGGTATGCGAACATGTACTGCCACACTACCACCTCCTAACCCACTGTCTTGTGGGTGCCCTTGATTGGGCGGCGACTAGGGGAACAAGCTCCAAAATTTACACCAGTATCTTGTGGCCCTTATCAAAGTAAAATGCTAAGAGACAGGAGCTCTTACTTCAAATCCTTTTGTTGCCTTGTATTTTCCTTAAAGGCTATGGAATCTCATCTAGAAAAAAAAGGCGTAGTGGTGGACACGATAGGGCGACTGACTACAACGCTGAGATTACGTTCGACCAGAAGATGCGGCCTCCTGTTGCCAGTCGAGCGCGTTCGCTCCATTGGACTTTAGTATTAGAGGTTTAGAGGCGGTCTATCTTGTGCCCAACAGATACTGCACCTACACTGCGCAAGCAAGTTTGGAGCAAATGTGTAAAGTCTTGTGGTGACGGAGTGAGACTACGCCAACACCCAGGCATAAAGCATTGAAGCTCCAAATCGTCATCGTAAAGACTGACGGACTGCAAGATGATATGTGTGTGTGTGTGTGTGTGTATACAATAATGAGCAACAAAATTGAGCCAAGAATGAAAGAAGGAACAAATCGTTTTCTCAATATTTTCCATTAATTTTTTGTAAATTTTAACTGATAATTTCTATTTTGCAGATCATTATATATATATATATATATATATATATATATATATATATATATATATATATATATATATCGCATATAATACGAGGGGGGTGTAATAAGTAATGCCCATGACCCACGTCCATTTGACTGACGTAGTTGAAATTTTGCATGTCAAATGATTTATATATATTTAAGTTATGTGGCAAATTACAGCTCTGAACTAATTGTAGTTTCTGTTTTACAGGGGTTTGAACTGAGTCGGGTGTAAAATGGAGCGTGTAGAATGTCGAGCAGTGATCCGTTTTTTGTATTTGAAAGGACACACACCACCAGGGACTTTTGATGAAATGAAAGAAACTTATGGTGATAATGCCCCATCATATGACCTTGGAAAACGCTAGCATTGTGAATTTAAACATGGCCGCAAGTCTGTGGAAACAGCTCCCAGGTCTGGTTGCCCCCCCTCGTCCATGTATGACGCATCTTTCCGTCAAGTTGAGGCTGTCATTTTGGAAGATACGCGCATTACTATTCGCCAAATAACTCAAGATTAGTATAGGGTCTGTGAAAACTATCATTTATGACCATTTGTATATGCATAAGGTGTCTGCCAGATAGATTTCCAAGTTGCTTACACCACCCCAGAAGCAAGTACGAGTCGAGTGCTCGAGGATGAATTTGGAGATGTGCCAAGAAGATGAGTAAAAGTTTTTTCAAAAGACTGATTACACACGATGAAACCTGGGTCCATCAGTATGCTCCAGAGACCAAAGCCGAGTCAATGCAATGGAAGCACGTGGACTCACCACCTCGAAAGAAGAAAAGAGTGCAGCCGTCCGCTGGTCAGGTCATGCTCACAGTCTTTTGGACCCAGCACGGAATAGTGATGACATATTTCCTGGCAAAGGGTACCACAATTACAGGAGCTTATTATGCTTCACTTTTGAGGAAATTAAGGGAAGCTATCAAAATCAAGAGGTGAAGCAAGTTCAGCAAGTGTATCCTCCTCCTGCAGGACAATGCTTCGGTCCACAACTCGCATGACGACAGCTCAGAAGCACGGGCGTGTTGTTATAAAATCCTCCCCCATCCTCCCTACTCTCCTGACCTTGCACGATCTAACTTTCACCTCTTCCCAGCCATGAAGTTGTTTTTTAAAGGAAAGCGTTGTCATGATGGTACAGCATTGCTTTCTGAAGTCACATCGTGGTTGAAGGACCGACCTGGGGGTGTTCTACAAAACGGTCTCCAGAGCTGCGTCAAACGATGGAAGAAATGCATACCTCTAGGTGGTTCCTATATAGAGAAAGACTAATAACTGCCAAGTTTATTTGCTCTACTGTTATGGGAAGTGGGTCAGGGGCATTACTTATTGCATGCCCATCGTAATAACTTGAAAAATTAATCCTAAAAATTGTAAGACCGCATCTTGCTGAAGATATAAAAAAAAACGAATTGCAGGATTAAGGCAGTTAAAAATGACTTAGACGCAGATATTTATATTTTAAGAAAAACTGACAACATATCTTTCTGTAGCAAAGCTAATTGGTCAAATGTTCGAACTCGAAAGACTTGGTGAAAGGGAAATCTGAATCTGGTCGCCCTAGAGCATTTACTCTGAAGGACTATTACAGGCTAAAATTAACTGTTTTGAAGGATTAAAAAAACAATCTAATGTTTAACATAGCAAATAATTCCAAACAGGAGCTTTATAGATATACAATATCTAGACAAATGTAAGGAATGGGATTTTCTTCTAAACTTTGAGCAAAGAAGCTATTTTATCTAAGAAGAACATCTATCATTGATGTGCTTCTTAGATAAAAATAGGAGATTTTTCAGCGTTGTGGAAAGGAGGATACAAACTGGTTCAGGAAAGATCTCTGGTCAATCAAGATTTTGTCTTCTTTTGTGATATCTCGGACGTTGCAATCGAAGAACTGAAGAAAGATTTTCAACAAAGTTCATAAAAAATGACAATTAAACACGGGGATGGAGGGCTAATGCTTTGGGGCACATTTACTGCAGCAGGAGTTGGGGATCTTATTAGAAGGATATCAATGCAAAGGAACACATTCGAATATGAGAATATGAGAAACAGGACTGTTACCAAGTATCCAGAAGCTTGGAATATCTCAGAACAATATGTTTCAACATGATATTGCCTCTGCACACACTGCGAAAGTAATAAAAATGGTTGTCTGCTAATTCAATTAATGTGATATTTTGGCCATGTGAAAGCCTCGATTTCAACCAAATCGAGAATATTTGGTCCATATTATCTCGTGCATTGGATGGAAGAAACTTTCCTCGAACAATGACAAACTGTGGGAAACTGTGCAAAGCGAATGGAATAGCATCTCCTCTTTAGAGTTTTCCATATTGGGTGAGAGCATGTTTAAAAGGATTTATCTTTAGAAGAAATCAAAAGGGCATGCGATTCTATCCTAAGCATTTATTAAAGTAAATGTCTTGTTCTGTGTTATTAGTCTGGATTAAGTTTCCTTGTTCAATTGTTCTTTGTCCAATATAGGTTTTAGTGCGATAAAATGTATAAATATTGTAAGGCCTATTTTTTTTTTGCTCTCTAGTGTATGTATGTATTTATGTGTCTGTGACTTCAAAGATGCATTCCTGACCGGGTTCGGATCTCATGACCGGAAGTAATCGTGTCAACCTGCAATGATGATTCTCGAAAAATTGGGCACTTGGGCACTAGTGGCTGTAGGTATTAAAATATTATTGCAATAGTTATATATATATATATATATATATATATATATATATATATATGAACAAATGATTAATAAAACATGTTATAAGACATCTTGAAAAAGAGTTAAAAACATATTTAATTTAAAAGAAGAAAGCACAAGATAAGTGGATAGTTTTTAATCCGCGGAGTTTCAAAGAAATACTCTCCTTCTCATCAGAGGGCAGAAATTAGCAAAATGCAGGATCGGATTTTGCATACAAAAGTATTTAATGAGACTACAAGTAAGTCACAGATCTTACTTGGTTAAAAAAAAAATATATATATATATATATATTGTGAGAAATATATCTCATAGCTTGAAATAAGGCAATGAACAGAAACTTACCGATGGCCGTTGTTGACTTTAGTAGATCTGTTGTAAAATTTGTCGGGTCGTCTTATTTTGCTGGTACGGACCGAGTAGTCCTTAATCTCTTGTTGAGATTAATTTGGTATAGTTCATATTTAGACCCTGGGAAACTTAGATGTTTCTGTCAATCCTGTCGTGAATTACGACTACCAGAGCTATTAGTCCAGTGTCTTCCATTTTTTTCTCGAGAGTTCCCACCCGGGAAAAATCGTTCTCCTGGTTTTGTTAATTTTCCCGCTGAAGAAAAAGGGGGTTATGCGGGGAGGACCTTAGTGGCCAATCACCGACCTTGTCTCATTATGGTCAAGACCAATAAGTGGTCCTGTATCATCGTGTTATTTCTGACAATATATATATATATATATATGTGTATATATATATATATGTGTATATATATATGTGTATATATATATGTGTGTATATATATATATATATATATATATAT
>NC_136484.1:101645899-101798399 GCF_053919585.1 Euprymna scolopes
CGTAATCTTTACACACGTTGCCATGTTTGTTCGATCGTGCATTAAATTTTTGCGCGTTATACATTATTTCTGCATTATCAGTTGCTTTTCATGCATTAATTTTGTATAGTAACTATTCTAGAGTTGCTATAATATATGCGGACCAAACAGGTCACAGGGGATCAATTATATATATATATATATATATATATATATATATATATATATATATATATATATATATGAGGAAAATAATGGAAATAGTATTACGACAAAATAGAGAAAATAAAAAGGAATAAACCGTATTATGTGTTCATCAACGTTTCGTCTTTATTTCGAGACATCCTCTGGATGAATGAGATTAGGAAACCAAAAAATATACCAGTACAAAATATTTGAAAATGGTTCCCCTGCACAGTGTGACGCAGTTCTATTATAGAGAAACGGAAAATTGATGTTGGAAATTCAAAAAGGAGGGGGCGGGCTGGCGCTGTTAAAGAGAAAGTCTCGAAATAAAAACGAAACGTTGATGAACACATAATACGGTTTGTTCCTTTTTATTTTATATATATATATATATATATATATATATATATATATATATATATATATACTAGCAAAAGTGCCCGTCGTTGACGGGGTTCAAAAACAGCGTACAGAAAATGGCCTCTGATTTATGAAAGTATGATAGGTTATGAAAGGTTGTAAATTTGGGTTGAATTTGGGGGTATCAAAACCAAAGCAAAATATGATGAAAGTAAAAATAAAATAGATAACACCCATGATTTATTATTCCATACCTGTTTACACTGAAACACTTATCGCAATATTCTGTGGGGCTATATTTAAAAAAAACTTGTTAAACTTTGTGACATTTTGTCATTCTATGGAGGTCAGGTGCGTACGGACACCCCATAATTGTATTATACTATATTTCTCCAAACTGAAAAATAATTATCAAAGTATACCTACGCAAATAGATATGAAAAGTCTTTATTAGAGTCTGTGTCTATTTCCATTCTATGGAGGACAAGCGCGAACGCAGACCCCACAATGTTATTATACCATCCCTATTTAAGTTAAAACCTACTTATCAAAGTATTCTCATGTATATCTATATCAAAATCACTTGTAAACGGTTTATTTTATTTTATTTTATTTGTTTTATTTCCATACTTTGTTGACCAGGCGCGAACGCACACCCCACAATTTTAATAAACCACCGTTCTGCCAGATCAAACATACCCATTCCTGTGTCTTGATACATCTTCCATGATTATATATAATCATTTTTTTAAATAGTCAACCATATAGAAATATATTCGGAACCAGACACACCCACACAGACATTCAGCTGATATATATATATATATATATATATATATATATATATATATATATATATATATATATATAAACGAGGAAAGAAACGGGAGAAAAAGAAGCACAAAAACCTGAAACAAAAGTCAGCAAAAATCAGCAAAGCAAAACCTGGCTTGCCATGATGCTGTATATACAAGTGCCGATAAATTTTGGCCTTATTTTATTGGTTTAGAACCATTAAATTCTTTTTATCAACAGTCGTTATAATTTAATATGACACTCTATATATCTATAACACTGAAATAGTTTCTTTGTGTGTCTATGTATGTACATTTCCCTACGTTACAACTCGAGAGTTTACATAAAATCTTACGCAGATTTAGGAAAAATTTTACTCTGTTCTTAGCAAGAAATTTAGCTGTCAAGTGGTAAAAGTTAAACGACCTGAACTTTTAAATCTCTATAAAACTTTTCGCCAATTTAGTGTCTAAACACTTGAAAGTTTGCATATAGGTTACTTTAAATTTGACCAAAGGATTTAATTTGATTGAGGACTAAATGTCAAGGGGCCCAAATTAGGGTAAAAAATTAAACACATTACCGTCTTCGTTTCTACATAATGACTCATCCAAATTTTTTTTATGTGTGTGTATATATACATATTAAAACTAAAGAAATTGAATTATTGTCACTGTTTTACAAACTTAGTGTCTGATGGAAAGTTTGGACCTTTGCATGTGTCTACACCGATTGCCTTACAAGTTCGATATTTAATAATTACTGTTTGAAGAAATTGTTTTTCTGCCACGTTTTTAATTACACATTTTACTTCTTGTTCTCTTTTTAATACAAAGTCTTGTATCAACAGTTTATTGTGTCTAGCTGAGCCTCAGTCATATGACGCATGATTATTTTGGTGGGCAATTCATAGAGATTAAAAAATATGGACCAATTTCAAATCCGGAAGAAATTCTATGTCAGAATGCGAAAGGAAAAAAACAGTAAATTCCTTAAGGTAATGTCTATCTTAACAGCGCAAGTTTCGAAATAATAAATATTGTTTTGGGAAACGCAATTATATATATATATATATATATATATATATATATATATATATATATATATATATATATATATATATATATATATATATATATATATATATATATATATATGCGTGCGTGTGTTCTAAATACGAACAAATTATGACCGTCGAAGTTTCTGGCGATTTAAACGAGAAAATCTGAATGTCGACCTTATAATTACGGAGACCGAGCGTTTGAAATAATGGAAGTAGTGTTCTCGCGATAGACGATGCTGTTAAATATTTGGAGATCAAAAGACACGTTTAAAGTTCAACATTTGCATCAAACGACGTAAGCTAGAACCAGATTAAAATGATTTCGTGAATTTGTATTGATCTTTTCCTTTTTCTCATACACAAGCGCATACACAAACAGAAACGCACCCACACGTGTATATTTGTATACACAGACGTACACACACACACACACACACACATATATATTTAAATACACAAATTCTAATAGCATGTACAATACATTTTACTCAGATTCAGAAGAATAGATTTTGTCATTGAATACAATGTGTGCTAAATAAAAATCCAGATAAAATAACATATTAAATAAGTAGACGTCGAATATATATATATATATATATATATATATATATATATATATATATATATATATATATATATATATATATATATATATATTAATACCGTTTTATCTGTTTGGTTACATATATTTCGTATGTTGGACCGTGTTTTCGATCTAACAACCTCGTCAAACCTTTCTGTAAGGTCTGACGAGGCTATTAGATATTAAACGTGGTCCAACTTCCGAAGCATCTGTAACCAAACAGATAAAACGGTAATAAAAAAATAAAACTCATATTTGCCCTGCAATAGTATTGAGCACTCTCTTCAGGTATTTACTAATTAACCGTTTTGCCAAATATGTATGGATATATATATATATATATTTGTATATATATATATATATATATATATATATATATATATATACACTAAATTTTAACATTTGTTATTTAATGTTTCTATTGCATTATTTTAAAGAACTCTAGTTATTTCGAAACTGAGTAGAGGGCAAGTCTGCAACATATATTACACACTCAGACTTTTATTAGCAAAAATGAACACGACTGAATAAGACATTTATTTATTATATAACAACGTATAGGTATATCTTGTTTTTTTTTGCATAACATTCAGGGGTAGCGCTCTATTTCATAAACACATTAATCGGGTAATTTCTGAATAACAGTGGGCGATGCATTTTTTTAATGATTCTGTGTTTTCAGGCACAAATCATAGCAAAGGTTGGTAGTAATTTCATTATTTATTTTTACTAAATAAATATTGACCATTTATTTCTGGATTTTAATTTGTGAAATCAATTCTATCTCAAATAATTAAACAAATGAAATTCTGCGTGTGTCTGATAGTCCGTGAGTTCCTTCTACATAGACTCGGAAATGGCTGAGTTTATTTTTATAAGGTAATTAATGTGACTGTCACTTTTCTTGGATAAGTTTTGTGTCGGAATGTTTTCCATAATTTTCGCTAAAAAATAATCGAAAAAATCACATAAAAAAACAACAGTTTCTTTTGACTAAAGTAAACATCATACACAACCTAACATTACAAATGTATTAGGTTGTCCGGAATATAATGGCCAATTTTAGAGAAAAAGGATTTATTAATTCAAATAGGTGACACTAGACATTGAAATTAGTTCAAGTATGATCCTTGAACAGCCATGAATGTTTTCCATCTGTCAACTAGATCATTTATGCCTCATTGATAAAAATTCTTTGGCTTAGATGCTAAGAAATCTTTGAAAAAAGATTTAACCTCTGCATTAGATCTGAAAGTTTTGTTGCTTAAAAAAGCGGCTAAATGCTTGAAAAAATGGTAGTCCACGGGTGAAAGATCTGGAGAATAAGGAGGATGTGGTAAAGTTTCGTATCCCAAGTCTGTGAGTTTCTGCAGTGTCATTCTCGCAACACTTCAAAACGTTGAGCTTGTTGATTTTAATTGAGCTCATGTGGGACCCATTTGTCGAGCTTTTTCACCTTGCCAATTTGCTTCAGATGGTCCAACACTGTAGAACTGCTTACACCAAGTTCCAGAGACATTTCCCTGACACTTTGCTGTGGGTTTTGCTCAACAATGGCTCTCAAATTTTCATTGTCAAGATTAGATGGCCGTCCTCTACCTTCTTCACCTTTAAGGCTCTCATCACCGCTACGATATTTTTGAAACAACCTTCGTACAGTTCTATCACTTGTGATACCTTCTCCCCATGCCCTATTGATATTTGCAGTTGTTTGAGAAGCATTGTTAATAAGCTTAAACTCATGCAGGAAAAGGAATTGTAAGTCTTCTATTCTCATATTCCAAATTATGGGCTCATTCGCCCATAAAACGTTTTCTGAAAGAAAAAAGTAAGAAATTATTAAAGAGCACATATAAATCAATAATCATGTTGATGTTTACCTGAAATATAATAAAAATCCTATGATAAAATCCAATTTCAAACAGACTTCCTGAACTGGCCATTATTTTCCGGACAACTTAATATTTAGGAAGTATTATAATCACACCCATCGGAAGGCGCAAGGTATTAAAGCCATTATTTGTTCTTCAATATGACTGCAAACATTCGAAATGAATGTGTTTCTTTAATGTACAAATGTACGATTATATCTTAATTTTTCATTTTAAAGAAAAAATAAAGCAATTATCAACGCACAACCAGTATTTCCAGGAATAAAAAAAAAACAGTAGTAGGTTTTTTGATATAACAATGGGCGTCCGAAATGAATGTTTTTGTTTAGAGTAAAATTTAAGCATGATACGTGACTTTTACATTTTTCATTTAAAGGCAAGCCGTTTTATATAAAATAATTTTAAAAATAAAACAATGGGTTGTTTAGAGTGCAAGGTATTCTACATTTTGTTAATAAATCACTGCGAAATGCATATGAAGGTTCCTCCAGATGATCCAAAGTCACAGCAAGCAATCCATCCATTTGATTAAAATATGGACTATTATATCGATACGTGAGTGTGAAATAAATCATGATTATTATTCCATCTGAGGCAAAGCCAGATCGTACTGCTAGTCACATGATAATCTAAACTTGTACACAAAATCGATAATTTTTTATAACTTTATTTCACATTCTATTAATGTTTGCCTGGTATACAGTTAACGGTGTTTATTTTATTTAAGAAAAGCAATTAGCAAAATGTAAATGATAACATTCAAACATAATAATACTGAGTATTATCCAATATATTATATGTTGGTTGCAGCAATTCCCCTCTGGACTAAAATACCGTAGGTTCGCAATAACACATGTAACATAAAAAATTATTATGTCTGAATAATTATCCTCCATATTATGTAACTGTAGACCACCGTGTGATTCATATGCATTAGTTATAATAAAAGCCCACAATCCAACCCAGCAGCGCCATTAACACTATCGCCACGACCTACAGGGAAAGTCGTTCGTATTTTGCCCTCTATTACAGAAGTCATCTAACGGATCCCACTCAACACTGGAAAATATTATTCACATAACACATATACCGCCCAGTTGTCCTTCGTAACTGCCTCACGAACTCGTACATCTTCTATTAACATTCCTTGCCTCGCTAGAAAATAATAATCTCTCCCTTACAAACATCCGGAGAATCTCATTGGCTAGGAGTAAACAGATATTTATTCCGGAATTCGACTATTAGTAAATGAATGGTCACACTACACTTTTACAAAAAAATGTCCGCACCCTATTCACCATGCAATCCTTTTAATGTGAAAAAGGGCATTTGGATTGTTATCTTCTTTTGCACACCAGCACACATATTTATACACACAGACACAAACATACACAAACACACACACGTACTCATAGATAGAGAGAGCAACACGTGGAGAGAGAGAATGATCATGACCAAGAGATAAAGACGGAGATTGAGCAAGCTTTCGAAGGAACAGACGTAATTCAGAAATCAAGCACACACATGCACATATATATATAGATACATCAAGAGAGACAGGCTGAGTGACAGAAAGAGATAGAGACAGATATAGCAAAAGAGATGTATAAACGGAAAGAAAGAGATATCTTTCATCTTAATTGATTTTCGCATCGTTTCGTTGAAATGTTGTTTTTCCGAAGTTTGAAATTATAACCATGACCCACTCGATTAACATGTTTCTTTGTTTTGTTTTTCTCTATAGCCTTTTTCTTCTCGAATAATACGTGGGCTCCTCGCCAATGCAGATATTTTCCGATTTTTTTTCTTGAAGTATCGCACGGATATTAACTATTATTAAATGTTTCCAGTTTTATATTTATACACAACTTCGTAATAATTCAAAATACCATTGCCGTTTAAGAGAATTTGTGGGCACTTAAATTTTTTTCTAATTATTATTGAATGTTTTGTTTATAATGTTTTTACGCAAATATGACAAAAATCTAAAGAATTGTTTTTATATATTAAACATCTGACATTTAAGGCTATATATATATATATATATATATATATATATATATATATATATGTCGGAAGCTAAAATGGTTTTTAATTTTCTTTTTATTTTATTCCAACAGAAAATCGAACACTGCTGTGAAAATTCAGAAATGATGAAACATTCCACTAAATGTGTTTTTTTTTTAAGTTAGAGAAAATATATGCATGTTAACATGTGGTTAATTGTAATTCGTGAAAAAAAAATCAACAACATAGTTAATCTGTATATCTATAAAAGGGAAATTGTCTTTTTGTTTGTCTGTGTGTCTATTTCCATACCTAGCTACTCTCTCAATTGTCAGGCCACGGATCCAAAATTTGACATAAGAACTATTGCGAGTCGGGAAAATATTTGAATCCGTTTTCGCACGAAATGTGGCTGTCATATGGTCAAAGTTCGACGATTTAACCTTTGAAAACTCTTTCGAACTCCTCAGCATATTCTGGGCCTAAATACTTGAAATTTTAGATGTACGTTACCCGATATGCGTCAAAGTTTTCAACATATATATATATATATATATATCTGCATATGAAGTCATGAACATTACAAAGGTCTCGAATAGAAGTGGGCTAAACTGATATATATTAAATACAATTATAACGAATTGGAATTATAAACGATCATTTCATCATATACGTCATTCTAATAGCAAATAAACAAATGTATAGAAAATGAGAAAACATTGGAATCGTTCAATCACTAATGTATACATGTGTACATATATATATATATATATATATATATATATATACATATAATTATCAAATTTCAATAGATTGAACACATCAGTAAACACAAACATTTTCTGCAAGACAAACTAGATTTTTTTTTAATGAAATTACATGTGTAACCTAACTACCTGTTGTTTTCAGAATTTTCATCAAATGCGGCTAACACAGAGCTGAGTTAGAGATTTTATGTGCGCAATCCTCAACAAGTTATGGTTGATTTGATTGGTTCGGTTGGTGATTCAAACAGAAAATAAAGTAAAATTAATTCAGTTGAAAGATTTGGGTATTAATAATAATATTTAAGAATATATCGTTCGTGAAGGAACCTATTGAAGTGGGTATGGTAGTATTCACGATTGTTTTATCTAAATTCTAGAACGAGTAAACCAAGGGTAAATCCCAAGGTTTACTCTGGATTTGAACATCACGCCGTACACCCTACATTATCTTATCAAGAAAGAAAAGAAGGGCGAAAGAAGATGATAATCGTGCGTATCAAATATTTTTTTTTTAATTCCTAGCAAACTCTTACCGTTGCGTGCTTCAGGAAGAAGAAAATGCATATACTTTTTTTTTCATTTCATTCCACTGCATATAGTGAAATATTGTAGTCAGGAAATTAATTAATAATTAATCCTTATAAAAAAACAAGAAGTGACGACTGGAGTTTTATTTTGTTCGTTTTCTACAAAATTCGTGACATAAGTACGAAACGAATACCGTCTCATTGATTCAATTTCTTTTAGCAAATTGCAAGCAGAATACAAGCAGCAAACTCGACACCAGATGTTAACTGTGGCGCGCCGCGTACATATCTTCGCCGGCTGAATGTTTAATATATATGAATACTTGCATTACTGCATTACGGCCCGGCGTTGCCAGTGTGTTTGGAGATGTATGTTGAGCCAAAACAAAAAGAGGTCAAATTTGACCCCCATTATGACCCCTTAACATTTAGTGTTTTGTGATCCACTCACTTTATTAAGTTAGATACATGTCCACCAAATCTATATCTAAAATTGCAAGTGTTTAGAAACAAAGTTGTCGGAGGAGTTTGGTAGAGTTCTCAAAGGTAAAATCGTTGAAATTTGACCCCTTAACAGAAAAAAAATCAGTCCGAAAATGGATTACAAAGATGGTTTCAACATCTCAGTACCGTGTATATAAATTTCGAGTCTGTAAACTTAAAATTATCAGAGTTAGGGCGTAGGGAAATGTACACACACACAGACACGTTCATTTATATATATATATATATATATATATATATATACAGACAGACAGATATAGATATATATGTCGACATGTTTAAGATCCTAAGTAGGCTGCCCCTGCCTTTCATTAAAAATCCTAGAAACCGTTTTTATTAAGTCTATGAGACTTTCTCTTTTTAAACAAAAACAAATACTCTTAGGTCTTTATTTGATTTATATATATATATATATATATATATATATATATATATATATATATATATATATATATGTGTGTGTGTGTATGTGTATATATGTATGTATACACCTATGTGTCTGTGTATTACTAATAATATATATATATATATATATATAATATGCATATAGATACCTGTGTCTATATATATATATATATAAATATAAATATACTAATGTAAAGGGTGTGGGACTTTTCTTTTTAACTGTTTACAACACATCTCGTTCTTATTAAACCTTTCCTCAGGCGACACTTTCAATGTACAAACAATGATTTTTAATATGACAAATGCACTTTGTGATCAGGTATCGGCCGAATACCTGTTCTGAATTAAGATGGCTGTTGCCTCACTTAGAGAACACCTTTCAAGGAAGAAAATAGTGTCGATTCTAATTGACGGTGTATATTTCTTGAAGTCATCTTAAATACTTTATTTCTGTCTTTGCGCGGACGTTGACCAATGTGTATTAAATTACTAACATGTAACATTTTCTCTTTTACATAATCATGACTAACAAAGATATTCAAATATAATTTTCTCGCAAGATCTGAATACACATAATAGCGTTTTAAAGAAATACAGAATTGGGGTTATACCAGGTTTAGTTGTTTTAATGGATTGTCTGTTAATAAATATTTGCGCCGATACACGTGATCTTGAGTTCTATACCATTATTTATTTATCAGTATAGTACAAAGAAGTGTAGAATGTTATGGGTGCGCATTAACATCAGCTGATATGGTGGGACTTTCTTGTCTACAATTTGGAATCATTCATATATGTAATAGTAAAGATATAGTTTCCTCTACAATTTTAGGATTCCGACGTACGTTTTTTGATGAAAAATAATGAACATACACCCATATATATGTATATATACATATATATATATATATATATATATATATATATATATATATATATATATATATATATATATAGTCTTTGAAGTTTTTAACCTTTGAAACTATACACAAATATTTTTTATCTTTCGTTAGAAAACCATCTAGTCAGGAAGTCATATTTAATCGCCTGCAATCACTGCATCAACACACTCTCGAATTTACTATAATATCAATAATTTATTTTTCAAGGGATCATCAGTTGTTTACCATGAAACACTGTTTCGGTTATTTAATATATATATATATATATAATGTAAATACGATTTATATACATATATAAACATTGATATGGGCACTTTGCTTTCACAAGTTGTAATGGATTTCGCTTCACACTCTGTAGACATGAACATATAAAGCAAAATCATTAGTACATAAAACTCCTTTTGAAGCCTGGCAACATTAGAAGCCGTAATAAAAGAACACTTCTGTTGCAATATTTAATATTTAAATAACGCCTACCAGTCTTTTATTATATATCAAAAAATCTTAAACATTTTATATTGTTCGTTAAATAAGAGTAACCTGCCTTTCCTGTGAGGAATAACCACGTGAATGTCTGTGATATATCAATTTATTTGAATATTTATTTATTGCGAATAGATCCTAGACTTTAAAAGATATCATAAAAAATTCTATCACTTCGTTTTTCTCTCGTATGTTTAGAAGCCATGTTTTCCTTCGCAAAGCAATAATTGTTTGAAGATTAAAAATTATAAATCCTATTTAGTAGATTAAAAATAGAAGATTATTTTGTAATTTAGACATATATCTGCTTTATATATTAAACTGTTTTGTACGTTTTTTATATTGCGTATTAATTCATACGGATAGTCTATATTAAACAAGCAAATGGATGGTATACATTAAACAATCAGACGATTATTGAGTAAAATCATGATAGCTAATCTTAGTAAAATAAGAAATACATGAGTATTTAGCTTATTTGGTCCTATTTATGAACATTAATTTTTTTAGCTTACATCAAGCACTGAACTAAATATTATCGCTTAAAACTTATGGGAATTTCATAATGTTAAATTATTATGCTCAGTGTTTAGTGCAATGAGTGTTATGCAATTATATTCGATATCTTCTTACTGTTTATAATATGACTAAAATACTTAAACTGAGTTAATACTTGTAATAGAAAACAAGACAAGATACTCCATCTAATAATCTTTTATTTAATTAAGAATCTTACTACTCGTTACTAGGTTAGGTTATCAAGGAGGAGATCATACATATTCACAACATTACTCCCCCCAAAATTTCTTCACTGAAATGAGAAAAAAAGTCCTTTAAATATTGAGGCATCCTACAGGCCCGTACTGGCTGCTTCGACAGCCCATGGTTCAGGTTATAGTACTAAAACAGGGAGGCGCTTCAGTTTAAGCCTTTATGTGGGTTCTAAAATACCCATTCCGAAATGTTTTCGTTTAAGACGAGCAGGCCCTTTCACGTCAGAGTCAGTCTCTGGATAAACACGTTTTTTGGTGATTTTGTCATCTGTCAGATTCCGTTGTTAGCTCATCCGAAGTGTCTGATCGAGACGCAACGGACACTGTCATTAAACGAGGTGTCAGGAGCAAATTCATTGCCATGGACTACGGAAGGCTTCAGTGTCAGAGGGAGTTGATCTAAACTCATGGGTTGTCATCAGTACTTGTACGTTTCCGGATGGTGTTAGGTCTCTGAGATACAAAATGGACTCTTCACCAGCTGCATGTCCTACTAGCGCCTACTGGGAACTCGCATATTAGCTCTACCTCGTCCACCTAGACATCGTTCTTGGTGTATTGTGCATATCTGAGAAACACAGTAACAGACCCAGAGAGCCAAGATGGAAGCGAATCTCCTATCAAACACCGTCACTGAAAAGGTAAACACCTTTCATGTAGACTGGCATTACTGGCGGCATACAATAGGGATTGAATAGCATATCGTGCGACCTGAAGGAGATTTTCCCAATTATCAACCGAGCATCCGTTATATGATGCAGCCAAATGAACGGTTCTCTAAATAATTATGTTATATCTTTCGCATTAGCCGTTAGCTTTAAGGTTGTAGGGCGTCATCCGGCGTATAGCTACTCTTCGTTTCTGTAGAAATTGTGAGATCTGCTTTGACATGAAATAAGCGCATCTGCCCAAATGTTTACAGGCGAGAACTCCAAAGACAGTGAATAGTGAGTAGGGATATTGTATAATTGCAGTAGTCGATATTTTTTAGCACGGGAAGCAAAGGAATATTCGTTGACATCAATTAATATATATATATATATATATATATATATATATATATATATATGTATGTATAGACTGATTGTTGGAGAGCTATTGGCTACACATTAGCAAACGTGTTTCAATGACCTCCTAGCAGAGAAAATCACCTCATCAGGCCAAAAACCATCCACGAAACTTTCAATAAAGACCATCCCTTTATATTAAAGTCAACTTTACAGGGTTGAACCATTCTAAAAAGAAAGAGGGGTACTAACAACCTATATCAAAACAAATATAACCTATTCACAAAATAATGTTAGGTTTTTCAAGGTATAATTCTGAAGCAGATTTATTATAAGTTTGCATTAAATTTTCTAGCTCCAACCATTATAATTTTAATTTTTTTTTTCGTTTATTTTGTTAATACAATTTTTTAGAACTATTACTCCAATATCAGAGCAATCAATAAATTAACTAAGGTTTTTTTTCCACTTAAAATCGAGATATAATATATACATATATTACTAAACTATAAATTTAGCGCTCTTTCTCTATATAATACAAAACTACCGACATATATACAAACAAACGGGAAAATTTATATATGTATATACAAATTACTCTTATAATATGGTGAAGAATACTAGTAACTAAGTCTACTTATATTATTCACGGTATAAATTTCACTAAAAATTATTTTTATAAAAAATTAATAGATTCTTCTTTAAAAAAGTAATTTCACTTTTTACATAAATTTAGGGTTTAAAATAAATAAGTAAATAAGATTTATCGTTTAAATCCTAAAAATAAATAATAAAGCATATTACAATATATAAGTCAATGGTATGATTAATTCGTTTATATTCTTATAATTTTTTCAGTGAATGTATTTGGAAATATTTACAGGAAATTGCTGTTTCCTGTTTAATGTTCAATAGTTTCTCCCGGTCTTTAAAATTCGTTATTTCTAATTTTACATGAAGGCATAAAAAACACGGTGCGTGTAATGAATTACATACTTTCGATCTTCTTATGATCCGCCATTCTAACTTTGCAGTTTTATTCACCTTTATTAATTTCCAATATTGAAGTGATAATGATGTGTCTTTTATATATATATATATATATATATATATATATATATATATATATATATATATATATATATCGCTTCCTTGTTCCGTGAATGTGTAATTTTTTCCCCCCCTCCACTGAGAAATGCAAGTTTCTACACCTCACGGCACGAATCATTAAAGTAATACCGGGGTCACAGTTATGCAAAAAATATAAATGTGGTGATGCTTACGTTGGGCCAGTAACTCCGACCGAGGATAAATCAATCAACATGTGTATTGCATTGCAATGGTATTCGAGTCAAAGTGTTAGGAAGATGTTAGGAGATAATTGAAACCTTAAAAACATATTATTTTTTCCTTTCTGGAAGTTGAATTTTATTTATCGTGGTGACTAGAACTAGCCATTGACTTGCTCTGAGAAAATGTTTTTAATATTTTCATTACTAGATCCGGTTGTGGGATAGCTAACAGTGTATTTCCTTTTTTTCAACCCTGACGTTTGCCTGCGCGCCTTGGAATATCGCGCTTCGGCACAATTTTTTCCACACATTGTAAAAAAGAAATGTATTTCTTCCCTTTTTTCGCTGACATTGCCGTTACCGAGTTTCTCAGAATGGAGGTTCCCGGAGAACAGATACTACGACGAATGAGTGTCCTTAAAGTCAAAGTAGAGAAACGACTGAAGTTGTGTCATTGGGATAGAGGGACCCCTCATGTTTATTCCATCTTCCGAAAGGTATATTCTAGAGTATATCTATGAGATGTAATATTCTATATTCTAGAGTATATCTATGAGATGTAAGTTTGCGTCACCAGAATTTAATTGGCCCAGACTCCATAAGCGGATATTCTGGAGACTAAAGTTTGTTGCGCCTCACATCTCATGGAATATAATATGGAGCTGGGGGGCAGGATGAATCCTTTACTGCACCAACTGCCACTTCCCTCTACATCTATACCATAAGTTCAGATTTCTTCCTGATAAAGCGTCCACGGATTCAAATCACTGGACCCTCATTTGTTGGTTCTTAAATGGCGCCGCACACATGAGTTTCCAGAATTTCTAGTCTTGATTCGAAAACTGGTCTGATATTATCGATGAGCGTTTGAATACATTCTGATTTACATACGAAAGAAATATTTCCTACCCAGATCTCGGGGAATTTATTCCCAGAACTGCATATCTTTTGGAAGAGCGAATGAGAACCTATTCCTGCTACTTCATCGCAGATGATTTAGATCGAGCACGATTAATAGCCAAGATTGTGTTCCAGAAATTGAATCAAGCAAGATCGCTAACATAAGCCACAAGGTTAATGTATTTATGGACCAGAGGTATCTATACTCAAACACTATGATAAATTAAACATTCAAGTCAAATTTATCATCCAAATGTATTCAGTTAGTTGGTTTGAGATCCAATCGACAATAAGTTTTTAACCACCAGTATATTTTGATATGATTCAGAAAACAAGACAGTTAACTGAAATCCAAATTACTGTTTTAAACAGTTTAAAATATAATGTCTTTGAACTACATCTGGAAAATATAATATCGATGATAAACTCAGATGAATTGGATGTGAGAGAAGAGGGCCTACAAACGAGCTTGCCCATTAGGTAAATAAATGCTTATCCATTAAATTTTATTAGATTTTTTTTAATTTACCCAAACAATAGCCAGTTTTATTCATATTACATCACAAAAATATAAAAATAAGTGTTTTGAAATAATTGTTTTTTGTGTTGTTTTTCTATAAATAGTGAACATCTCGAAAATAAAGAATGAAAATGATTACGACTATCAATTTTGCAGCCAAACATTGTTCAAATTTGATTGATTTTTTAAAAAAGAAAGTTGTATGCGTGTATATGGGCAGGAAGCAAGTCATAGATACATTATTATAAAGTCATCGTGCCATCAAAATAGACTTTCATTTTTCTTGAAAAGAACTTATACAGAACAGTTTAGTTCTATTATAACAGTTTCTGTTATTGTGTTTAATAAAAACAAAACACATGGTTCTGTAACTTGTATCAAATATTATCTAAAATTTCAAGTGTTTAGACAAATAATTGTCGGAGGAGTTTGGTACAGTTCTCAAAAGTTAAATTTTTGAACTTTGCCCCCTTATTCGCCAAATTTCTGGCCGAAACCCAGCTCTTCCCAAATCTCAGTACCCTGTATATCAAATTTCGAGTCTGTAGACATAGCATTGACAGAGTTATTGCGTAGGGAAATGTACACAGACGGACAGCCACAAAGACACGTTCACTGTTATAGATATATAGATGGACTAGCAGTTCCATCCGGCTTTGTTCGGGCTCTGTGTACTGTTCATTAATTTATGAGCATATGTATATATCAAAACGTTTGAATATGTATCGTAAGCTTTTTTCTATATAATAGGTTCCTAAACTATCATAGAGAAACGTTGTAGAGATTGCAGACGTCCTTTTTTTTAAATTTGACCCCATTTTTGTCCCCTTAACCGTTATCGTTTTGGGTGGAAATTGAATTCAAATATTTTACCTATGTCCAAGTAACATACATCTAAAATTTGAAGGGTTTAGACCCAACATTAACCGAGGAGTAAAGTAGAGGCTGAAAAGTTTAACTCTGTACATTTTGACCTCTTGTCAGACAAATTTTCGCCAAAAACTAATTAAAAAGCTTGCTGCATATCTGAATACAATGTATGTAAAATTTCAAATGTTTAGACAAAAAAATTTGCTTAACCCTTTGCAGCCAACTTATTTGCCAAAACCGATGAAAAACCTTGTCCAATGTCTGAATACCCTTTATGTAAAATTTTTAAACCAGAAAGGATCTGAGTAATTTTCGAGAGAGCGCAGAGATAAACATTTTTAAAATTTGACCCCTACTATGGCCCCTCAACGTTTTTGTTTAAGGCTAAAATCAAGTTATTAAGTTAGATACGTGTCAGAGAAACCTATATCTACAATTCTAAGTGCTTAGACACACAATTCTTGGAGGAGTTTGGTAGAGTTCTCAAACGTAAAAATCGTTTAACTTTGACCCCTTTAATAGCAAAATTTCTGGCCGAAAACAGATCACGATGATTTTCCCACATCTCCGTATTCTTTATCTCAAATTTCGAGTCTGTAAACTTAAAATTGACATAGTTATTGCGTGGGGAAATATACATAAACATAAACACAGAAACAATCAGAGACACGTTCACTTTGTAGATGTATTGCATTCAAGCTCGGCGTTGCCCAGGTGTTTGGATGTGTCTATTGAGCAAATAAAAAAAGAAAAAAAGAAAAAAATGTGGTAGTAGGCAGGCAGGCTCGAACTCGTACCGCGAAGGAAGAAAAGAATGATGTCTATGTTGTTACGACAAACGCTAAACAGGAAGTGTCATTTTTAAAAAATAATTCTAGATAATCGAAAAGAGAGGATAACTTTCAACAATCTCGGCGAAAAAAGCGACCTCCCCTGTAGAAAAGTTCCAAGTTGAAGGTAAGATATTAATATTTATAGCCAATGTTTCGATATTAACCGTCTGAAAGGTCGGACTTTAAGACGATACTGATCTTGGTAAAATCCGTCGCCTCTGTCAAAGTTTTAGGCATACATGCAAAAATACATACATATATACAAAAAATGTATATATTAGTAACTAAAAATTTTCGACCCAAACCGATGACAAAGCTTGCCCTATCTCTGAATACCCTTTATGTCAAATTTCAAATATTTAGACCAGAACTTGTCTGAGTAATTTGGTAGAAACCGCAGATGTTAATGTTTTTAAATTTTTACGTCTATTATGATGACTTAACATTTATTGTTTTTGGGTTCGAATCAATTTATTAAGTAAGATACATGTCCATGGAGCTAAAATATGAAATGTATAGTGTTTAGACCGACAATTGTCGGAGGAGTTTGGTAGAGTTCGTAAAGGCCAAATCTTTGAACTTTGCCCCCTTAACAGGCATATTTATGCCCAAAAAACGACCATAAAGATTTTCTTAAATCTCAGTACGCTATAGATAAAATTTCGAGTCTGTAAACTAAAAATTGACAGAGTTATTGCGTAGGGAAATATACAAACACACACACACAGACACCGACACGTTAACTTTTATAGATATACTAGCATGGGTGGCCGGCCATGCGCGTGTAATTGGCGGAGTAAGCTGAGCAAAAAAGAAATAAAAAACGGTCAATTTTTAAAACTTTGACCCCTATTATGACCCCTTAACATTTATTGTTTTGGGTTCAAATAAAGTTATTAAGTTAGAGCCATGTCCAAAGAACACATGTCTAAAATTTTAAGTGTCATATCTATGTCAAGAACCTATGTCTAAAATTCCAAGTGTTTAGAGCCAAAGTTGTTCTCAAAAGTTCAAATCGTTAAATTTTGCCCTATTACCACCCAAACTTTTGGCCGAAAACCGACCACATAGATTCCCCCAATCTCAGTACCCGGTATATCAAATTTCGAGTCTGTAGACTAATAATTGACAGAGTTATTGCGTAGGCAAATGTACACAGGCAGAGAGAAAGACAGATAGGCAGACACACAGACAGGCAGACACACAAACACGTTTACTTTTATAAATATATAAACCAGCATTTCAACCAGGTGTTGTCCGATTGTTTGTATGTGTCTGTTGAGCAAAAACAAAAAATGGAAGTATGAAGGTAGGCTCGAACCCGTAAATCGAAGGGGGAAAAGAACGGGGGAGGGGTCTTGACGTCCTTGCGGTTACGATAATTGCAGAAGCTGAAGTGAATTATGTTCACATTTTGGTTAGACAATCATAAGGAGAGGATAACTTACAAAAATATCGGCTAAAAAAGCGACCCATCCTCGTAGAGAAAAGTGATCAGTTGAAGGTGAAGATATAAAAGTTTTTCGACAATTTTTCGATATTTGTCGTAGGAAAGGTCGGACTTTAAAACAGTACTGATTTGTTAAAATCCGTTTCTTCTGTCCAAAGTTCCAGCCGGACTTGCAAACATATACATACATACATTTATATATTGGTAACTAAAAATTTTCGACGTAAACCGATTAAAAAAGCTTTCACTATCTCTGAATACCATTTATGCTAAATGTTAAGACCAGCAATTGTCTGAAATAGTGCTTAATTTTTTTTTAATTCGATTAATATTATGACCCCTTAAAATTTGTTTTGGGCTCAAATAAAGTTATTAAGTTAGAGCCATGTCCACGGAACCGATATCTAAAATTTCAAGTGTCTAGACACAACATTGTCGGAGGAGTTTGGAAGAGATCTTAAAAGTAAAATCGTTAAACTCTTTGAGCGCCAGATTTTCGTTCGAAAAGCGATCGGTTCGATTTCCCCAAATTTCAGTACCCTGTATATCAAATTTCGTGTCTGTAGACTGAAAATTGACACAGTTATTGCGTAGGAAAATGTAGACACACACAGACACGTTTACTTATATATATATATATATATATATATATATATATATATATATATATATATATATATAGATTTATATATATATATATATATATATCTATTAAAGTGAACGTGGATGTGTTTTTGTGTGTCTGTCAAAGTGTGTGCATGTGTGTCTTTCTGTCGGTGTACAATTCCCTACGCAATAACTCTGTCATTTTTTTAGACTACAAACTCGAAATTTAATATACATGGTACGGAGATTTGCGAAAATTCACGTGATGTGTTTTCAGACAGAAATTTTGCTGTTGATGGGTCAGAATTCAACGATTTGCCCTTTGAGAACTATACCTAACATCTCCGAAAATGTTGGCCTAGACACTTGACATTTTAGATATATGTTACTTGCACATGGATTCTACTTAATACCTGGATTTGAGCCCAAAACAATAAATGTTAAGGGGGCATAATAGAGGTCAAATTAAATAAGAATGACCTCTCCAGTCTCTTCCAAATTACTTACAAATTATTTGAAATTTTAGATATAGGTTCCTTAGGCATGGATCTTACTTAACTTGATTTGAGCCCAAACAATAAATGTTAAGGGGTGATAATAGGGGTAAAATTAAAAGAAATTGAGCGTTTTTTTGTGTTTTTTTTTCTGCTCAGCATACGCCCCAAATTCTCGGGCAACAC
The DNA here is from genome assembly GCF_053919585.1 of Euprymna scolopes. Classification (NCBI taxonomy): domain Eukaryota; kingdom Metazoa; phylum Mollusca; class Cephalopoda; order Sepiida; family Sepiolidae; genus Euprymna; species Euprymna scolopes. The sequence continues at coordinate 101,665,284 of NC_136484.1, forward strand.
CGAGTTGAAATGCAAGTCTTCTATATTCCTATGAATTTGTGTTTCTTTTGTGTGAATTGATATTCATATCAATACCCCTCTTTTCTATTTATTTAAAAAGAAAATACAATTTTCCTTTATATGGATCATAAAATTGACTTCACCTGCAAAATATCTAGCTTATGTAGATATTCTTTTAAACATTGACTTTTCCCTATAAGTTTGTTTTCAGTTTTCTTATGGGAGGATCATTTTAATTAACTATTCCGTGTAATTATATTCATACAGATATTCTACATGATTTATACTTGAATAATAGTTGCGTAAAAAGTTTACAGGACACATAATATTGTTTCCATATATATTTGTGCACACGTAAATATATTTTGATTCGATCTATCTATGTATCGATCTATCTATCTAAATGTCTGTGAACATTCCCCTACGCAATAACTCTGTACTCTGTAGTCTACACACTCGAAATTTGATATAAAGGGTACTGAGATTTGGAAACATCTATGTGATCGATTTTAGGCCAGAAATTTGGCAATTAGGGAGTCAAAGTTCAACGATTTAAGCTTGGAGAATTTTACGAAACAATGTATGCCCATTGGCTGATAGGAAGGAGCGCGGTGAACACTAGAAAGCTGATTGACAAACAAAATCCTCAATAGAAAAGGAGCATATAAAAACGATAAACAACAGAATGCGTGCATAAGCCTGAGGAATCCTAGAGTGGATGAATATTCAATGTAGCTTAATCGCCATATATATTTTATAAATTACTAACTAGCTCTACCTACGTATTGAGAATTTTGAAGTAAATACTTAATGTTTATGCATAAATATATATATTCGTATATTAATTTATGTGAGTAAATGAAGTAGTTATATACATAATGTATATATATATATGTATATATAATGTATATATATGTATATATACATTATATATAAATATATATATATATAATGTATATATATAATATATAAATATATGTATATATATGTATATATAATGTATATATATATATAATGTATATATGTATATATAATGTATATATAGTATGTATATATAATGCATATATTTATAATGGATATATATGTATATATAATGTATATACATTATGTATATATAATGGATATATATATATATAATGGATATATTTATAATGGATATATATATATAATGGATATACATATATATAATGTATATATATATATGGATATATATATAATGCATATATAATGTGTATATATATAATGTGTGTATATATGAGTATATATAATGGGTATATATATAATGTGTATATATATGTGTATGTATATAATGTTTATATATAATGTGTATATGTAATGTATATATATATATATGTGCATATATAATGGGTATATATAATGCGTATATACATATAATATATATAATGGACATATAATGTGTATATATAAAATGTGTGTATATATATAATGTATATATATATATATTTATATATATATAATGGATATATATATTTGTAATGTATATATATATATGTAATATATATAATGTATGTATATATACTGCGTATATATATAATTTATATATAATGTATATATAATATATATAATGTGTGTATATATATATATATATATATATATATATATATATATACACTTGTGCCCGATATTATTCATACCCCCCTTGAAAATTGAGTTTATTAGATTTAACTTTGTAAGAATTTATTGTTTACGTCCATATTGATACATATTCTTTATAAACCTCTTCTGATCATTTTCGTCATTTTAAAATCTCGGGATACTTGTAATAAAAGAAATATACAGCTATTTATAAAATCTGCAATGTTCAAAAATAATCATACCCTCTTATTTTTTCAGTATTAATCGAGTTTCTGACTGTCTGTTTCCTGTTTGATTCTTATTTTGAATGCTTATATACAACCTTTGATTAATTTCATTTCGTTTTTTGCATTTTTCAGAAATTAAAATGATATCAACTGAAAACTAATAAAAGAATAAAAATTATTAGAATTGGGAAGAAAAAAGAGTTTAGTAATGATCTTAGGACTAAAATTGTGAATTCACATAAGGATGGTTTAGGTTACAAGTCAATTTCCAAGAAATTTGAGGTCCCTACAGCAACAGTACAGAGCATCATCAAAAAATTCCAGAGCCACCCCACAACAAACAACTAGATTGGTAGAGGAAGGAAAAGGAAACTGTCTGCTAGAGCCACCAGGAATATTGTAAGAAGTGTTAATGCAAATCCAACCACCACTACTAAGGACATTTTAGAAAATCTAGAGTCTTCTGGCATAAAAATATCAAGGCAAACATTGCAAAGGACTCTGCATGAAAATGGTCTGAAAGGAAGAAGACCAAGAAGGACTCCATTGCACACCGGAAAACACCTTGCAGCACGTCTAAAGTTTGCTAGGGCCCATGTGAATTCTCCAGAGTCCGTTTTCTCAAGTATTTTGTAGACTGACGAAACAAAAATTGAATTGTTTGGCCATATGGATGCTTCTTATGTTTGGAGGAAGAAAGGAGAAGCTTACAACCCAAAGAACACCATACCCACGGTGAAACATGGTGGTGGTAGCCTAACGTTTTGGGGCTCCTTTTCGGCTAGTGGTCAAGGTAGTTTGGTCAAGATAGTTGGAACCATGAAGAAGGAGCAATATTTTGAGATACTCCAGAAAAACATTAGACAGGATGCGGAGAAGCTCCATTTAGGACGAAACTGGGTCCTTCAACAGGATAATGATCCAAAACATACTGCCAAAATAGTCAAGAAATGGTTTGAGGATAATCAAATTAATGTTTTGGAATGGCCTAGCCAGAGTCCCGACCTGAACCCTATCGAAAACCTTTGGCACATAATGAAAACTGAGGTTAAAAAGCGGAAACCTAGAAATTTGAGGGAGTTGGAGAACTACTGCATTGAAGAATGGTCAAAAATCATTGTTGATGCTTGTAAAAACCTTGTTGATAAATATCCAAAACGGTTACAGGCAGTTATTAAGAATAAAGGGCATGCTATTGACTATTAGTAAGAGAGGTATGAATAATTTTGAACTAGTGCCATTATTGTTTTTCTTTGTATAATGTTTCAAACTTACATAATTTATTTATTTGTTGAGTTTAAATTAAATGTTTATGCTTGATTTATTGTTTGACATCCCTTTAATGTTGTCTACCTTCTGGTTTGAGCAATATTCTTATAGAAATCTCAAAGATCCGAGGGGTATGAATAATATCGGGCACAAGTGTATATATATATATATATATATATATATATATATATATATATATATGTATATATATATATATAAGTAAATTTTTGGTACAACAAAATGGAAGGAGAAATTTCAGAGGAAACATAATTTAATTTAAATACCAAAAAACAAGAAATGGCCAGGTGAAATTAAAATTTCCTTAAGGCCTTATCGTCTGACCCTCTAAGAGGAAACGTCAGAATGATAAATTAAAAACTAAGAAAACGAATGAGGGAAGAGGTGAATTTTGGTTCAGTTGGAAGAACAGTGAAAAAAAAAATTCTCACTGTTCAGGTGGTTTTAAATCAATGAATATCTCCAACTGATGTTTCAGAATCTTTTGTCTACACAGGCTAGGTCGAGAGTTGTTAATAACTAACGCCTCAATGATATTGAGATGATAGTTCGACCTAGCACTGTATAAAACAGAAAACCACCCATCGGAATATTGATCGGCACACCTATTTATACTCAACAGGTGATTGCCAATGGCGGACTCATGAGCTTGGGAGTGTCCGGATGTTCTCGAAACCTGGTGTAGTCGAATATCCCGAGGGATATGTTGGGATATTCTCATTTCTAATCTTTGGGATGTTTTGCCAACGTAGTCAGCTCCACACTGACAAACGAATTTATAAACAACAGAGTTCTTTTGAATGGTTGGCAAAACATCTTTACGAAAAGAAGAGAAAAAGGTTTGAGTTGTGTAAACTACTCTAAGCATAGTAGCTGGAAAACAACGTTGAGTAGCAGAAGAAATCCTTTTAACAATATGAAGGCCATCAGGACCCAACCATGGTAATTTTAGATAAATGGGACAACGTGATGGACCAATATGTTTACCACTATTAAATGTAGTAATTTTACGTTCAATAGTAGATTTGTCAGTTCCTAGCAGCATCGTTTATAAATAGAATCGTCCGACAAAATATTGCCACATTCGTAGTATTATTATTTGTCTGTACGCTCAAAATGCAGTCGTTTGCAGAATTCCCAATGCACCAATCTCTCCACTTGGTCATGCTTATTTTTGTATTCCTTTTGGGCCAGTTTGCTGCATTCACTAACTACATGGTTTATTGTTTTGTTTGTTTGTCCACAGAGTCTTCATTTGCTGGTTTCTTGTGTTTTATCGATTCTTGTTTTGATATGGTTAGTTCTGACCGAGATATTATTATTATTAACTTTATTATTATTATTATTATTATTATTATTATTATTATTATTATTATTATTATTATTATTATTCATTTATCTATGTTGGTTCTATCTTTATTGAGGGAGAGACGGAATGTACTCACCATTAAAAGAGCCGACATTGTCACTTACTCTGCCTTCTTCAGTAGTTATATTATTATTATTAACTTTATTATTATTATTATTATTATTATTATTATTATTATTAACTAATAATTACATTATTTTTACCGTTTAACAATTTTATTTCTATTTCATTATACATATTGAAATCATATGCGTCTCATTTTTGCCGTTTGAATTAAACACTTTTACGTTGCAACATTAAAAAACAATATTAAAAAACACAATTTTCTTCCATAAACGGCTTAAATAATTCAGGTGAACTTTTTCGTACATTATTGCTAGGAATAAACGCTGTCCACGCTACCAATCTCCAGTTCTTTCAACGGTTTTCTTTTTCATTTCGATACTTTTTTGTAGCAAAGAGCGGAGGTTCGCTTGAAATATAAAAAAATAACAATAAAAATATAAAATTCAAAAAGTAGCATCGTTTTCATGCTTCAAAAAATCGTCATAACATTTAAATCACTATCCTAGAACCATACGTGGATTGTTACCATTATATATATATATATATATATATATATATATATATATATATATATATATATATATATAATTTGAGTTGTGTTGACAATCATCAATTATATTTCATTTTTATTTTTAATTTTTAAAATTTTAAACTAAAATATGCGATCAATGTCAATTCTATTCACTATAATAAGAATAATGCGTGTTTATTTGCACTTTGTGCCGGGTGGCTTAAACACCGGAGAGGTCAAGTTCCAGCTCATTAAACTCACCGGCTCATTAACAGCAATCGCTCATATTTGTTTGATACTTAAATGAAATGTCCGAGTATAAACAAATGTTTTACATCTGAAAGGAAAGCAGCGAAAATCAATTATTATAACGATACTTGTGCGTATATGATCACGGAACGAACAGGGTTATAAACATTGGTCGCAATGGTGCAACATGATAATTATCACACCACTAGTAATTTAGTATTCCGTGTCAACCAGCACGTATCGCCTCCAATTTACACCGATTTATCAATGGGGTTCATGGCAATTTTCTGAATAAATTTAATATAAGCAACAAATGCCCATTTATATTTTGTATACGACTACGCTATTGTAACCGAGACTCAAATGTTTATTTTATTTATTTTATACCGAAAGTTTACAACGCCTTCCACATCTGGAAAACATATATTGTATTCCTATTCAAATCATACATCTAATTAAGACCCAATGCGTGCGAAAAATAAAGGTTAATTATTTTGCTGTATAAGCAAGAACAAATAGCTGAGAGGAATGCTAAAGGATTTTTGATATAATTAGTATTGCATTAGAAATGAAAGCTGGTGGACAAAACTATTTACATAGAACTCGTAAAAGAAACGGGTTATACTTAATTGGTAAGCTATCTCATAGTATTGCACTTCTTAGACAGAAGGTTTTTACTATTTTTTATGACACCACCTTTAACATGTACACGATTATAAAGCGAATATTTTTACTATGCTTGTAATAGTAAAAGCCGTTCTTGCTATAGTGTAAAGATGTGCGCCAAAGCTCGATGCTTCATCGGGCACTTTCTATGTAGCAAATCATGAATTGCTACCAACCGTGAACAGCATCTCAAAGAAATATCTATATGGGGAACCACCATAGGCGAAGGTGAATCCTTGTAAACTAATTCTCTCGTTTATTTGTAATTCGGGGTTTACCCTGGGACAAATATAATAACGATAAGAAATATGCTTTTCTATTTTTGTAAATAGTAAAGTAGTAGATTTTTGTTTGACGGTCATACTCACGTTCTGAAAAGACGAAAATAGATATTTAAAACAAACACACCAAAACAAATAACAGGGTTGTCTCACACAAATGCTTGTTTAGTTGAGCGGATGTTGTGTAAAGATTGTTGTATTTCAATGAAAACATTTAATTAGCTTTATTAGTTTATTTACTTTGAAAGGCTGTAAAATGTGTTTTGCCACGCATGACAAGCAAAGATATTTTTTTGTTCAGCACAAAATTAATCATTTTGAACGAGAACAACTTTGCACGATGAAAACTATGTAAACAATATGGACATGTTTCGGATCATATCGGTCGGAGATTTCTTTTTTTGGTCAGCAAATAGCTTAGAAATACCATGAATCAGTGAAATCGATCTAATCGAGTGTTTCGATCTAACGCCCTCAATTGTGTATTTAAGACCTATTCATAATCTTAGTATTCGCATTATTTTAAGAGATGAACAGATAAAACCAGTGCAAGAATTAATCAAATTAAGTATGAAACATCTAAGTTGGGTCAAGCACGAATTACATTTACTAGATTCACTAAATGTATTTCAACATATAATAATAATAATAATAATAATAATAATAATAATAATAATAATAATAATAATCAATACGTCTTTTTTGTATAATGGCTGTTTTTACTTAGCAAGTCACTTTAAACAGATTTCGTCGTCTCGGCAAACCAATTATTTATTACATTTGGACACACGTTGTATCTAGCTAGTGTTTTTATTTGTGCGGAATTTTACATACAGACAATTGAATAATTCATAAACAAAGTGAAAGACGAATAGGCGTTAGCAAGTGTTAATTGTCTTTCGAAAAATAAGTGAAACTAATTAAGAAATGGATAGACAAAGTGATGAACTGAATTGTTATACATAGGTGCATTATGTTCGACTTTCCACGCATACATTCAAAGTCATCATAGAATCGGCCACATACCAAGTCGACTGAGAGGCCTATCAGCTGAAATGTTGGAGCCTTACCATACTTTCCGAAGTAACGTGTTTTCTTGAATATGCGTTTACAATGGTCAACGTCTGATCTGAAATCCATCATGTACTTTTAAAATTATGCTGCTCGATTTCGTCGCATGTTAATAGAAGTCTAATATATAAATCATAACCGACAATTTTCTCGAAGAGGTATACGATGCCTATTGATTAAACTGTAATATTTCTCTCAAATCTAGAGTTGTAATGTTAGTTATGATGACGATGATTAGAATCTTGCAATCATAATAATGCTTATTTGACAAAGATTGGTCCAATCGTTCGCACAGTTAAGTAAATATTCTTAATAATGGACATCTATTATAGCTTTTTTACTGTTATATAGCCCGAACCAATGCACGGTGCCGGGTGGGTTTAAACAAATAATACATGGGAAAAAATCTACAGGACGAACTATACACCAACACTTTACTATGGGCGGAGCAATGAGATTTTTATTCACATTACACTTTGTGGTTAGAAGCTAAGGAGGGACAACAGCAACGGTACAGTAGGATGTGGCCAGGTGTCTGCCGAACCCGAGGGTGGCATACTTCGAATGTGGGGGGCCACACATAAGAAGAGACTGCAGGAAGTTCTTACAACGGAAAGAATGTTACAAATGCAATCGGGGAGATCTTTAATTAGTTGGAGAAGAGGTGGGCTGGTGAATCTGTTGATGTCTACGCGAACAAGATAAGGAGATTGGTTGAGTTGTCGGGCATCAGATAAAACGCCACGAATCACGTAGTCAAAATGACATTCGTTACTGGGTTCCCGGAAGAGATATCGAAACGTTTGCAGCATGCCCCGGGGAGTCGAGACGCTGGATGTTAGTGAGCTGCTCAAAAATGCAAAGATCTTGGTGAGCACCAAACCCACGGAGTCTGGAAGCTTGTTCTTGTGAACGATTTGAGATCGGGAACTCTGGTGTACGTTCTCTTATGGCGATTGAGTGTCCGCACTAAGCCTGACATAAATATGGTTTGTCGGGGGAGCTCTTATAGATCAGGTTGACTCAGGAAGGTGATTGTGTCCAGGGCGGAAACGCAGCAGACAAAAGTCCCCGTGTCAGGCAGTATTAGGATCGAGTCCCTGAGTAGTAGTCGTACACCACCCAGTTCAAAATAAGAGAGACGACGAAATATGATCTTGAGATCAGGGAGGCATGTGGTTAGAAGCTAAGGAGGGACAACAGCAACGGTACAGCAGGATGTTGGCAGGATTCTGCCGAACCCGAGGGTGGCATGCTTCGAATGTGAGGGACCACACATAAAAGAGACTGCGGGAAGTTATTACAACGGACAGTATGTTACAAATTCAATTGGAGACGCCTTTAATAAGTTGAAGGAGAAGACGTGGACTGGTGAATCTGTTGATGTCTACTCGAACGAGATAAGGAGATTGGTTGAGTTGTCGGGAATCAGAGGACACGCCACGAGTCACGTAGTCAATATGAACGATTTGAGATCAGGAACTCTGGTGTACGTTCTGTTATGGCGATCGAGTGTCCGCACTAAGCCTCGCATCAATATGGTTTGTCGGGGGAGCTCTAATATACCAGATTGACAAAGGAGGGGCGATTGTGTCCAGGGTGCAAACGCAGCAGAAAAAAGTCCCCGTGTCCGGCAGTAGTTGGATCGCGCCCGTGAATAGTAGTCGCACACCAGAGTTCCCGATCCCGTTGCTGTTGTCCGTCCTTAGCTTCTAATCACACACTTGAACACCTGCATGTCAGTAAAGTCAAGGAAGCAGGAAGCCAGAAGCCAGTTACAATGTATAGCCGTTCTGGGGAAAATGCTATAAGAGTTTAAGGCTTATCTAGGGGTATGCACTCTGCAGGATAGTGATTTGCTGATCACAAATCCAGTGGGAACATTTACATAGAGGAGGCACATTAGACTTGATATCAAACGGTTTATAGGTTGCGTTAGTCTGTGCACATACCATAAAAAGTATTGCAACCCAATCAAGGGATACCACATTTCAGAAAATAAACGTAGTTTGGATTTAGTTTATAGTGCGCATCCTATTAGGTTAGAGGCTTTGTTTTGTATGTTGACTAAGAGCTAAATACTTAATGACAGACACATAAGCCCAGATGTGGCAACATAACTCAATGTATGACCAAATGATGGCGTTGTACAAATATAGAATAATCGCAAGGTTGAATAATCGTCTAGCACGGTGAAAACAGTCCGCTCTTTTCATGGCAAACATTTCAATGTCTTAAATGTATTTATTGAAACAGTTTAGTTTTAAATACCATTTATTACTTGTGATCACTAGCCCTAGGAACTTGTAGATGAAGATTAAGGAGGCTCCCTCCCCGTTTTCATCGAGCGATGACTTAATTAGCAAATAGCACAAATCTAACAATATTTTTTTCACATAGGTAGATAACCTAACGCGATGTACGTGTAGATCGGCAATTTAGAGCGGAGCTTTCATATACGTTATAACATACACAATGAAATGATTGCGAACTGTATTCTTTTGCAAGATGAAATAAAACATCCGATACTTCATGCGCCCTAAACATAGAGACAGAAACAACCGTATGTTCTATATCAAATACATCAATATAATAGTGTGTGCCTGATTATATTTGTAAAAACTTATGCGTACCTTACGTTGTTTTTTTCTATATATTTTTTAAAAATATTTTGGGGAGATCTTAATTAGTATTCTCAGAACATAAATACAATTCTGTCAAGAACAGTGTGTTATATTTTGGGGATGACGGTAGATGTGTTTATTTAATTTACACTTGAAAGTTGTCAGCTGTCCACTGACACGTACAATTAGTAGATATTCCGCTCTCGATATATATATATATATATATATATATATATATATATATATATATATATGTATATATATATGCATATATATATATGTATATATATATATGTATATATATATATATACATATGTAATATATATATATATATATATATATATATATATATATATATATATATATATATATATATACTAGCAGTTAAGCCTAGGTTTGTTCGGACCTAATGGACTTTTCATAACTTGGTACATATGTTTATATATATATATATATATATATATATATATATATTTATTTATATATATATATATATATTAATATAGATATTTATATATATATATATATATATTAATATAGATATTTATATATATATATATATAATATATATATATATATATATATATATATATTTCATTTTTATGGATACATTTAAATATTGCAATTAGGAAGGGAAGACTTTTATAATTCATGATAAAGTAAGTGTGTGTATATATATATATAATATATATATATATATATATATATATATATATATATATATATATATTCATTTAATCTTCTCTCCAAAAAAGGAAACAGGAGAGGAAGGAAAGAGAAATGGGGAGCCAGCTGACCAGTATCGACCCTCGCTCATCTAATTTTAACTTGGAACAAATCATAAGGGCACGATGTGTTAGGGTCCAAATTAGATTTATCTCACGTTTTTTAGGGAAAAACTAATCCCACCGAGGGCACAATCCTGTAAATGCTGGTTTACGGTATATAGATGTATGGTAACTAGATGGTGTTTTTGTTACCAATACCTCAAGGAAAGTTATGGATGAATTGCACTCTCCCTCACAGGTGTATATTAAGGCGGGATGCATTCCATTGAGTAAGGAGAGAAAGGCGTTTGCTTTCGTTTGGTTATTTAATAAACAGAATGTGTCGTAATAGTTTTATGGGTCCAGATAGTAAGCGCTCTTTATAGAACCCACAAAAATATTCGCCATATTCGGTCCAAGTACTGACCCTATGGTAACGCCATCTTTTTGCCGATACATAATATGGTTGAAACGAAATTCCACAGATGTCGTGATAAATTTCATAAGTTCATTAAAGATTTTTTCAGGAATAGGAGGAGATGATATCCGACCCTGATATAAAAATATCTGCACAGATATCTATAGTTTCCAAAACAGGGGCACAAGTAAAAATATTGCTAATATTATGAGAACGCGTAAATCTCTTGACAATTTTAAACGTTTTAATAAAGTCAGCAAAATAAAATGAGTCTTTAAGACAATATTTACTATAGTGTTCTAAAACAGGTTATAAAATATCAAAGATCCATTTGGAGACCTTGTGTTGCGATAACCCTTCCATGGAGAGAATGCGTCTTAATGGGATATCCGCTTTATGGGTTTTAGGGAGACCATATAATCTTGGGCGGGTAGATCCAGAGGATATTATCTCACTAGCAACATTCGTCGGAAGTACCACTGTTTTTGGCCCACTTGACCAGTTTCTTTTGAAATTTGGTTTCCAAGGAGGCGGTTGAATCATGAGGTGCGACAGAGCCCAATTTTTAAAATTTGTCTTTGCCATCTAGTGTTACTGACATTTTGTCAACGTACTCATGATGATATAGTATAACCATCCCTGCCTTTTTATCTAGTATAGTAATGACTAATGATGTGTATTGTCGTAGGGTTTTAATAACTGCAAAATGTTCTTTGCGCCATTAAAACTCAGAAGGCGACGCTAGTGAACTGGCGTAACTGTGAGCACGGTCATTTAATTTTGCCTTGAGATCTCTAGTTTTGGTTTCAGAGACTGGTGCAAGTCTCTCCGCTTTGGCCATTGAGAATTTAAAACTCAGAAAATACGTCTTCCCGTTTAACACCGGGCAAAGGAATACAAAAATCTAACCCATGATCAAGTACCATTAATTCTGAAGGTGACAAGTCATGGGAAGATAAATTAAGAGCGTTACTTCCAATATTTGGGTTAGTAGTACACCCAAACTTTTTATACAAGTGTTACAATTTGTTATTTGATTTAAGAACTATTTTTTTTAATATTTCGTTCTTGTAAAATTGCAACATATCTTGCAAAGCGAACTTTATAAAACCACGAAATAATGCTCACTACTTCCCTCCATAATAGAGCATTTTCATTCTAATATGTCTCTAAATTCAATGTTAGTTTATCCAAAAAATTATGGGTACATGCATTCTCGATTTTGTGTCCAGGTTGCAAATTCGCTTTTTTATTTTAAATAAAATAAACGAAGGGCACACATTATTATTGACAAAATAATGTAAGAATGTTATATTATCTTGCGTCGATCTAATTCATTATTTTATTAAAACGGCATTCTCATTTTCGGCCAATTACTAATATTTATATACAATATTTTCATCATTATTATTACTGCATTGACTAATATTGTTCCATCTGGCCATACACCAGCGATTATTAAACAGAAATCAGCAGCACTCGTCGATCCTTAAGTCTTCTTTCTCAGTGACAATTTTTCATGTTTCAACGTGGCACATACATACATATTCCAGACTACTCAGTATAACACCTTGAAATGTTTTCAGCGATTTCAATGAACACTTCTATCTTTGATTGGACATGTTTTCTGGGTTATTTACCTATACACGGGAGTAACATACACAGTAACACACACATACACACACACACACACACACACACACATATATATATATATATATATATATATATATATATATATATATTTGCAGTTCCGACCAAATTTGCTCGGACCCTACGTACTGTTCATAAGGTTAGGTGCATATGTATATATTATGCATGTGAATATGTAAACTAATGATTTTCTGTATAAGAGTCTTCCTTAACAACCATAGAGAAAATACAGGCAGACATTTTCACCGTTATAGATAGATAGATAGGATGCAATATATAGTAAATATTTAAAATTATTTTAAAAAAAAGCCTCCTGCGCCCCCACCGAAAATCGAACTAAAAAGTTTAGCTCACCATTTATTTTGCATCAGCCGTCAATTACTTGGCTATGAAAACATGTTTACGGCAAGCCTAAAAATTAAAACATGTACCAGTAGCTACTACGTTTTTTATTCGTAATGCCAGCGTTCGACCCTCACCTGGCAAATGTATTTTTTAAAATTTTCACACATTTGCACCGATTTTCTCAGGCTAAAACACAAATATAGTTTTGTACTGATTCAAATACCTTATGTATGAAGTTTCATGTCTGTAGACCAAAGACTCAAGGAGGAGTTTTGTTGGCAAACTCTAGAAGGGTAAGCCATGTTGAGTTTCAGAACAGTTTCAGGTGGTTCGTTGTTCTAAACAAGTCTTGAGAGGTGAATGGTTTGCAGTAGAAAGAGCAGTTTCCGATGGCTCGTTGTTACACATAAGTCCTGAGAGGTGAATTGTTTGCAGTAGACAGTTCAACAGAGCAACTATATTCTTACCGTGTCGAGACGGAAAAACATGTGAAATTGGTACAGAAAAGGTGTACTATTTATGGATCAATTCTGCTTTCTAATTGGTTGGTAGCAGAACGTGAATTAATTCGATTCGTCAGTTCCTAACAGCATCGTTTATAAATAGAATCGCCCGGCTGTGTGGGATGATACCCCATTAATACAACCTTTTATGATGGGATGTGTCTCCTAGCGGCTTCGGCTGCAGGGAGACAGGGTAGTATCAGTCAAGGATTCGTCACTTGACACTCAGCCCAACAGGCGAGGCGCCGGGAACCGGCCCAGCACCTGTTGGACTGAGGTAATGCCTGGGTAATACCTAGGAGGTCCATCCTCCCAGGCTATGCCACCGGCCTTTCCGATGGGGCAAGTTTATTGCTTGCTGCCTGAGGCACCCCGACCGGGGAATACCGACGGGGTTACTCAGGCAATTTTTAAAATTGCAGGAGTGCCCTCCTTTGGGGGAGCCTGCGGGGTTCCCACTTTCCAGGCCTTGTGCCAAATATTGCCGATGTGGGCGGCAATTAAATGATTACCCCATCATACTTCCAGTGTGATGGGATGTATCTCCTGGCTGCTTCGGCTGCAGGGAGACAGGGTAGTACCAGTCAAGGATTCACCACTTGACACTCAGCCCAACAGGCGAGGGGCCGGGAACCGGCCCAGCACCTGTTCGACTGAGGTACACCGCCTGGGTAATACCTAGGAGGTCCACCCTCCCAGGCCTTGCCACCGGGCTTTCCGGTGGGTACGTTTATTGCTTGCTGCCTGAAGCTCCCCGACCGGGGAATGCCGATGGGGTTACTCAGGCAATTTTTAAAATTTCAGTAGTGCCCCTCCTTTAGGGGAGCCTGCGGGTGTTCCCACTTTCCAGGCCGTGTCCCAAATAATGCTGAGGTGGGCAGCATTTAAATAACTACCCCATTATACGTCCAGTGTGATGGGATGTCTCTCCTAGCGGCTTCAGCTGTATAAAGACAGGGTAGTACTCGTCAAGGATTCGTCACTTGACATTCACCCAACAATTTGGGGGCCGGGGACCGGCCCAGCACCTGTTGGACTGAGGTACACCGCCTGGGTAATATTGCTGATGTGGGCAGCAATTAAATATATACCCCATTATACGCCCAGTGTAATGGGATGTGCCCCCTAGCGGCTTCGGCTGCAGGGAGGCAGGGTAGTAGACGTCAAGGATTCGTCACTTGCCACTCAGCCCAACAGGTTAGGGGCCGGGAACCTGTTGGACTGCGGTACGCCGCCTGGGTAATACCTAGGAGGTCCACCCTTCCAGGCCTTGCCACCGGGCTTTCCGCTGGAGCAAGTTTGTTGCTTGCTGCCTGAGGCGCTCCGACCGGGGAATGCCGACGGGGTTATTCAGGCATTTTTTTTTAAATTGCAGGAGTGCCCTTTCTTTAGGGGAGCCTGGGAGGTTCCCACTTTCTGGCTTTGTGCCACATAATGCTGATATGGGCAGCATTTAAATATATACGCCATTATACTTAAAAAATATTGCAACTTCCTCCCTATTTCTTATAATGGGGAAGTCCCTTGTGTTCGTTCGTCTCAAAAGTAAATATACATTTCTATATTGAATTATCCATGACTAAAATTAGAAATCATTTGGATCTTAGAATATTTGCATGTAAAAAGACGCCCTTTTTGAATTGTGTTCAAATGTGAAAACAGATATATGTGTACATTTTCATTAATATCATTTTAGACCGGTTTAGAGCGTTTCTTGCACTCTCCCATTCCAAATTTTAATAGTATTTTGTCGATGTATCTCGATTGAGTCATCGTAACAAGTTTTGCTTTGAGTAAATTCCATCCCCAGAAACCAGGATATTTTGCCAAGATCGGTCATCTTTAATCCTTTAATTAATTTGTTCTTAATATCGGTTTACATTATGTCACAATTTGATACGATTAAAATATCATCGACCCACAAAACCAAAATCAGTAGTTTATCGTCTTTGTGTTGGGTATATAAACAGAGGTCTGCAGCGCATTTTCTAAATTGTTGTTTAATAATATAATCATGAAATACTGTACCCCAAAACTGAGCACTTTGCTTTAGGCCATATAATGACTTGTTAAGTGTCCACACGCTATTTTTATTTTTCATTATAAATCCCTCTGGATGGGTAATATAAATGTCACAGTCTATTGGGTCATTCAAATAAGCATGTTTACGTCCATTTGATAGATGTTTAGGTCATATTGTGATGAGATTTGCAGTAAAATTCTGATTGTCGTTAGGTTTGTGGTCGGTGAAAACGTAGAAACATATTCTATACCGTAAATCTGAGAGTACCCCTTAGCAACAAATCTAGCTTTGTACTGTTCTACGCATATGCTGTAGTCTTTTTTGTAAAGCCCCATCTTGTAGAAATAACATGTTTATCTTTTGGAAGAGGCACTACCGTATAGGTATCATTTTCGGTTAAGCCATCTATTTTTTTCATGGCAATTTTCCATTCATCACAATGTTCTGAATTAATTGCTTTGTTAAAGGTTTTTCGCGCATTTTCCATTGAATAGCAATAGTCGATTTGATCATCTTTTATATTGTCGATCACAAAAAAATCGGGTCGCCTTCTATTTCTTTTGGTATATCTTTCGACTTATCATAATCATGGATGCTCTTGTCTCCGTGATTTTTATTGTTTCTGTTTGTTTTAATTATTTGAGGGAATATAATTTCGTCTTCTTCATATGACGGGTTTTCATCTGTAACATTAAACGTGTCTGTGAATTTTACACATCGGATTTTTTTTATTTCATTTTTTCTAGAAAAATACTAAATTGGCTGGACTGTTTTCATCATATCCAAGAAATATGTGTCCGTCGGCTTAAATATTCAATTTACACTTTTTATCTATATATACGAAGCAAGTTGAACCAAATATATGCATTTAGTTTAAATTTGGTTTTTTACCACAGAATGCTTCATATGGAGTTTTAGATAGTGTTTTGTTAAAGAATCTGTTGCGTATATAGGCTGCCGCCATAAGTGCGTATGTCCAGATATTTTTGGGAGTTTAAATTCAATGAGTAGGTAATTTGCCATTTCAAAAAGTGTCCGCCACGCACGTTCAGCAGTCCCGTTTTGGTGTGGCGATCAAGGAGCTAATGTTTCATGTCTGATATGATGGTTAATTAGTAAAATTTCAAAGTCTTTATTGGTGAATTCCGTACGGTTGTCAGAGCGAATACACTTGACTTCACCGTAGGGAGCCATGTCGGCTAGATATTTTTTAGTTGCTAGCAGGGCATCAGATTTGTTCTTTAAAAAGTAAACCATTATTACACCTGAATGGGCATCTACGAAATTCAACATATATCTATAATGTGCTCTGGCCATTTGTTCGACGGGACCGTTCAAGTCACAATGCACCATTGATAGGATTTTTTTTTCGTTTTGTCTGGTAACTTGCTTTAATAGTTTGTTATTTTCCCTTGCGTACAGGCGGCGCAGTTGAAGTTTTTTGGTGTGGCTATTTTCATTCCATCAACAACAGTCCGCAACTTTTTGATATCAGGAATATATCAGTGTCCAGAATGTTATGCCATGTATGTAGATCATGACAGGCGGTTTTCGATGGGACTACACTATTTAAATAATATAGTCTTCCATTCTCTTTAATGTCGAATACAGTTCCATTCAGGTGTACCAGTTTTCATTTATTGGGCTAAAATTTATATCTGCACCTTGTTTTGCGGCAGCTTGTACAGAAAATATATCTTGTTTACATTTTGGGATTAGAAGAGCGTTTTCTAGAATACAGAAACATAGGTCACTTTTATTGTTGTTTAGCGAGATTTTAGCATTGCCTCTTTTCAAAACGATATCATATACTCGACTCCCGTCAGCTAGTTCTACAAAATGATTTTGTGGCTTTAAGTTGGGGTCAAAATTGATAAAATCAGATTCCTTTGTAATCACATGTTCCGTGGCCCCATAATCGACAAGAAAATTATTATTGTGTGTTGAAGCATTAAACGTACACGAAAATAAAAATGTATGTTCGCTAACAGAGCTCTCTTCATTTTTAATGGAGTCGCCATTTTGAGTCCTGTATCTACATTGGAAACTCTTGTGATTAGGTCGTCCACAATTATAGCAAATAATTTTTGTACTTTTCTTAGGAGAAAAATTGTTTTTGGCAAAGTTGCGGTTTTTATTCCTGGCATGGGTATAATTTAATTTTGGTGTTTTTATGTGTATATTTTTTAAGTCCCTAGTATTTGTGGTTCCTTTTGTTCTGTGATCATTTTTTCAGTTTCTTCGTAACTTCTGAGTGCTACATTTAATTGACTAAAAGTCATGGGGTTTTCTTTCTGGGTTGTCACGGTGGTAAATTGCTTAAAATCAACCGGTAATCCCTTAAGGTCCATGAAAATTAACAGATTGTCACTTATAACTACACTAGACATTTTTAAAGCATTTGCAGTCGTTTCGGCTCTTATAATATAATCAGTAATCGTTTCGGCTTCTATTCGTTTTAGAGAGGTCAGTTCGGTGTATAAAGAAATATTTTTTGGGTTTTCCTTTCGAAAAATAATGCTCTCTCAATATGTTTAATGCTTTGCAGTCACCGTCCAGGGCTTCTCTCATTATCAGTGATAGACTTCGGTCATCTAAACACTGTATTAATTCCGCAAAGAAAGTTGCGTTCTTTTCAATGAAGTCAGGGTAATTTCTGTTTCCAGGTTGTGCTTGAAGTACTTTGTGTAGCTTTTGGATTCGTAGATATCCTAGACATTTAACTTGCCACAATTCGAATCTTGATTCGGATCCATGGAAATAAAGACGCACGCTGGGGCCATAACCTCAAGAAATGTAAGCCATGTTTAGTTTCAGAACAGTTTCCGATGGTTCGTTGTTCTAAATAAGTTTAGAGAGGTGGCAGGTTTGCTGTAGACATAACTTTCCGATGGTTCGTTGTTACACACAAGTCCTGAGAGGTTACTTGTTTGCAGTAGACAGTTTCACACAGCAAAATATTCTTACCGTGTCGAGCCGGAGAAAACATGTGAAATTGGTACAGAAAAAGGTGTAATATTTATGGAGCAATTCTGGTTTCTGATTGGTTGGTAGCAGAACGTGAATTAATTCGATCCGTCGATTCCTAGCAGCACCGTTTGTAAATAGAATCCTCCGACTGTTTGGGATCATACCTTATTATACTTCCAAAAGATGGCAACACAAAATTTGTTAAACAAAAATATATACGTATACATAAATATATATGGAAACAATTTGTGTTTACTATAAACTTTTTACGCAACTATTGTGCGAGTATAAATCATGTTGAATATCTGCATGAATATAATTACATGTAATTGTTAAATAAATGTGATTACTCCATTAGAACACCAAAGCAACTAATAGGGAATTATTTTTTAAAAAATGTTTAAATGAATATACAAATAAGCAAGATCTTGTTCTATTGCATACAATTGCACAACCCATATATGAGTACATTTTATTTTCTTTCTTAATAAATAGAAAAGAGGAGATTTTAATACAAATATCAATAGACAAAAGAAAAACTAATCCATAGGAGTATATATATATATATATATATATATATATATATATATATATATATATATATATATAATTTATTTGAATCATATACCAAAATGTGAAACAGGGGCGAAAGCAAGATAGTACCTGTCTATTGACCTCAGACTTGAACATATCAAGCCTGTTAGGAGAAGGAAAACAGTGAACAGAAAAGGTGTTCTACAATGATGCAACCTTTGAATATAAACTACTGTGTTACAGCACGATGTGTAGCGGGGCAGGAACTCTATCACAGGCAAAATTAGACAATTCCTCTTGGTCCAATTGTCAGGACAATTCCCCAGTATGGCCATTGCTTGGGCAGACGTAAACTGTAAGCTATTAGCTTTATAACTACAAAGAAATTATGGCCATACTTCAGAGTCTTTATTCGAGTAGCAGCTTACCATGATGGACTGTTGACACCGGATCGTCATCAAACTACTATCTGACAACCAGCAAAAAATAGAGGGAAAGATCGTGAGTAGAAGGAGCCGAGGACGAACGTGAGAAACATATGTCAACAGGCTTAATATCTCAGCAACATCAAAAATTATGAGCAGCAGTGTATTTAGGATTACATGGAGGAAGTGAGATAGATGGATAACCATAGCCGGCAAATGTTGTACCAGGCAGGACACAACTTGAATATCTGATTCGCAAGAAGTATTAAACAACGAATTGATTGAGACCTCTTGTTTGTAGTTGTCACCCTATTGAAAAGATACCACTTTGGATATGACGTTTAGTTTCATGTGATTGTTTTTAGTTGTGTGTGTTTTGAGTGTGTTTTTGTTGAGTGTGTTTTGCAAAATTTGGCATGTATGGAACATAAATCAAAGTACAGCCCAGCACTTACCACGAGAATTAGGATACAATTAAAGATTATGAAATGGCCCAGTGATTCTTTTCATGCTATGCGATCAAAAGTAAATGTATTTTATTGAGTAAATGAGTAATTTCATATAGCCTTATGGACAATGCTATCACTTGTAGATTTGGTATTTACATTTTATTATGTTTAACTCTTGTGGTGTGCGGAAGTAGGTATCTACTATTAATTCGGTGAGTAAATAGCATATTTCATAACCTCATATCCATAGATAAACTATTTAAATGAAAAAGGACGAGTTGCATTGAAATACCACAACATTTCTATGTATTTTGGGATTGTTATATGTAACTATTGTGACCTTACGAAAAAGTCATGAATTAAGATTTGAAAACTGGTTTAGAAAAAAGAAGCATATATAGTACAAAATGAATAGAGTAATTTTTTGTTGGTATTCCCTTCTATTATTTTTCAGAGTCAATTGTCTCGTGTTAGATCCCTGGAATTATTGAGAAGAATAAAAGAATCGGAGATTTTATAATAATTAGAAGCGTTTAGTACGAGTGAATCAGCAAGTTCTAATGAAATCACCCGCCCAAGCTTTTACATCGAAAGAACTACTAATATTATTTCTTTTTAGGATTCTCATTAAGAAAATCCGTAAAATTACACACCAATCCCGATCGGTGACGTTTTGGTGTTGCTTGCACGGGTTTAATTTCGAAAGTGTTATATATTGTCTCAATGGCATATTTTCTTCGTTACCTGTACATTACGGATTATTAAAAGCCACTTTATAATTTGTTTATAGCCGCTTTTATGACATAATTGACCTAGAATGGTGTATACTATATTTACGATTCTTTAGTTTATTGCGCTCAGTTCCTAGAAAGACGGTTTGTTTTTGGAAAATTTGTATATTTGTTTCTTTCTTCTGATAGTGCTTCTTACGCACACTATAGGTTATTTTCCATTTTGATTGTTTGCTAAAACGTATATATATATATATATATATATATGAATATATCTTAATTATCGGTAGAAGATAATATTCACTGGAGATAATAATTGACGACGTATTACGATTATGTTCGACCCTGTAACCATGGAGAAAACGGTGTAATGTCATTTATGTAAGTGTGTTCTGACTGGCTGTTTTATTTCGGCTGGTACTGGGAGTTCGTGACATGTTGACATTTTTAAAATCCCAACTTACTGGTTTGTCATTTATTATTATTAACCAGTTGAACAATTTTTTGTGCTTTTTAGATGCTCATAGAAGAAATAATTTAAAATTGATTTCCATTTCTTAATCTCTATAGTCATCCTGTTCCGCGGCACTGGCTTTCTGAATGGATCCTTGTTTGTGATTTTGGAAGATAACTGGCTCGGCTCTGACTCATGTAAGCAATGTTGGAAATGTAAGTATTTTGGCTTTCCCGCTGTTTATTGTTTTGATTTTAGCTGCCATAGGAAACAGTCATTAGGAAAGACTCGAAAACGGATTCTGCTCGAAAATAATATATTGTACAAGGAAGTGAGTATAAAGAAAGGATAGGTTGTTGGTATTTGCCCACTGTTAAGTAAATCAGTTTTTAGTCTCGCGTTGGATTCCGAGAATTCCTCATGAATTTATGAGATAATTATTTTTTTTTATAATTAATATCATAGTATATTAAGAGTTAATTGGTATATATCAATAATAATTCGTATAATGTTAGAAAGAAATGAAGGGATTTTAATTAGTAAATGCAATTAAACCAAAAATAAAATCGTTTCAGGAAATAAAAGCAAAGATGGGTTCTATTTAATTAAACAGATGGCGTTCATATGGTAAAACCTTAGCGAATGTATTTTGTTTAAACAGTAGCAGCAAGTAGTGATTTTACGTGTCTACTAACAAATCGACGAGATCTCGAATAAAGTTTTCGTTTCGCTCAAGATTATCCGCCAACTTTTTCACTGTCGAAATTCCGAAATATCTTTTTCACTCTTTTTAGGAATTGTCTATGTAACTAAAACACATGCTTCTATGTCACACTCTAATAAGACTCTCATGGGGAAGGCCTTGGCAAACATGACAAGAATTTCATAATAAGAAATTGCATTATACGGTCAGAATAAAGCAAAATATCTCATTTACAAAACCATATTTTGTGCATATAAGCATTAGCAATATCTCCCCCAATTTTACACGAGAAACGTCCCCGTGTTTTCTGTAAGTCAATTTCCAAAACATAAACTGTGTCACTTATAATCTCACTTGGATTTTCCTTAGAATCAGTAAGTCTTCGATAAATATACTGATTGTATTTATAATCTGTCATTGTTCGTTTGATGTCTTCTTATTTTATAGAAATTGCTTTCAAAATAGTTGGCACATCTACGCCGAAAGTACTAGAAGCAGTAATAGAAACTTCGGAGGCAACGGAACAAAAGTGTGCATTTGCGAACGTTAAAGAGACAAATAAATGCACAAGTATAAGCTATGACTGTCTACATAATAGAACAACGAGGCAACTAAAAATATCCTACTGATAATAATATACGAGTTGTGATAAAAAAGTAGCATCAGCATGAAAATCAAAATTGTTCAAAAAACAATTCTTAGATGTATCTTTGTATCACAAATTTGTCTCAACGATTAATTTACTTTACTAAGAAATGTATACACCGCAAATGTGGATTTGTTCTAAGCGTAAATGTGGACACGTTTCATGCTGAAAAAATTGCTTGTATTAATAAACAGAAAAATATGGCGAATTACCTATATTTTCTTTATTTAATATAAACAAGACAAAAGTGTAGTTCTGGTAGAGTGACGGAGCCAGCTTGATAGAAGGCGTAATAACTCTGACTAGGTGAAAGACAGATTTGCTTCGTAAGGAAAAACTGAAGACTCATATTTATGTTGGCTGTATGGTTTTGGAAAGAAATAGGTGAGGGAGTAAATATATATATATTTTTTTAGTTTGTCCTTTATATTTTTTATTTTTTTTATATACTGATTTCTGGACTGAGTATTTATTGTGTTGCAACACGTAACAAAATAAGTATCGAACTTGATATATTTCTGGCGCCACTATTAACAAATCCATATAAATTTTACCAGGTACTAACCTTCAAAAGCACATGCCAAAACCTGAACCCAAAATAGTTATTTGTTTACAGAATACGGTTATTTACGGGGTGTTTATGTGTAGGTTTTTAAAATAATGAAAAACATCTGAATTTCGTGCGCTGATAACGCATTGCATTTTCACCATCATAATCATCATCATTATCGCAACGACAATAATCGGTTTAATGCCCATTTTAAATGCCGTCATGTATTTTACAGCTTTTTTATAATTGAATTCAAAAAATCATAGTAATCAAATTTTTATATATAAATCTGACAAATATGACTTAGAAAACACTATATTCTAGATGTGCAATTGTTGTATTAAACAGGCAAATAATTTGGGAGAAATTATAGATAACATATCTAAAGAATAATTATTGCGAAGTTAATTTACTACATATTTTTAATAACTCATCAATAGACATTGTTTCATTTTTATTTAACTTCCTTTAAATTTGAAATATTTGTTTAATTCAGTTAATGAAATGTGCCTCACATAATGTGTATTGAATTGTCAATCTTTTTATTGGCAACACATTTTACAATAAATAAATTAATTAAAACTAGGCCAATCTTCTAAGGATAATTAAATGTCGATAATTCTATCACATTTTTTATTACTACTTTAAGCGCTTAATCTAATTGCCTAATCTAGTGAATACCGCATTTACTTTAGTGGATTAATTCTACTTAAAATATTTAAATGAATAAAATCAAAGGTTATAATAAAAAAATAACATCTAAAATAAATGGGACAAATTACAAGAGTACATAAACGTTAGTAAGGGTATGTCAACCTATTCTAAATGTAGCCTGTATAATGTGTTCAGCGTTGTTGTTAAACCATAAACACCCATGTTAATATATACGTAGAAGTAAGAAATATTCTGAGATAGATGTAAAAAAGGATGAAGGAGGGGTCACGATTGTGATCCTCATGTTTTTATTTTTAATAAAATAATTTATATTATCCAGTTTTTATACTTTAGTACTGTAATATTTCCGGGGTTATTACTCAAATAGATTTGTGTAATGATGTAAGCCGAAATCAAAATAAATATGCTGCCATTATTCCACTGATGTTTTCTTGAATTTGATATCAAAGTCTGGGGGACAAACAAGTTTCCTTAAGCGGACTATAATCATCATGTATCTAGATTCTCCTATATAGCCATTGAATCTGAAAGTTGCTAAATACACATATAATTACTCTAAATATTTTATAAGCGTTAAACATACTCTGATAGGTTAGTAAACCTTAACACAATTATTTACACTTCAAAACTCGAAGATAAAATATGAATGTAGATTGAGGGATGAGTTTGCATATAACTTTAACGTTAAATACTTACATATTTCGCGCGATATTTTGAATGACACTTACCTAATCCAATCCCTGCATGCCACATATCTGTTTTTAATTGACAGGGGGCTACTTAACTGTATGTTAATTGTAAAATTAAATGAGAGATATTGTTTTGGAGGACTATTTCAACCAGGACATTGTGGTACATGTTTTTTTTTACCTCAGAGACACAAGAAATGTATAATATGTAGAAATGGTACGCAACGCACGTTAAATTCTCATCTAAAATAATCGATTGCCCTATTTTTTTATATAATTGTTTTTGCCTATACATCATTACGTAAAAATATAGTGGGGTTGCTTATTGCTGAAATATGCAGCATCTAAGCATACTTATTTATAGAGAGTATCAGACACTCTTTAATTACACTATGCGGCCTACCAGATTTGATGCTGTACTATTAGTATTATAGATTTTCACAATATTATGTAGTTTGTTTTTTGCGTTTTATAGTATCGCAAAACACAGTTATATATATATATAGTATGTATATATATATATATATATATATATATATATATATATGATTCCTTAATTGGAATTCATTTTTTGAGATGAGCATTATATATTAATTTATTTCTTTTCGGAATATTATTCTCATCTTTATTAGTTGTTGTTTTTGATCTTTTATTGGTTTTGTTTATTCACAACGTTTCGGCCAACTATTCATCTGACCTTCGTCAGGTGGTAACCGCGACGGATAGGAACTTCGAATCTCCTAACTGCATTCTCAGCCATCACTGCCATCCGTATATGTTTTCGTCTCACCACACTTTGGCCAATTAACCTCTGGCACGCTTTGGGTGGGATTGAAACCGCTATCTTCAGACAATGTTCATCTGGTGAGACGACAACAACAACTGATGGCAGTGATGGCTTAGAATGCAGTTAGGAGATTCGAAGTTCCTATCCGTCGCGGTTACCACCTGACAAAGGCCAGAGGAATAGTTGCAGTATTTTTCCTGAACAATACAACCTTCAACATGGCTCTTCTATCAGGGATATGGAGAACTTTGACTTTCAGATGAATGATATCTGAATCCGGACTGCAGCGCCTGTCTTACCAAGAGATATTGAGTTAAGGATTTTGACTTTTTTAGTATTCTCTTCCATGTGTTTCTTATTTTTGTTTTTATCTACGCTATTGGCCCACTGTGGGCGTTCGAATCAGATTTGTTAATCTTGCATTTTAAGTGGCCACTATATTTCGCATTGTCTAACAGAATTGTCAATAAAAAATAAACAATCTATACATAGATTTTGATATTCTCGCTCGATTTTTATAAGATGTCATCTGATCATGTTATAAGTGAAATAGAAATAATGTTGCTTGTTCGAATACAGTACCAACCATTTAATTTTTTATCTTTGAAATACAGATTGGCATTTACACCAAACAGTACGTTAACGTGGGTCTGGTAGTTCGTAATGTATACATCTATGAAATGTACTTAGGCGTTCAATCTTTAGTGTCACGAAGGGAACTTGGGCGTTGAATTTATACGTCTATGACGTGTACTTGGGCGTTCGATTTACATATCGCTGCAGTATATTTGGGTTTTAGAGGTGCACATCGTTGAAGTGTACTTATGAGTGTATTACTCTTATTTTATATATATATATATATATATATATATATATATATATATATATATATATATATATATATAGTAATTTATGAAATATATATATGGCGACTAAGCTACACTGAATATTCTGCGTTTCATCCACTTAATGATTCCTCAGGGTTATGTGCGAATTTTGTGGTTGCAACCACAAAATTCGCGCATAAGCCTGAGGAATCATAGAGTGGATGAAACGCAGAATATTCAGTGTAGCTTAGTCGCCATATATATTTCATAAATTACTAACTAGCTCTACCTACGTATTGAGCACTTCTGAAGTAAATACTTAAAGTTTACGCATAAATCTATACTTTCGTATATTAAATTTATGTGAGTAAATGTAGTATATATATATATATATATATATATATATATATATATATAAGCATACTTCAGTGTTCGCCAAACAATAAAACTTATGAAAAGTAAACTGCTTCAAGGATAATTATCTGTAAGTTTTTTTTTTTAAATACTTTTAAACCTACGTTTACATTTGTAAAGTACGAAACGAATAGTCCATAGTATAACACTATGCTTAAATAAATTTAAAAAAAAAACTGCTTACACATTAAATTATGACTCTTTCTCTACTAATGTTATTAAATTATTAGAGAAAGGCAAAGGTGAAACCATATTTTTTTAAATCCGAATACGATGTATAGAAACTAAACTACTTAAACACGAGACAATTGTTAAAATAGGTCGTTAAAAACTAATCTATCAACACTGATTGGAATCTTCTTTTAAAACAATATTTTTACGTTATAATACACATACTATGTATAACATTCTCTGTTTATTCCAAATATATTTTCCAAAAAGATTAGTGTTGTTGTAAATACAATTGTATTTTTAATATTAATCGTGCTAAAAGAAACAGACACAGGCACATATAATTATGTGGAGAGGTTTTTTAACATGATGATGGTGTTTGGGAAGTTATATGAATTTATATAATGTACTGCATTTTAAGTGAGTTATTTAATTATATGCTTCTAAAGATTCTGCTGTTTAGTAGGGATTTCTAAGAATCTCTTCTTGGGTTTCTCAGATCGTTCCATCTATATTATATTTCGAATTTCCTAAATTCTCAAATAAATTAGTCATACATTGTTCTACGAACGCATTTATTTATAGTTTACTTTTGACAACATTTACTTTTAATTTACCTTTCACAACTAGCCAAATATAATCATTACTAGCAAAACGTATTTTGTAGTATTCATACTATTTTAAATAAAAAATATTACAAGCGATGTAAGCTTTGTTTTCTAATTCTCTGGGATGATAAGGACGGGGTTTATTTGAAGAGCGTTAGAAATTTCAAAAACAATTTCAATTGGATGTAGCAAATATAATTTTAATGTCAAAGTAATTTTTAAAATAAAATTCAATTTCTAAATTAGTGCATGAATTTGAAACAGCCACTTTAATTTTCATGATGAATTCATTTGTTATCTACCAAACATTGAAATGTGTCAGTTCGGAATATCCACTTAACTCACTGACAACAAGTAAATACACATTGTACAGCCCTTAAATCGTATTTATTTAATTGTTTCTAAACTTGGCTAATAACAAATAACTACAAATAACAAAGTAAATGAAAACATTATATTTTATATAAGACTGTTATAATAGTTACCTTGCAAATATTACTGATGATACTTCAGTGAAATATCAAAAACAAATTTATAAGATTTCATCAGTTTCAGTATAATCGAATTTGGGCCAGCAAAACGGCAACATCATAAAAAAAACATTACATTCATTTTAACCGTTTTCTGGCAAAAAGTTTCAATCTGAATCAGTCAGTTATGAGTTGTCATTGTTGTAGAACTGTAAACAATAGACCTTTATCTTATTTTTAAATTATCTGTCGGATTAGCTAATGCCACACACATAGCTTATCTAAGATATGAAAGCGTGATTGGAAGGGCTGACAAGCATATAATGTGCATTTGCGTTAGTGATATTGAGTTTATTCATCTGTTTTATACTAAAATTTTATCTTTTAAAATCAATAATTTGTAAAAGAAAATTAAAACTTTATTGGCCAATAATCAATCGCGTTTACATTGTATTCACATTTCTTTAGTACTTGGCAAATTTGAATTATCAACTGAATAGCTAATAAATTTAAATACATTTACTGTTTTACCATCAGATTTTCGATCCCCTTACACAAGGTTCGACTTTACTGAGATGAGTGAAGAATGTAAATTATATTCAAAGACGTATCAAAAGCAAGTCCTCCATGACTCCTAGATCAGTGTCATTAGCGACGTTTCTCAAATAATATTTACTACATTGACTGTAATGTGTCTCAAGGTAGTCTAGGTTACTTCTTCATTAAATCCTGTAGCCACCTAAGATTTTGCAAACCAGTACAATACAATGTCTCCTTAAGGAATTCGGAAATAGAATAGTTCATTGTCGCTTTCTTCCAATGTGCTATAGTACGACACTTTAATGAAACAATAACTCATATTGCTATTACTTTAGTATCAGAAAAAAAAGTAAATTCAAGAAATTGTCGATTTTAAT
This sequence comes from Euprymna scolopes, assembly GCF_053919585.1. Classification (NCBI taxonomy): domain Eukaryota; kingdom Metazoa; phylum Mollusca; class Cephalopoda; order Sepiida; family Sepiolidae; genus Euprymna; species Euprymna scolopes. The sequence continues at coordinate 101,693,961 of NC_136484.1, forward strand.
GTTGAGAACTGTACATTATAAGCTGCAGAAAAGAATCGTTGATAAATATCCATATCTCCATTGCTGAATCTTCAAATTTGCGATACAACCTGATATAAATTTAATTATATAAGTACCTGTCATTCGGGTTAAATTTTAATGCAATTCTGAGCTAGATATATGCATATATACATACATATATATATATATATATATATATATATATATATACATATATATATATACATATATATATGCATATCTATATTGATATATATATATATGATATATATATATATATATTGATATATTGATATATATATATATTGAAATATTGATATATACATATTGATATATATATATATTGATATATTGATATATATATATATATTGATATATTTATATACATATATATCTATATATATAGTCATATATGTATTAATATATATACATATATATATATATGTCGATTGATATATTGATATACATATATATCTACATATGTGATCATATATGTATTGATATATACACACACATATATATATATATATATTGATATATATATATATGTATATATGTATATATATATGTATTGATATATATATATATATATATATATTGATATGTATCTACATATATGTAAGTATTGATATATATATATATATATATATATATATATATATTTCTACATATATGTATATATTGGTATATATATATATATATTGATATGTATCTACATATATGTATATATTGATATATATATGTATATATTGATACATATATATATATATATGTATATATTGATATATATATGTATATATTGATATATATATATACATATTGATATATATATATATATATAGATATATATATATATATCTATTGATATATATATATATATATATCTATATATATATATATGCATATATATAGGAGCATGGGAAGGGTATATGTGTGTAAAATAATAATGTTGTTGGTCTGTTTAATAAGGAAACATTATTTTGTCGCACAACTAAATATCTAACTTTTATCTTAAAGCAGGCTATTTTAGTATTAATGATTGTATGTATATTTCAGTGACGATTGAAGAGCAATTCATAAGTTGCGTTTTAAAATTTATTCCATATAATTGTGTTTTAATTTCATAAGCGATTCTACATTGCTGTGTGGCCATATTGAAGTGATTACACATGTGGTTTATGTTGGAGGAATATCATTGTAAGCGTAGACCCATTTTTTAAATGTTCATGTGTTCTTCTGTTATAGATTTCCTATTTCAAGGAGTCTACACAAGAAATCAGCTTGGCTTCATATACTATATATTTGAATGTGCAACTCTCTTTTAGGTTGCTACCTTGTACTATGTTCTCTTATTTATAAGAGTTCTCAGTACTGAGAGTAGAAGGGAGCCAACGGTAGGATAGCAAATTACTTTTTACTCTGTTTCAGTTAAGAGATTAAAAATCTTGTTATTAGTAGGTGTAAATAATAACCGGAGGATTTCCTATGTTCTATTTGACACTGAAACAAGATAATTTTCTTCTCCGTTGAATTTACCTTAACTTAGATGTTAGTCAGGTATATATGAGATTTTGTCCTCATATTTGCTTTTTTCGGAAACCTTTGTTTATAACAGGAAGTGGGTTATTAGAAAACATCTCTTGTCTGGATAAAATATGTGAAATTCTTTTAATGATTAGGATACAAGTTATTTTAAGTCCCAGATGTGGTGAAAATACTCAGTCTTGCATAATCGATGCTGGTCTGTAAACGTGTGATAGGGTTTGGTAGAGTTAGTGGACAGATCTAGACTTGCGTGTATTATGTCCAAACTAGTGAAGTTCATGTTGATCTTAATATTAAACACTAATTCTTCAAATAATGCGCTTAATTGTTTTCTACATTTGCCAATATCTCGGTTATTTTCAGAGGAATAACAGCTCTTTTCTCGTTAAAGGCCCGATTATTGGTTGGGTAATGTGCTTTGTCTAGTATGTACGATGAAGTGTACAATCAGATTTCAAGACTCTGCACTATTATGGGCTCCTATCGCTACATCAAATTAGTTCTCCGACGTTTTATTATCGAATGATATGAGAGAATTTATTGCATGAAAGAGTGTTGCAAATTCCAAGTTGCTGATCTCGATAAAAGGTTTGGCGAAGATCAATGTCTGGTTAATAATATATCTATGGGTGGAGATATAGAAGCTCGTGATGTCAAATAGTTCATATCTTTTTTTCTTTTTTTATTGACAATACTCTTGAAGCAGACAATGGCCGCTTTAGAATTGATCCAAGGTGTTACCTTTATATGACTACTAGTCTGGTTGCCCGGCGTTGCCACAGTGTTTTCAGGTGTGTATTGAGCAAAAAAAAAACGCTGTAATAGGCAGGCAGGTTCGAACATGTGACGCGAAGCGGGAAAAGAAAGTGAAGGAAAATTTGACTTTACCGTTACTCTATGACGCGACTTAAAGTTCGGAACTTTTAAATAAGGCAAGGATAATCCAACCGATACACAAATGGCCGCAAGAAATCGACCCCTCCTTGTAGAAAACTACCAAGTTGAAAATAAAGGAATTAATGTTTATCACCAATTTTCGATATTTGTCGTCCGGACGTCAAGCTTTAAATTGATACGGATTTCGTGAAAACCGTCGCCTCTGTCGAAAGTTCAAGGCATACATACATGTATGCATACATACATTAAAATAGGCAGGTGAGATTAGTATCATGTAATATTTCTATATACATGCTTACCTTCTTGTTAAACCCATTACGCTCTTCCTTGCGTCTACTGGCTCAACAGTTTGTCTTATTTAACTGTTTCATCGAAATTTTAAAAACACTATTTCGTACTATTTGACTTACTCAATCTTGTCTTGCTAATAGTTTATTTATTACTACTGTTATATGCTCAATATAGAGCTATTGGTATCTGTAGGTTAAATATATTTATATTTTGGTAGAGATTAGTGCGTATTTTGCCTCTATATTCTACAAACATAACTAAACATTTTTCATTATTTTTTAAATATTCTGTGTGAGACGTTTTGCAATTTGCATAAGTGAGTTTATTATAATTTATGATGCTATTTGCATGTTTTACCTAAGAGAAGAGGTTCTATATAAACCCTTACAAAACAACTTTCTGGAGAAGGAATCTGCAGGTATGGAAGAACTTAATGTTGATTGACATAAAAAGGAAAGAGCAAGTAATCTCTGCTAAACTGACGTTCGTAAAAAAAATGAAATCACAATCCAGAAAAACCGTGTCCTTGCTGAAATCACACAAGAAACCGATTAAGTATGTCTTTGTTGTAATTAGAATTGGGGTCATTGATTGATTGAATGCAATAATTGTCTTTGTTTGGTTTGTTTCTTTCTTTAATCTAAAAAACGATTATTGTTCTTAAACAAAAGTCGTTTTGTATTTACTGTACAAGTTTTAAATAACGTTCGAAATAATTGATAAAATATTTCCAAAATTAGTTTTTTCAACAATGCAAAATGAATTTGAAAACGATAACATCAGTAACTTTGGCCAGTTGTTTACTGCTCATTTATAAACTTCTCGCTTTACCCGATGGAAGAGGATTCTATACTAAACTTTTGTTAGGTTACGAAGATTACATTATCATTGTTGTTGTTATTTTCCATTTAAATGCTTCTCTGTTGAGTCAGCAATTTTAATGTAAAGAACTTCGAAAAATATTGCGGGGAATATTAAATAATAATGTTACGTACAAACAACTTACAGAAAAACATTTAAAAGAAATTACAAGATTCGCTCCCAGAGAATTAAGGGATGCACTCCGAAGATGTTAAATGGGTCCAGCAGATACGATGAAAATACTGTCTTTCAAGCGAAATAGTTCTATCCATAAATAAAATATTATGCCCATTAATAGCTTAGACGAATTGCGTGATAAACATTCCCTTACTACTTTCTCATGTAAAAACAACTGAGAGCAATTTACTGAAGTATACACACTTAATTATTGGAATGAGATAATTAATGTTTTTTTTTATGCAAAAATCAACCACACTCTCAGAAATGCTGTTAGTTTTAGTGGAAGCTTTCTAAAAAAGAGCATCCTCTTTGGCAATCTTTAGGTTGAATAGTGTGAGTTTTTGTGATAGCGATTTAAAATTGACCCTAAAGTAACCAAACCCCCTTCGAACAGTCCACCTACAGGAACCAAAATTGTCAGCAAATACATCAGTACCTCCTTAACTGTTTATAAAATGATGAATTGATGGAGACTTAAAGGCTATACGATTTTAGTTTCTATACTATTTAAAAAGCTATACCATTATTTTCAGTATCGCAACTGAAAGATTCGCTCTATGCGCACCGTTACTCCAGCAGTTCTATTGCATACTAATCGATGAAAAGATTCATATAAAACACTATAAGCGAATTTTAAAATGACCAGAGCCTTACAAATAATTCTCTTAAAAATAAAGGTTTTCAGTATTAAGTGATTACTTCATACAACAAAATGTGTCAACTCAGTTTTTTGTCTGTTCGTCAGCATATTTTCTTTAATTAGCAATGAAGTTAGACTTTGCATATAAATGAGTACTAGATTTTAACATATGGTCAATAAAAGTAACACTAATGGTTTAATTGGAAGACGATCCTGTTTTTTTTTTAAATGATACGCATTTTTGTTTCTAAATGAAATATCATTGATCAGCATACTTAAAGTATTCGAAACGATTCGTAATCTTTCTACTGAACTCAAGACAAATTAGGGTTTCCTGCTAAAATATAAAACATTCTAATGCCTCATATACATTGTCTGTATTGTATCCAAATACTTTGCTACTATGCCGGTGAGATTTCAATGTGATCTTACAAAAATTTGAACAAAAATATAAGCATCTGTTGGAGTTGTAAGTATTACTTCCAAATTCAAAGCTTGAACTTTAAGACGAACAAAATATGCTTTCTCATAAAAAAAAATGCTTATTAACGAATCGCAAATTTCCCAGAAGATTGGCTGTTGATATGTACTTGACTGTATCGTCGTACTTCTGTGTCCTGAACTATCCTCCTAATTAAAACAATAGTTATCTAGCCTAATAAATATAATACAGCTTTCCTACTATAACGTTCGACTAATGTAGTCCATTTTTTAAGAACCTATGATTAACGTATATTTACTTTGTTTTCTTTGCCACTTGGCTATCCAGTTTGAGAATAGCGCAGGTGCGAACTTCTAATCACGTAAGACCATGTTTTGTAGCACTACACTTAGTATACATTGATTAAAATTGCTAAGATAATATTGTTATAACACATTTAGACATTACTTATTTAACCGGTAAACATATTTGGTCCCTTAGTATATTAATCTTGTTTCAGTCAATTCAAAATCTAATATTGTAGAACATACTAATTGCAGAACATATAATTATGATAATTTTGGAAAGTAAAACATGTTCTATGAATATATATAATTCTATTACAAAAGGCAAAACTGTATCGGAAAATATGTCAAGGGAAATATGCTTTTTTCAAAACTACAAGACAAAAGTAATACAAACATCGCTACTTTCGTCTCCTATTTATTCCTAGACACTAACGGAATTTTGTGATCCAAAGAAATATTAATTACATGTTGTCTACACATACTAAATATACTGTTGTCATATATATATATATATATATATATATATATATAGTTGTTGATTAAACATATTAAAGGAGTGCTGTTGCAACAAAATATAATATATTATGTTGCAATATATTAAAAAAATTTACACATAGTAAATTTTTGGCCATGAACTTAGAGAAATATTGTGTCAATGTACTATATAAATGTTGTTTCAACATACTGGATAAATTGTGTTGCAGTAAACACAACTTATTGCTATTACAATATATAAAATGTTGTTTCAACATACTAAATAACTGTTGTAGCAAAAACTAAATAAATATTGTTGCAATACTCTAAGTAAATATTGCTTTACCATATTAATATTATACTAAGAAATTAAATAAATATTTTTACAATATATTAAATAAAAATTGTTGCAATATACTAAAGAATCCTGTTGAAATAGACTAAAGTAAATACAACTATTATGAATTAGTATGAAAAAGAATGCTTATAAATTGATAAATAATAAAAAAATCTAATAATTTTACTTTTAAATTGAATTTCAATAAATGCATTGCAATCTTCATTAGCGACTATATAAGATATATTCTGAAAACGATGTTTGGCAATTTTCAAAAGTGATTTGATTATATTTTGTGTTGCTTTTCACACACGTAAATATAAACTCTCACAAATACATTCTACGTCTGACTTTCAAGAATTGTACGATGTTAATTTTGATTTAGATAAAAAGCAGAAGAGCACCTCAAATATGCCAGGCTGACTCCCTTTAACAAGCAAACCACCTATCGTGCACACATATTTGGGGGAAATCAAATGATAAACAGACTAAGCATCTGTTTGTTTTATGTGGACTTATAGTATACATGTAATTGAATGTAATAATCGCCGTTGATTTGTTTTTCACGCCCTGTATTAAAAATGGATATTTGTTCTTAGACGAAAGTTGTTTTTTTTTTCATTTACTCTGCATATTGAAATAACATCTCCAATAATTTCTTACACTTGAGTTGCCATTTTCTTTAATTTGAAACTGTTTAACAGTTCTTATAATTTACTAATTGCGCAAAAAGTATGGATTATTACACCAAACATCCATGAACCGAAATTGTGAATTTCAATCTTCATATATTATGCGTATGCATGGCTAAAAAAAACTGAAAACATTTCCATATTTTGTTTAAATGTGTTATATCTTAATCTCACACTCAGGATAAAACAAGTAACTACACTTATGATAAATTAAACAAACGACGCAATCTTCTAATAAAATTGTTAGCATTTTCTCTTAGAATACCGGAGTAATTTTTTTTCCATTTACTTTAACAGCTCTTAACACCTTTTTAAACTTTGAATATTCAGATAAATATATATATATATACATGTATAACCTTTAAAAACTAAGATGTATACATCATATACGTAACGGATATTAATATGATATGTGCACATAAAAAATAATTTCATGTGAATAATGCGTTTTGTTTGATTTTTGTATAAGATAATAAGAATATATCCATTACATAATTCAACTAAAATTAAATAATAACACCACTTATTAAATAGTTATAAAATAAATGCATTGTTATTTAATTTTAGTATAATTTTGGCAATGTTATTGTCAAGGAAAACTATTTGCAGAGAAAACTTTTATAACATAACTGTTTGCGAGGAAAACTATGCAAACATATTTCTGAGGATGATTAAACAAATACTAATTTTAACAAATTAAGAAACTTACAGTTACCATAAAAATATTTAAAGTGAAATAAAAGACAATTTCTTTTATATTCAACTTAATTTTTATCCGATTTTTTTCTTCACAGGAACTTTTATCATTTTTATTATGAATGAAATCAAACTTAGAATGTATATATATATATGTGTGTAATGTGTGTGTATACTTATATATATACTTATATATGCATATTTATATATGTATATGTATACTTATACATAATTAAATTTATATATATATATATATATATATATATATATATATATATATATATATATAAACGGCGTCCACGTCTGCTTGTTCGTAGGCATTCAATAAAACGAATGTGATTATTTTCTAGTTTGCACCTGCTGACAGATTAAGTGTTTTTTTTTTTTTTATATTTAGCAGAGTTATGTAATTCTAAATAAGATTACATCAATTCCGCATATTATTTGCGTCCAATATATAAAGAAGTTACAGAAAATCTATCTGAAAAGGACTTAAACGGATTTTGCATTCAAAATTGTGTTTCCGTTCTTTGGTAATAAATATTTCACTCATTTAATTTCTCGCTTAAACATTTCTCTACATTACGCACGCTGAAAGATACAGCTTTACATATATAGATACACACACATGAAGGACACATACGCCTAATACGCATGCATGCATACATATATATATATATATATATATATATATATATATATATATATATATATATATATATATATGATTTATCGTGCATAGAGTGATCTGTGAGTTGGAATCTTTGAAATATTTAAATATATGGGCAATACGTTTACGCTAAATGGCAAGATGAATTATATTTAAAGCCTAGTTTTAACTTATAGCGTGATCTTGATGGATACCCACGTTTGATTCTTATAAAGTTCTCTTCTTCTCTATCTTCTCTTCTTCCATCTATCTTCTATTCTAATGTTCTCTCTATCTATTTTTCTCTTCTCTTCTATCTATCTATGTCTTCTTCTATTTTATCTTCTACCCTCTTTCTTCTTTTCTTTTTTCTGTCTCTCTCTCTATATATATTTATATATATATTATATACACACATACATATATATATATTATGTTTTATTATATTAATATATATATGTGTGTGTGTGTGTGTGTGTGTGTGTGTGTGTGTATAAAATGAGCTCATTATCCCCCTCCGATTTTGTACTGGAATAGGATTAAAAATCAAGACATTGCATGCAGATGTAATGTAGACAAACTGCAGCACTGTATCTGAGGTGTTTATAGGCCTATTACATCTCCACTTCCTCAATGATCGTAGATCCCTATATTTTTACTTGTGAGAGTTCACGGAAAAAATCGGTTAGGATCAATGGAATTTGTAAAATTCTTTCCCTCTATTAAATTCCTCCTTCCCTGGGCACGACTTAACCACGTTGCAAATCAGTTCACAGGGGACAGTACGAGGAAACACCGATTTGGGTTCGTATAAACAAATGGGAAGACTGGATGAAACTAGCGAATCAAAGGGTTATTTACGCCATTTTTAAATTTTTTTTTCTTGCAACACGATTCGATGCCTTCCGAATTATAATATTCCGTTATCTGTATACTCGATAAAATTATACCACTTGGAAATTACGAAAATAATCCATTCCTATTACAAGTGCCTAGAAAAATAAACTTTTTTTAACAATCGTTAACAGCGTAAAACACAAATTGTTACATTTAAGTAAATAACGTAGAAAACAATTTTTTTTCGATACAAACTTCAAAGTACACTTTTTCCGCGTGTTTTTCCTTTATTAAAACTGTGGTACACATTACCGTTGTGCTTTAAAGCATAAGTAAGAAAAATGTTTGTGTGTGTGTTTTTTTTCAATAAAACTTACTTTATGCAAACTTGAACGTACGATTTTCCCCACGATTGGTGTTTACATGAGAAAATATGACTGATTTTCCTTTATTAAAACCGTGGTACGCATTAGCGCTTTGATTTAAGCTAACTCTTTGATTCAACCTAACAATCTATTTTAACAAAAGTAAATTTTTACTTCAGCTCCACCTTCACAATTTTAAACATGGATGGAAGGCGTTGTTTATTCTGAAAGCCGTTCTTTACATGGTCGTTTTTTTATATGGAGAGGTTAGTGGTGTTTATTCTGAAAGCCGTTCTTACCATGAGAATATTGAGGGTGTTTATTCTTAAAGTCGTTCTAAATATGTGGAGATGGTCGGTTTTTATTCCAAACGCCGTCCTTAATATTGGGAGGTGTTTGTGTTTATTCATGGATGCCAGTGAACTATAGTGCATAGCATAGGTCGTTATATCTGGAAAACTACTTTATTCAGCATCGTCGAAAACGTTTAAAAGTAGTAATTTTAAAACAAATATAGGTGGACCACAAAGGTAAGATAAGTTACTTTTCTACCTTACTGGATATTTCTTTGTGTTTTTATTTACTTTGTATTAGTGTACACATAGATTCGAAATAAAAATGTCAAAAAACAAATGTATAACAAATATTATCAAAGGCAAGATAAGTAACCTTTCTACGAAACTGGCTTTTCCGGATTTATGTTTAGTAATACAAACCAGTTTGATTTAATGCGACGTTTAGTCAACTCGAAAAAACACTGTTTATCGGTGTATTTGAAAAATACAAATCACAACGGGTGAGTTTTAATATAGCTACTTTTCCCAATTTAATATAGAATAACAAAGCCGGTATGCTTACACCTGTCGATATCTTCTGCCATATTGTGAATTGTTTGGGCATTATTGATGCTTGTAAAACTGTTTAAGGCCATGCTGCTTACAGCAGGTATTTATGCTTTTGGGAGAACTAATGTCGAGAACACGAATGGTTATGTTCATATCTGCTTGAACATGCAATTTCTAAAGAGTGTTGTGATCTTTTACTACTTGATAGGGACATTTTATTATTGGTAATCTTTAATATTCCATGAAGGTATCAAAAGGCTTGAAGTGTTATACGCTCAGGTATTTTATATAGGCGTGTTACTAAAGTAGAACACAATAACATTGTTTTTGCAGCATTACACGGCCTTATTTTTGAAAGATCGTACTTGGAAATTCATATTGGTTTTAAGAACTTTCATTCGTGGTGAACGTGTACATAAAATAATGTATAATAATATTTTGTTTATTTTCACATATTTCTGTTACTAATGTAGCTGCACGTTAAAAATACTATCAGTTTTGTTTTTTCGCATGCATCTTATGATAAACAGATACACATATTTATAAGCATTTATTATAATATGTATTGATCCACGGTATTTATATTTTCTCCGAGGATGAGCCTCCTATTTATTATTATAGTAGCATACTACCATATATATTATATTTTTATTAATGCAAGTTCCTTATTTATTATAAACACGTAGCGTTTTATCCCTATAAGAAATTAAGTAAAAAATGGAAATACACTGTGATATGTATGTGCGACCAGTATGTTTTTCTACACTCCTAGTACGTAACCGAAAATACTCAAGCTTAAATCATAACTTAAAGTCAAATACGAAAAACATGAAGCCAGTTTGACACGTTCTGTAAAAATCGTTTGCAAAACTACTCATTCCTGACATAAGTAATCTGTCATGTGAACGATGCACGCAGTTGACAAACAGATAAAAATCTGATGACCCCCACCTACCAACTTTCCAATTTTAACTCCTTATCAGGCGATTTTTTTTTCAGATTAAACAAATTGATTTTTTCACATTACTAAATGGCCTCTGTACAAGATGTGATATCTGTAGTTCGAAAATTCATGGTGTATATACGTTAAAAATTGTAATCACATACATAATTCTCACTTTTATTAATAGATAGATTTATATATCTATATAATGCGTAAGGAACCTTTTGGATAGACTCCATATCTATGACAATGTCCTAATCTTGTCATAAGAAAAATGCTATAAACTTGAACAAATGAGGATACATTAAACATCAGTAGTTCCTGGGACTGGTAAACAAGCTAGCAAACGAAAACTAGTTCAATAAAATAAGTAGCAGAATTGTTGGTTGCAAAATATAGATTCCGGTGGTGGTGATTTGGTGTAAGTAAGCAAAACGACTAGCCTAAACATTCTTCACATAGAATAGAAAACAAATAAAAAAGATAAAAAGATGGCATAATTTAAATGGTTGTATAGCGTGCTTTATTTGAAACACGTTTACGCACATCGATGTAATAGAGTTGAATAAGCAGTGCGCTTTCATGCGATTATATCAACTCCTAAATATCAATTTTTCACAATCGTTCGATTTACCGTGAAGATTTCAGTAAATAATATTTATTAATAATAAAGGAAATGCACATCTTTGCATCTTTCGCATTACTTTATATATTTTTCCTTGTAGATTCACTGTGATATCCTATGTGAGATATAGAAAACAATATCTGTCGACGAACGTTCGGAGAAAAAAAAAGAAAGACGAATAAATAATATAAAATGAGAAATCGATCCAATGTAAAAATCAACGATTAAAAGAACAGGATAAAATTTTTATTGAAAATTCGAGCGTGCAGGAAAAGTCATCGTAAACTAAAATCCATATCTCATATTAATAAATCAGTTACGCGAAAAAAAAATAAAAAAGAATATAAGAATCAATGAAGCAATAGATTTCTGATTTATTTAGTGTATATAAGAATGGCGCATTTAATTAAATATTTTTCAGGAAAAATCGAATACAGAAATATGAAATAATGCAAACGGGTTACAAATATTTTGAACTCTGTTGAAGAGGTTCAATTTAATTAAGGAAAATTGAATATTTCCACATTTCAAACTACCTTTAAGGCAACATTAAACACATACACATAGAAACACACAGATACGCACACATAGGTCTACAGTTTTGTCTTCTGAAGCTTGCGTAAATCTATGTCCAAATATGGAGTACAGCTGCCACATCTCAGCGAGAGCTGCTAAAAATAGCTAATCCTGCCTTGGCAGAGTACAAAATAGACTTCGTGGCTTGGTGGGAGATGCCCTTTGCTCTACCCTGCAACCTCTTTCCCACAGAAGAGACGTAGCGACCCTGTCGTTTTTCTATCGTTATTTCCATGGCAAGTGTTCGTCTGAGCTCCATTCTCTGCCCCGCTCGCCAATCTTTTCAAAAAAACACACGACTAGCCGAAACAACCGTCAATAATTTGCCCCACTCCCTATCTGTGCCTTAATCAAAACGTAGATTCCATGATCAAGGTTTCTTTCTTAGAACTGCACGCCTGTGGAACTCTGTTCTGCTTGTCTGTTTCCCTCCGACTTCAACCTGGATGTCTTCAAGTCCAACACAAACAAATTCCTGATGAACCTCCTCCCCTAAGTAATGACACCTTACCAATTCTCCAATACTATTGCTACACTATCCTTTTGATTACTGTACACACGATAAATCTTATCCCCGAGTTGCCATTGGGCCTTGATAAGTGGTGAACTCCATGTAAGAAAATGTATATATATAGGATACGAGTACTAAATTATCCAGTTTGAACACGTTGTTTTATTCTCTGTATAAGTTTAATCTGTAAAGTGTACATGGTCGTAAAATTTAATTACCAGAAAAAGGATACGGATTCCGAAAATAAAAATAAATACATGCAATTTATTCATGGTGATTTAGCCGCATACATGTTGATTTTAACTCATCATAATTTAAAGTTTTATTCCCAATAATAAAAATAGTTCCAACTACTAGGTAGTATATAGTGTCATGTTAGTCGTATGTAAGTGAGCCAGAAATTACGATGCGATAGTACTAAAATCATCATTTATGAGAGAAATTGTAGTTTCCCTTGCATCGAAAAACGCAGTGAAAAGTATTTTTAGGTATAGAACAAAATTGGAAAAGGTTGGCATGAGGAAAAAAGATTCCTTTTCTATTTAATACGGCAGATTAATGAGTATCCTTAAAGCAAAATATGCACAGGAAGCAGTAAGACATGTTTTGTTCTTGAAACAATTCGAAACGTAATCCTCAGTTGGCAAATTCTATTCTAAAGTTTTAAATTAATTGGTAGATTTTAAAAAATGCAGCTCGTCAACACTTTTCCGCTTGAATGAAAATATTAAAGATATGTAATGTAATTAAATGTGCTGTAAACGTGCAAATACGTTATTTTCATATATAATCTTAGTATTTACAATTACAGCATTTATTTCAAGAATGTCGTACATAGAGAAAACCTACTTAAATTCCATTGTTTCTGACATGCTCAAAAACACTAAATCTACCACAAGTTAATAATGTTATATGCTGGTGTGCATTACATGTACACCCCTGCATATTTTATAATCAACCCAATAAGTAGTAACATATATGTTTAATAGTAAAACGTTATAATTACTCATAAATAATTGAATAAATTAATTGCTTTTTAATTGACGGAGTAAATTAAGGCTAGGGAAGTATGTAATAGTAATATGATCGGGAAGTTCGGCACAATCACGTTCACACACCGGTTCTCGCCAGATCACCGAAGTTGAGCAACGTTGAGCCTGGCTAGTACCAGATGGGTGACCATTTGGGCAGGCTAGGCGCCGTATGTACCTTCTGGGAAGGTTGGTGCTGGAGCAAACACCCTTATCCAGTAAAAAGAACTTAGTCGCTACAAAAGCATCTAACATGGCTTACCCCCCTTAGAGGCTCAAAGGCTATGGTGGTGGAATATGATCGTGCTTTGATAAAATACATGAGTGGATTATAGTCACATGGGAGACAATGCTTAGTAGTAGACAATGTTTAGAATATACATAGCTAGTGTCCCAACCTTGTTTTTATTATTTTTTCCTTATATACTATTTTATGTTGTACCTGTTCGTTCTTGAAACCAGGTAGTTCTTTTTATCCTCCTGTCTTATATAATTCCTGGTTGGTTTTGAAACAATGTTGTTTTTCTTCTTTTATCATAGTCGTCTTCCCCTGTATTGTACATTTTAAGTTGTAATTGGCATTGCATTTTCCGAAATCCTACCCTGGTATTTTTTTTTCTTTTGGGGCTAAGACCCTAGTTTTTTTGTTGAAAATTGAGGGTCGCAGTATAAAAAAAATATATATAGGCTTCTGGTTAGGCACAAATGCAGTTTAGGATTAGATTGGGTCTCGCCAATCTTTACTCGATATTTTCAGCACGTTTATTCATAAATCGTGTTCTATTTTCTCTTGTCCTCAATTGGATGACATGATCATGCTGTTGTTTATGTTGAGATCTATTTTTCTGTAAAGTCTTCAATTGGTCGTCTTTTCGATAGAAATGCGTGTCATTACAGGAGGGCTGATCGGGATGAACTTAGCAGCTACCTAAGTGACATTCTGTGCGGTCCTATTTTTTATATCTACTAATTCTGCAGATAAAGATGTTACTAATCGGACTGTGATTGGAATTATAATCTTCATTCTTCACAGTAAGTTTAAAACCAAAATACCATTCTCCTCCCTGGTTCTGATATAGCCCATCCTAAAATTACTTGAATCAATATAGTACAGGATGGTTCTAAGACTTCTTTACAGTTTTACGGAAGATTATCAATGCAGGCAAAAGCGTAATTTCTGAGGCTAAGGCTAGTTATTATACAAGGACTCGTAACTATATCCCATCTTAAAAGGGTCGGCTCGTTATTTTAAAGTATCTATGGTTGGTTGCTTGATTGTTTTTGTTTTACGGCATATTAACCCATTTCAGTTTATTTAATGCGGAACTCCAAGACTTGGAAGAAAGACATTTTAATAGAATATATTTGTTGTTTTCAAGTCGGGTTCTATTTAATCCATAGTTGGGGCCGTAACAGGTACTGCCACTCCGGGTCAGAGTGGACATGGGAGCAATAGCAATTAAAGTGTGGGTGAACACTTCCTAAAGCCCGCAAGCTGTGCCCTCACCATCTGATATAGTTTAAGGTCATATCCAGGGCCTAAATCATCTATAATAATGTTATTAATAGAAGCAAGTCTGCTAATTTCCCATGTTATAAATGGTCTCCAGTTAATTCATTTAATCCGCTAAGGATAATGATGATATCTTTGCTCGTTTTTTTTTTTTTTTTTTTTTTTTTTTTGCTGGTAATACCTCTATCGATTCGTTTGGTGCTCTTTTTTTCTTAACTCTTGAGTCTGTTATTATCTTTATTTCAAGACTCTAGATTTTGTTATTATCACTCAAAAAATCATGGCTAAGATGAAAAAAATCTAAAACTTTCGACACTGATTTCATTCCTGTTATTTTTCTAAAACTTTGTGCGCCAGACTTCATGTTATCCTGAAATAATTAGATCTCTATTTGTCTCACACATATTTTCTTTCCTGTTAGAAAAAAAATCTCTGTTGCCATTTAAATACTTAACAGATATATCATCATATGATATGATCATATCGATCACCAATACTTTAAATTGTCGCTGATCGATATGATCCAACAAAATATTATCCTGTTTGTTTTCACTATCTATTAGCAATTTTTTTGAGAAATTGTTCACGATTAGAGACTGTAGATATATTGGTTGTGTTTTGTTAAATATGAAAGTATTTAACACACACAGTTTCCGATAAAACACAGATCATTTTCTACGTAAATAATTGATCAAATACAACAACGAGGGTGTTACAGTTTTACCCAACGCAGTTCCAGAAGCGGCCAGAATAAAGTTAAGGAAAATTCCGAAGAGTTTGGTTGCATTCACTCCGTATTTTCTGGGGAGTTGCTCCTGAATTAATTATCTCAACTTTGTATGCCACAAGAAAACAGAGGGTTGAAAGCATGGCTTTAACTTCTTTATACTTACTTACTTTGAACTATCGCTGTATTCTCCTTCAGTAAGCAACTGTTTTTAGTGTCAGTGATCTATATGCATTTCTTGTCAGTAATAATATGTAAGCGACGCAGGGAGGTGTCGTTAAAATGGTATATTTTAACATCACGTCATATCGGATTTTTTTTTTTTTTATAATGACAGTGTTACTTACTACAATTTCCGAGCTATAACACACCTTTGACACCCGACACGTAGATTGTAACGTCGTCCCAAGTCAGAGAACAACAGACACCAGCTTTGAAAAAAGTATGTTAGAAAGACACAACCTAATTGCGAGTGTTCTTTCACAATATATAAGCGTAAGCGTGACATCTGTTATATAGAAAGAACTGTAACTAATATATATTGTTTCTCTGATTCAATCTTGTCGACTAACCAACCGTAGTCTTCTCCTCTATGTTTTTCTTATTATTAGGTTATTTCAGAAATAATGCCGTTTATATATATATATATATATATATATATATATATATATATATATATATATATATATATATATATATATATATACTAGCAAAAGAACCCGTTGTTGACTGGGCTCAAAAACAGCCTACAGAAAATGGACTCTGATTTATGAAAGTATGATAGGTTATGAAAAGAAAGGGTTTTAAAGAAATAGCTTCGAATGTGGGGTATCAAAACCAAACCCAAATTTCATGAAAGTAAAAATAAAAGATAAACCCCATAATTTATTATGCCATACCTGTTCACACTGAACCACTTATCACAATATTCTGTGGATCAATATTAAAAAAGCTTGTTAAACTTTGTGACATATTCCCATTCTATGGAGGCCAGGCTCGAACGTAGACCCCCCTCAATTTTATCATACCATCCCTATTTAAGTTGAAACATAATTATGAAAGTATTCTCATGTACGTCTATATCAAAAACACTTGTAAACGTTTTTTTATTAATTTTAAAATATTTTATTTCCATAATTTGTGGACCTGGCTCGAACGCAGGCCCTACAATTTTAATGAACCACCGTTCTGCCAGATCAAACATACCAATTCCTCTGTCTCGATACATCTTCTATCATTATATGTAATCAGTTTTTTTTAAATAGTCAACCATATAGCAGCCTATTCGTGACCAGGAACATACGCATACACACAGACATTCAGCTTTATAATATATTATATTATATTATATATATATACATATATATATATATATATGCATATATATGCAGTTGAAAGTCAAAGAAACGATATTATTTTTTCAAAAACATTTCAAAATATTATTATTATTATTATTGTTGTTGTTGTTAGTAGTAGTATGCGTATATTTAACTTATTATTACCTGTATATCTTTTAGCAGTGAAGAAAACTCATTATCTTCATTTAAATGACCATGGTCATCAGTGATACTGGAATTATAATAAGGATAAATATACATATTTGCTGTATTTTTATTAAAAACTTTTAATGAACGCAACATGATGCTTTTATATAGTTTGGCTCGAAGGTGTGTAAAGAATAAATCATATCAACTAATAGATTTTGTTTTCGTTTCTAGTGTATCTCAATTAGTAATTAGACATGCATTTTTTTCTTCAGTTGATATAATATCCATTATAAATGCCAGCACGTGCAGTACTTCATAACAAATGCCTTCATTTCCGGAAAATAATTCTAATACTAACGTTCAAATTAAATTTATAATTAGCTAAAGTTTAAAGTGCATATTACAATTATAAATGTTAAAATATCATACTAAATTATGCCCATTATTTGAATATTTCTATTAAAGTAATGTAGTTACAGCATTCTATATGGATATGCACCCGTAGTCAATTGACATCGAATTAGAAAAAATGACTAGAAATATAATATATATATATATATATATGTATATATATATATATATATATATATATATATATATATAATACTAAAATTCTATGGATCTTGTATGTTTTCAATCAGATTTCCGGTTTTCAACATCCGGTTGCGCATGCGTAAATAGCAACGTCTTCAATCCGTTATTCCAATTCCGGAATTTTTATATCGCTTTTAATACAAACAATTTCATTTAATTTGATCAAATAGTTTTTTGGGTTTTTTTAACGGCTAAAAACATTCAACTTCGTAAAGTCTGTCGCAGTTTCAAAAAAACTTCTCCCTTTTAAAAAAACAAAAGTAAACAAACAAGAAAAACAACACTCATTATTAATAGAAACAGCGGCGGTGAAAGAAAACACCTCTCACTTTCCCTCTAATAGATTTCAACACTCCTACTCCCTCTGTTTTCGTTACGTACGCGAGAAATATTTAATTCATGTCATTATAAATAAATAATTTTATAAAATCAACCGTAGTTTTTTGTTTTTTTTTAACGGCTAAAAACATTCAACTTCGTAAAGTCTGTCGCAGTTTCAAAAAAACTTCTCCCTTTTAAAAAACAACACTCATTATTAATAGAAACAGCGGCGGTGAAAGAAAACACCTCTCACTTTCACTCTCATAGATTTCAACACTCCTACTCCCTCTGTTTTCGTTACGTACGCGAGAAATAGTTACGTGTATGTGTGAGAGAGAGAAAAAGGGAGCGATGTAAAACTGGATAGTTAAGCGAAAGGAAAACATAAAAGTTTTTTTAAAACACTCAAATTGTACAAAAAATGTTGTAAATAGAAAAGTATTGTCTTAGTTTTAGTGACCTTATTATTAGCATATGAATACAATATTTATTTTCTGTACAATAAGTGCTTAAGCACCCGTGCTTTTCAGCGATACATATTCAATAAAATAAATTGATTAATATAATTAATCTGGATATAAGAGAGTTAGAACCTGATAAGAAGTCTCAATTAAGCAAAAGGATAACAAAAGTTTTCTTTAAAAAAAATTAATTGTACAAAAAATGTAAATAGAAAAGAATTGTCTTAATTTTATTGACCTTATTATTAACATACAAATTAAATATTTTACACAATGGGTACTGCATGTTTGCTTAAATTAAATGAAAAAAAAGTAACATTTTATTTTCATTTTCTATTTAAAAAGCCATTATTAACATGTGGAGAGTGTTTTTTTATTATTCTGTACTTTCAACTAACAATTTCATTTAAAAGATGATATATCAAAATTTGAATTTAACTATAATAAGGATTATGATACCTGTTCAGTGCATATTTACCTATAAGTATGACCAACCACTTATAATTCAGTAACTGTAATTTAAAAAAAAATAACAATTATAATAAACAGAACGACTCATAGAAATCTATCTATATTCTTTTTTCATTTTAATATACTTTCATAGAAATGATTCTGTTATGTAAAAAAAAAACTATTTTCTTTATGCCACAAGTGTCACGCTCATACATGAATTCCATAGCTAATATAACGTACTGATCCAACGGGTCACGGGTGGTCTAGTATATATATATATATATATATATATATATATTGTTGGTGTTGATATTCATTGATGCATAATTATGGTTTACCGGAGTTTTTCCGCTTGATAATAAAAGAAAAAACTATGTGTCATAGCTATATATATATATATATATATATATATATATATATATATATATATATATATATATATATATATATATATATACACTTGTGCCCGATATTATTCATACCCCCCTTGAAAATTGAGTTTATTAGGTGTAACTTTTGTAAGAATTTATTGTTTACGTCCATATTGATACATATTCTTAATAAACCTCTTCTGATCATTTTCGTCATTTTAAAATCTCGGGATACTTGTAATAAAAGAAATATACAGCTATTTATAAAATCTGCAATGTTCAAAAATAATCATACCCCCTTATTTTTTCAGTATTAATCGAGTTTCTGACTGTTTGTTTTCTGTTTGATTCTTATTTTGAATGCTTTTATACAACCTTTGATTAATTTCATTTCGTTTTTTGCATTTTTCAGAAATTAAAATGATATCAACTGAAAACCAATAAAAGAATAAAAATTATTAGAATGAGGAAGAAAAAAGAGCTTAGTAATGATCTTAGGACTAAAATTGTGAATTCACATAAGGATGGTTTAGGTTACAAGTCAATTTCCAAGAAATTTGAGGTCCCTACAGCAACAGTACAGAGGATCATCCAAAAATTCCAGAGCCACCACACAACAAACAACTTGATTGGTAGAGGAAGGAAAAGGAAACTGTCTGCTAGAGCCACCAGGAATATTGTAAGAAGTGTTAATGCAAATCCAACCACCACTAATAAAGACATTTTAGAAAATCTGGAGTCTTCTGGCATAAAAATATCAAGGCAAACATTGCAAAGGACTCTGCATGAAAATGGTCTGAAAGGAAGAAGACCAAGAAGGACTCCATTGCACACCGGAAAACACCTTGCAGCACGTCTAAAGTTTGCTAGGACCCATGTGAATTCTCCAGAGTCCGTTTTCTCAAGTATTTTGTGGACTGACGAAACAAAAATTGAATTGTTTGGCCATATGGATGCTTCTTACGTTTGAAGGAAGAAAGGAGAAGCTTACAACCCAAAGAACACCATACCCACGGTGAAACATGGTGGTGGTAGCCTAATGTTTTGGGGCTCCTTTTCGGCTAGTGGTCCAGGTAGTTTGGTCAAGATAGATGGAACCATGAAGAAGGAGCAATATTTGGAGATACTCCAGAAAAACATTAGACAGGATGCGGAGAAGCTCCATTTAGGACCAAACTGGGTCCTTCAACAGGATAATGATCCAAAACATACTGCCAAAATAGTCAAGAAATGGTTTGAGGATAATCAAATTAATGTTTTGGAATGGCCTAGCCAGAGTCCCGACCTGAACCCTATCGAAAACCTCTGGCACATATTGAAAACTGAGGTTAAAAAGCGGAAACCTAGAAATTTGAGGGATTTGGAGAACTACTGCATTGAAGAATGGTCAAAAATCAGTGTTGATACTTGTAAAAACCTTGTTGATAAATATCCCAAACGGTTACAGGCAGTTATTAAGAATAAAGGGCATGCTATTGACTATTAGTAAGAGAGGTATGAATAATTTTGAACTAGTGCCATTATTGTTTTTCTTTGTATAATGTTTCAAACTTGCATAATTTATTTATTTGTTGAGTTTAAATTAAATGCTTATGCTTGATTTATTGTTTGAAATCCCTTTAATATTGTCTACCTACTGGTTTGAGCAATATTCTTATAGAAATCTCAAAGATCCGAGGGGTATGAATAATATCGGGCACAAGTGTATATATATATATATATATATATATATATATATATATATATATATATATATAAAATAACTACCCCAATTCAATTAACACATATATATTATTCATCTTAGAAAATTAAGATGTATCAACTGGAATGGCTGGGATTTACGTTTATGTATCCAGACGCCACTATATAATTTTAGGTACAAACATTAGCAATTAAGTCATTGATTAAAAAAAAGTATTATTGTGAAGCTAGGCCGAGTACATATTTACATACTTTGAGGAATATTATTTATTTATGTTGACAGAAAATGAATACTTTTTACAATGTGTCATATTAAAATATCCACGTCTGCTTACTCTAAAGAAAGTAGCATTTTTGTAAAATTGGCTCATGGTATTTTTAGTATGTGACTTTAAATTAGTGTCGATGCTACAGTAATATATTCCCCCTATAATAAAACCATTGTACACAGTTGCATTCATTTTAATTTTTGATGTAGTCTGTTTCGTTACTATCCGTTATTTGCAGGTAATAAAGATAATAGTTACGAAACACGGATTGCATAGCGTTTTGTTTTTAAATATTCTTAACGTTTTACATAGTAGTTGAAATTATTCAAATGTGAAGATTCGGCAAACATAATGAAAATTTTTACATACATGTTTTTATGTTACACCGCTTGGCTTATGCTTTTTTTTTCTCTACACAGAGTCTCTTAAGAAAATGTTTTGTTATCTAGTCACAAAATGGTATACTCGGTTGGTAATAACAGTTATATTGTCTATTTTTGTGCACATGGGGTAAATTATTTAGATATTTTATCGATCATCATCCACGATATATACAATATTCGAATTGCACCTACGATTAATTAATCAATTTAGGCTTGCACTAATTATTCATCAGATGAGTTATTTCGAAAGAAAATAAACAAAAACATGTGAAAATAAAAGAACCATATGAATAAGGAAAAAGACATGGACGAAATACAAGATGGATGAGAGAGAAAACATAAACAGTGTAGGAAAAAAGACAAACTGGAATAAAATCTTATACAGATAGTAGTCAAAGTAATAGGACTTGAAAATGTTCGGATCTGGAGAAGTATATTAATATCACACGTAATGCATACGGATAATTAAGTATAAGGGTTATTTGAATGTTGAAATAGTAGACACCATTCTTTCTGTATCTCGATAGTTCTGGTTGTTTAATAGTCTTTATAATATAAGACTAGGAATGTACATCGTATCTACGAATAATCCCTTTAACAACTGAAACATTAGATCCAATTATTTTTCCAACATATATGATGTATACAACTACTATTATCTACGCCTCTTTAAATCGTACTGATTGAAAAGCCATTTGTCAAAAGGCGACTAATGTATGTGTAAATAGACTCGGACTACTGCTTCTATTTCATTATAAAGACATGGACTTGTACGCATCTTATCTATGTACAAATAAGTTTAGATAAATGAATGAATAATACGATGGTTTAGTGGAGAAAATCAATAAAATAAATAAGATAGAAATTTAGTTTTTTTTTTATTCTATGTCCCTAAGACCTTTACTCTTTATCTTGACAGCCAAAATTTCTGATATATAACACCATAAAATGCCCTTTCTCATTTATCTGAATGCCTATAGAGTTTTTTTTTACGAATAGTTATATTTGATGAAATTTTGCTTTTTATGTTTCGAAATAAAACTACTAACGACGCTTGGTTTTTTTTTCAAACAAAGATCTATTCAAATTAGTGCTAACTTTTACTATAAAATGAATTCATTCTACTCAGATCTATTCTAGTTATTCTTAAGTTTATATTTTCTGATTTGGGAAAACAGTAAGTGTACAGAAAATCTACATTTTTTGATTTAATATTTTAACTTTATATATAGTTGCCGGAAGTGTTTTACTGTGCTTCACAGTTTGCATAGCAGTACAAAAAACACAAGATTTTATTCAGGTTTTCCTCATAAAGCCTTTACGTTTCAACTGGCATATACAAGGGAGATGAGCTGTTTTCCCATAGTTGTTTCAAACATTTAAATTCATTAATTTTTTTTTCGAAAATAACGAAAATCCTCATTGTAGTTATGTTCTAAATAGAAGAAAACGCCTTAAATGTTTTTCTTATGACGCGCCCGAGTGTGTGGAACGCATATGTCTGTTTTATTTATCAACTGTTATTGTTAAAGAATACATCGGACTCGAATATACATAACCAGGTCGATAAAAATTCATTACTCACCCATCAGCAATCTCTGTTTAGATCTTCCCCCAGGGGAATACGCAATAGATAAGTTTATTCTATAAAGAAGATGAATCTTAGCATCATGGTTATTTTAATATTGCACACATTGTTACCTCCAGCTAATAGGGCGAATTCACTATCGAACGTATTAACTCGAGATCTAATATATATATATATATATATATATATATATATATATATATATATATATTCCAACCTAAATGCGCAGAGTTTGCCGGGTGTATGGAAGTGTCTGTTAAGCAAAAAATTGTGGTAGTAGGCAGGCAAGCTCGAACCCGTAAAGTGAAAGCGGGAAAGAAAGTGAAAGAAAACCTGACGTCTTACGCTACTGTGTGACGCGACTGGACATTTGGTAAAGTCAATCCAACAGATACGACGACTTGCATGCATGTCTCTGAAGAAATCGACCCATTTTTGTAGAAAACCTCTCAGCTGAGATTTAAGTTAATAATTTTTTAGGGCATTTCTTCGATATTTTTTTGTCCAAGACATCGAATTTCAAAATGATACCGATCTCATGAAAATCTGTCTCCTCTCGCTAAGTTCTTACGCAGACATATAAACATACATATATACATACATGCACACATACATACATATATTTAAACATACAGGTGTATATATATATATATATATATATATATATATATATATATATATATATATATATATATATATATACATGCAACTTTGACTTTAAGAAGGGCGACAAGAAATTAGTGACTAGTTGGCTATTCCAATAGCTCTCTTTTGTTCATTTTCTATATGTTGAATGATTAGTTTTTTTATTTAACATTATGCGTAACACTCAAATTTAACAATCTCGGTTCATTCAAGTTGTTAACGGTTGCTTTGCAATGCTTGCATTAAAATGTGCTTTCTAATAAAGCATTCAGCAGGGTTTATCCGTTTTATTTCTTTTTGTTGTTCAGGCGCTATTTTATTTGCATTTTTTACTGTTCTGTCTGCTCTGCATACTTTGTATGTTTTCCCAGCTTCATTCCTTTTTCTCTATACTTCAATGTGACATTCTGTAAGACAAATGTCATATGGTATTTTCCCTATTTTATGTTATTGTTTCCTTTCTTTTATGTTTCTGTTTCAGATTTGTTGAATGATTTTTAAATATTTTTTTTACATATATTTCAATCGTTTTTAAACTTTCTCTTATTTAATAGCAAGTTTTCGACATTTATACTTGTAAATCTACCATAAATATAATAAACTAAACTCTTTCGCTCACCACCATTTACCTCCTATGGTTTACCTATTTAGCGAGTTTGTTGCCTATCATCCTTTTCTTCTTCTTTATTATTATTATTCTTTTAAATGATGTTTTCGTCTTCTCATATATTTGCATTACAATTAATGTCATTCGGACTGATACAAACATTAAAATAATCTGTCTATGTATAAAAGATACAATCATACCAAACCTATGCATACCTTTTTGAAAATTAAAAGTGAACAGCCTATGGTATTAAATACAATAGAAACCATACTATCGACTAAATATTTAATCTTTGTAATCTGCTTTTTCTGAAGTCAACTATTATTTTTTTGCCCTACATTTTATCAAAGAGATCGTTATTTATTTGATCATTTATATTTTTCTTTTTTTTCACTAGTTTATTACTCTTAATCTTAACCATTATTTATCATGAACTTTAATAATACTGATTTACTTCTTATAGTGTATTGTTTCAAAATACATTTCTGTTTTATGTAGTAGATATTTTAAATTAATTTCTTTTTTCCCAAACCTTCAACACTTTCTTTTTATATATCATCTTAACAGTTTTATAATTCTGATGTTTCAATTCATATTTACTACATTTCTTATTTACCCTCACGTTAAATCATTCAATTAAAATTTAATTATTTCTTGAATTATTTCGTTTTTCGTAGATAGTTTTGGATTTTGTCGTTATTAATTCAGAATTCATATATATTTGTCATCGGATAATTTAATTAGTTGTATTAATTCTATGTTTCTTGTGACTCATCTTATACAGGGTGACCCCCCCAATAAAACGGGCCCAAACTCGAATTAGATCCCGTTCCTTAGTGGTTTGTCCGAAGGAAATGAAACTTTGGTCATAACTAGTTAATTATATTACAAGCATCACATCAAAACACTAGAGTATTTGGTATTTTTCTCCGTTGACAGTATAATGCCCAGAAAAACAATTGAATGTCCTCTGTTGTTTTTGGTCATCCTGCATTTTTTTTTTACTTTTATCAAATACATGGACAAAAATATAATTTTTGTTTGTAACGCGTCAGCTCGAAGAACCGTTTTCCTGTTCGAGCTATCAGAGCATCTTTCAAAATAGGATTCAAGAATATTACAATTAAGCTCTTCTCAGAATACTGAAACATACAATACAAGAGGAGTGCAAACAGTAGAAATAACACACCAAAATGCACAATACCGTACAATGTGCCAATGAGAGCAAGAAAGAAACCGAAGATTAATTGTGTATACAATAATAAGGATCAAAGGAATGAAAACAGGAAGGGAAATTATAACAGGGAAACAGGTAATGATAAGGTGGCTACTAGGAATAACAGAAAGTGACGCAAGAAACGGTTTGCTTTAGTCCCCCGTTTAGCGAACGTATCCAAAGCAATATCCCTGAGGAATTTTACCGTATAATTGATAATTTATTTTTTTACATGAGAATAGATTAAGCAAAGTAATTAATAGGAACCCAGGAATATATATATATTCCTCCACCCCTGCCAACTTAGCCAACACTATAATAATCTCTAAAACAGGGAATAATAATGAGTGAGTATCGGATAAACGGGTTATAGAGAGAAACTGTAATTGCAGAATACCTGGCAATTGTCCGTTGGGTGGTAACTGCTTAACCTCAGAAATAGTGTACAGATGTGAGATTAAGACTGATAATATTAAGAAGGTATAACTTGGAATCACGGGGTGCGTCTTTAAGCAATATACAGAAACCATGATGTATCCTTCAAAAGTGAACCAGGAATAAAAGTAATAGAAAAGGTGTTAATGATAAAAGGGGGGATGGTACAAGAATCAACAATAGAAATAAGAGGAACAGAACTGCATTAAGTGATTGGGTAAGCAAAACTCATAAAACAAAACAATATTTTGAATTAAAATGGTCAATAGTAGTATATACTTGGCAAATCAAAAAGATGCAATTTGTGTTTACTAGAAGCCTTCTACATAGTGAATTCTAAAGAACTAATATTAAATAAAAGGCTGAAGCCTATACAGGGGTGTCTTTATAAGAACAGGTTTTTGCTATCACGTCTAAAACGTAGATGAGAGAACAAAAGATTATTGTAAAAGTAAAGGTTCTTGAGTGCAATTCCAGGGTTAAAATGGAGTTTAATAGATGATATTAGAGAAAATTAGATGGGATAGATGATTAAAATTTCGCAAACAAATCTGGAATCTAATATTCTACACTAGAAATGTATTATTGGAAATGAAATAATGGATTATTTATTAATACATTTAGATCTATAAAAAGGCTTAACAAACATTAGCAATATTGTTTCAAAACTGACAACATAATTTCAGTTATATTTATGGTGAAATAGATGATGATGATGTTTCAAGATCAATAAAATAGATTAACAAAGATTAGCAATATAGATTCGACAAAAATATCATTAGTAATTAAAGAATGGGGATCAATAAATACTTCTTTCTAGATCAGTAACACTTTAAACATCCTAACATATTTAATAATATTTTGGATTGGAAGGATGGGCCTCCGCTTTCATTAGAGTAATACATAGACGGAACATAATAATATATCTATTAATAAAATACTTATTAATAGGATATGTATAATTATCAGATAAGTATTTCAGAACTCAATTTAGGAATCGGTAATATTTAAATTAAATCCATATATAACCTCAGAAAATGTTAGCTATGTGGCTAACGTAAGTTAAATCTTTGGCAAAAAATCAGTATTCCGATTAAGATATACATTACAAACCTATAATTTGAATAATTCAGCCTAGAATTAATTGGATATTCTTCATTTATAAATAATTCATAAATGTATAATACGAATTTGCCTAACTTTGAACTCTGCATAAGCATTAAAATATCGAACGTATTGAGGTATCTCCCTTTTAACGTTATGGATATATGTTAGGATTTTGGTAACTTATAATTCAACAAAACATAAAAATATTGAATGTACAGATTTATCTCCTTTTCAAAGTCTAAATTATCCGGTAATCGTAAATCTTAATAAAAAAAGAAAAGAAAAGGTTAAAAATAAATTAAGATCTTTAATTTTAAATGAAGAATAGAAACTGCACTGCATATAGAGCAATGTTAAACATATTTTCCCTTATGTGATACGTTGTAAACCGCTTTAGATATTACACAAGTAGTTTAGCCGACATTTTTGTAAATAAACAAAACATATTTCAGATACGAAACTAACATAGAATCGAAACAATATAGCTAAAGACTTAGTAGATTAGTCCGGATTAGAAAACATAATTTAAATAAATAAATAAATAAATTTAATTCAAGAAATTAATGAATAATATTAGTGAAACCCATTAAGTGAACATAGATAATTAGTCGTAACGATGTTTGATAATTTTATTGATTTTTTTAAATAGAGATGCGAAACTTGGTAAATATATAAATCTTTAAAAATATTTTGGAAGGGTGAGATGTAGGTAATTTTTTTCCATAGTATGACCCTTATAACAAAAATGGATTCTAAATTGTCCATTGTTAACGTGTATTTATTCAATACGTCTAACGAAAGTCTGTTCTTGTGAAAGTTCTCACGCGACATAATGTTTGAAGTTGTTCGAATAGTCTTGAAACAATTGTAAATAACGATGAAATACGCTATTTTTTTACAAAATACCGGGAGTACAATAAAATAATAATGAAAAGAATATTCAAATATAAGAATATTCAAATATAAGAATATTCAAATATAAGAATATTCAAATATAAGAATATTCAAATATAAGAATATTCAAATATGAGAATATTCAAATATAAGAATATTCAAATATAAGAATATTCAAATATAAGAATATTCAAATATAAGAATATTCAAATATGAGAATATTCAAATATGAGAATATTCAAATATAAGAATATTCAAATATAAGAATATTCAAATATAAGAATATTCAAATATGAGAATATTCAAATATAAGAATATTCAAATATAAGAATATTCAAATATAAGAATATTCAAATATAAGAATATTCAAATATAAGAATATTCAAATATGAGAATATTCAAATATGAGAATATTCAAATATAAGAATATTCAAATATAAGAATATTCAAATATAAGAATATTCAAATATAAGATATCCGGTGAACCAAAGCAGGTTGTTCGTCAGTTGACGAACAACCTGCTTTGGTTCACCGGATATCAACTCTGCCTTTACGACTTTGTCCCTCAGTATTTATTTTGTATCGATAAGATCATCTGGAGAAAAAAAAAACAGAGGTAATCCGCCACGAACCCTTGTCCAAACAGATTACTCTGAAAGGTGTGTTCGTACATTTTCTTTATTTTAATGTATTGTACATGGATTTAATAACCTTTTCAATTTGGTAGATTAATTGTTTAGTCCGAGAAAGTTTGTTTTCTGTTGATCTGCATAAAAACAAAATGTTGTATCGTCTTTTCATATGTATAAATGACGAGAATTTGATTAAACAATCGATTACTTTTGCGTGTAGAATGTCACAAGTTTTTAACGGTCAATAAAATTCATCTAACACCCCGTTTGTTATAATCCATCAGGCTAGAAATGATATGGCTCGCGGGTGAATCCACTGGTGCTACTTCCTCGATTATCTGTGTATTTTGAAGAAACGCCATATAAAACTCTCTGCTCTTGTAGAAAAACCGTTTGGATCCTATCAATTTGTTGCAAGTAATATCCTTGAGCGTCGTTGACTCTCGGTGAGTTATGATTCACTAATGAATGTTAATACAGTAAAGACAGGTACCTGTTGAATTGTTGCTGAACCTAGCGTATTCGGAGAAAAATAGTCCGTAGTCGGTGTAACCTATTCGATTGATAAAAGTGTAATTATATTAATGTAAGCGATAGAGCACCCTGCTTATTTTTTTGTTTCTCGGTTTGTAACCAAGCGTTGTTCACATTTAAATAGGAGGGGGCTACTTTTTCTTCATTCTAGAAAAGAATTCGTTTATTTTACGCCTTACAAAATATAATTTTTCCTGTTAATTAGTCATTGAAGACTTGAGCGACTGATGGCATATTTTTCCTTTTTTGCAAAATTTATTTATTGGATTGTTCCATAATTTAAATTCATGCATCCAGGTTGTACTATGTAAACTCGTGGCAGTTCTTATCATACAGATTATATTTTATTCCAAAAATATCACGCTGGTTAAGCATTCTCGGTCGAACGTAATATATGTACCGTCAACGAACTTAGGTGTTTAGTGATATCTCAATATTGTGGGTCGGTTTACTGTTTTCTGTCTTTACATTTACTACCGAAATCTCAGACCTTAAGAACGATTACATTTTACAGTATTTATCAATGATTTTTTTATCGTGACATATCCTGTTCGTGTTCGATTTTTATTAAACGTACACGTGCTTTTTTATTTTATTTTTTTAGTAATGCAATTGGAATTTTGTGTCCGCTTTCTCGCATGCCAACATTTTTTTACAGATATAAGCAGATATACTCACTGCAGATTTCAACATCAATTACAAGGAGATGGAATTTTTCTTTCTGATAATTCTTTTAACGAGTGTATAGACGGGTGCGTATTTGTCCTAGCCTGTTCTTTTTTTGTTATATGCGTTTTAAGTTTGGTTACTCTTTATCTATGTGCGATTTCGATTTTTTTAAATAATTTTATTCGATGATAGTATTTTGTTATTTTTTTTTATTAGAATCGGTTCGATTTCAAGAAGGGTAAGTAGAACGCTCCTTTATTGTTCTGGCATTTCCTGTGGATTTTCAAGTTTAACTTTAGGCGTTAAAGTTTTTAATCAGAACGTTTCTATGAAGATTTACGTTGAGTACATGAACAAATTTAGTTTGTTTTATTGAAAAATTACAAATTATCAAGGCCCGGAGGTTACTCAAGCATAAGAGTTAATGAGTGCGCATTACTCAATGGGGCAATATCGTAGTAATCGATAGTACTGTAAATTCGGTAAATTGGATTACTTAAAAGTGGACAGAAATAAAGTCTTATTTACGTTGGAGTTTACGATAAGCCATATTGTAGTAAACTGGAAAACAGAGAGACGGTCTAAATTTCCCACACGCGTGCAGTTACAAGTTTAGGTTGCGGAACGTATAGAGATGACGGAAATTATTGAAAGTGATTTCTACTAGACATTTTCTTTTTCGTAAAATTGGATTAGATCTAAGACGAGCAGTTCCTTTGAAAATAAAGATAAAGCAGTGACACACTCGCAACGTCTATATTGTGTGAAAGAGGTTGCAAGTAAGAGAAAGGAGCATCCCCCACTAGGCTATGAAGTATATTTGGAACTTGGTCATGGCTGGATAAGATTCTGCCTGCAGCTTATGCCAATATGTAGCAACAATACTTTATAATTTGACGTGCATGGCTCTCATATAGGGTGAGAATAGCATCAGCAGGGAGATATCTAGTAGATCTGTTGAACTATCCCAACATTTTTCCAGAACTATTGGCAAGTTTCGACGAACGTGTTCCATTTAAGATCAGACGTTAAAGTAACACAGAAGCTTGTCTAAACATGTAGTTTTTGTATGACAAGAGCCATTAATGTAAATTGATTCCTGACGGTGATCAGTGCGTTTATGATGTAAGTCTAGGAGTTTGGTTTTAGATCCATTAAAATTAATAAGCTACCTTTCGTTTTCGTACCACGTGCTCAAGAGTAAAATTAAGAGAGAAATTAAGAATAAACATGGTCATTTACAACCTATAGAATGGCATATACCGCCAGCATAAATGTCTACAGATGATCTTAGGATATGATTTGAGAGATCATTAATGTAGATCATGAAGAGTGTTGAGCCAATATAAACCCCTTAGAGAATCAAGCATTAATAATGCAAGTTGGTGATTTCTGCCCATCAATCACTACTTTTATGCACCTATCAGAAAGAAGGGACGTAACAACTGAGATGACATTTTCAGCTATACCGTAGCTAGACATCTTGTGGAATAGACCTTTATGCCATATCTTATAGAAGTCTTTCAATGTCAAGAGCAATTGCCCTTGATAGTAAGCCTCCAATATTAACGAGGCAAGAGACACGCTAATACTATGAGATAAAAGTGTAAGCAGGTCTACTGTAGATTTAGCAGAACTACAACCACATTGCATGCTAGTAAATAGTTTATTTTTCCTGAGATGGTTGATTATTTCTCTATTATCGTTTTGAAGGATGCTGAGTAGAAATTCTTAAATCAACGCTTAAACAGCTATGTAATTATGAACGCCATTTCCTGTTGAGGCTTCTTCAGCACCATATTTGGAGTGGCGTAAAGGCCAGTTGCTTTAAAGGAATCAATATTTTAGATAATCTTGGTAACATCACACAACTATATTCGTATGTCGCATAGCGTATTTGAAGATGCAGGAGGAAATACGGAGGGGTTTTGGCCTTGGCCGCATAGGTTTATATAAAATGCAAATTTTCAAACGAGGAGTTGGGGTTTTTCGATGCTGACGAGATTACCCCAGGGCCTTTAATGATGGTTCGAGTAGAGCATAGGCTTCTATTCAGGACCCTATGAGCTATTTTCCAATACTAGCTGCTAAGCAACTTTGAACTGAACGGACTGAGAATACAATTCTCTATTATTCTTCTTTACTCTTTTACAGTGGTTGCAGGCAGTCCTGAAAGCGGCATGGGCTCCGTTTATCTATTACGTTGGAAGTAATGGAAAAAATGATTGTCCTTAACAATGATTTGAATAGACATTGTGAACACTGAAATTACCACAGCGGTGAATGTTAGCCGAAGAATGAGCAGCCATGACGTGGTACATTTTCGCAGTTATGCTCTTAAAAATTGTAACCCCACTGCTCTAGGGTGATAGAAGGCAAATATAAACGCAGTGATATGATCAAGTGCAACCAATGAGCAGATATAGGGTAATTTAGGATCTTCACCGGAGATGTCACTTGCGCATAGGTTGCCATTTCTAATTAAGGGTCATACTCCACGTCTCTGGCGATTTTACGAGACATATTTTGATGTTGATTTAGAGTATCCTTTAATTACATAACTCATCTAGGGAAACAGTATGTTAATTGCAAGGTACGCATGGGAAAATAGGTCTAGTAGTGTTCTACTGTAATTAGGTTTCATTCTCTTGAAATTTTTACCCTAGACTCCTGATGTTAGAGAAGATGACATGGTAGTGGCGGTCTAGTTTGGAATTTGGAGTTCTGAGTTTAATAGTGCATTTTTTCTTGAAACTTTTCATGATGGATTTTTAGGATTAGTGGAACAAGTCGACAGCCCTAGTTACAGTAAGAAAGAGACAGAAAGTAAGGCAGAAAAGAAACGAAGAAATATATATTTTTGTGGCCCATTACGTAAAGCCATAACAATTACCTACAAATATGGCATCGATAAGTTTCATCAAAAACTACTGCATTGTGAAGGATCCATTCACCAATGGCAATACAGTAGCCGCAGTACTTTGCACCTACTGACAAGACAATCTCCTTTTTGGGCAATCCAAAGTTCGGGTCTCTGATTCAATGGCGGATAACGTCACTCCAGTTTAAACGTTTATTCCAGCACTCTTATTTTTAACATGGATACAATTTTCTTCACGTAAATATATTGCAAGCCTAGAATACAGCTTTCCCTCTTTCCTTTGTCAGAAAAATCACTCATTCTAAATGAGGAATAATACACAAATTAAGAGTAGTGAGAGTTACGGAAGCTACCGATAACGCAAGCACAATGCATTGCCTTCTCGCCATTAAAAAATAACAATAATGAGTATTCTACTTAATATAAGTTAATTTGATATATTTAGGGGATGTATGATTATTAGTTCCTCTCTTAAAAACTGAAATATATAAGCAACTCACTTAGTAATGTTTACGTTTGTAATTCTTGTAGCAAATTGGCTGTTTTCCTTGAGTCATAACCGACTTGATTTAAATGGGATTTGTCTACCCTTTTTTGTTTTATTCGACGCTAAGCGGCGCTTTATTAGTAGGACTATTTAAATAGTCAACTACAGAATAACGTCGAAAAATTTTGGGATTTTTGCCTTTGAAAAAAAAAAAACACCAAAACAGGCATTTGATACAAAATTGGAAATTAGTTTAGCTTGAGGAAAATAGCAAGCAAATAACAAACCGCAAATTTACAACAACACATTCCAATAGATAATTTTCACATGATTATTTTCCATTAAATAAACCATAAACAAATACTGTATGAATTCAACACTTAAATAAATATAATACATATTTGCATGTAATAAAACATTTGCATCTAATAAAAAGGAAAAAAAATATCTCAATTTCACAACTTATCTTCTAAAAGCGTGATCGTCTTGGTTTTATACAGCTCTGCGGTTAACAAAATAAAAAAAAAAACTACTTCGTTACGTGTAATCATTTGTCAATTTGATTAGTGTGTCGTTTAAAAGAATTCGGGGTGGAGAAGAAAATATATTGTCGGATGTATTTATGCTATATTTATTATCATTTGCAAGATAAAATAAGTTCTTTTTAGGACCAGAAAAGATTATAGTACATTAAATAAAAAAGACAATCAGTAATTGGCTGTATTTTTAAGATGAGGTGTTTTCATTTATTGAGATTGTTGGACTGACTTCCTCATCTTGGTTGTTATAGTCACAACGTTTCGGCCGTTTTGCCCTCCGGCCGTCATCTGGTGTTTTGTATCGAACTGGGGAACCGTTTGTTAGGAGTCTCGAACAAATCAATTGTATATTGTTTAATCATTGTTCAAGAAAAAATGCAATCAATTGACAAATATAAATGTTAAACTAAAATAAATAATATTAATATTAGCATCTAATAAAAAAGATAATGAATATCGCGAATTCACAATTCATTCTTTCGATTGTGTTATAATCTTGTAGGTTTGCTTATCCAATACGCTGTGCTTTTGAAATATACATCATTGTTTTCTTTGTTCCACTATACTAGAAATCCGTGTCTGTCGAACTCATATTTTCTTCGTATGTACGTTGAATCCTCATCTAGTCTGTGTTCGGTGTTTAAACTTGAATTTTCCTCGAAAGTTTACTGAATGTAACTTCGCCAATGTCCAATGAATGGCGTGTTTAAAATCGTGTTTTCTTGCGTAGGATATTCGAATCTATTTTCACCACTGTTATGCAATACCAGTGAGGGTAAAACTCATGTTTCCTTCGTGAGTCTTTTAAAGTCTTTTGTTGCCGCTGTTATGCATCACGAAAAAGTGTAAACCCATGTTTACTACCTGAGTTTTCCGAATCCTTTCATTGCTTTTATTAGGACTGTTTTTATGACACCGTAGCGCAGAAATAGAAAATTCACTGACCTATTTATTTCACTGGACAACATTTTTTTTTTAACTTTATGAATTTTGTGCAGTTTCTAATAACTTGTTTAGGGTAATTTAAACTGTTGAATTAGGAAAAGGAGTGTGTTTGTATCAAGGGATTTTTTTAGATTACATCGATTGGAAAAAAACAGACAAAATCGATTGCATTATGTGGCACTATCAGCTGATGTTTTAAACACACACCATGCTAAATAGTTTTTTTTAATGCTTACAACTTATATTTATTACCTGATAGAAACATACATTACTGTAAAGTGAATGGTTAGAATTTATAAAAGTAAATACACGTCAATTGCATATTGTTTAAGCATTGTTCAACCTATAGGGAAACATTTTGTGTCTTTAAACTCATGGAATGCTCAACGGCAGAAGGTCTCTCTTCAGACTTCAACAGTAGTCAGCAATCAGCACTGCGTCGCGTCGACCGTTATTTCTGACCCCCCTCTCATTCATGTATTCATGCAATCTCTACCCTTGTTCACCACTCATTGAACCCAGATTCTCAGTAAATCGAAACATATGTAAAAAGTAGGCAGTGCATTTTGACGCGTACCTTGCAGCCCAGGTGTTGAAAGCAATCAGCATGTAAAGGGGTCTCCGTAATTTCTGGTTATATTGTAGCCAGGAAAGTTCTTCCCTATTCAAATTCTTTCAACGCCTCCAGTTCCATTCACTCATTGAGTTTACAACATTGGGGCACTGATGGGTTGTGATATCTAAGGAAAATAAAGGTGCCAGTTTTCAATATATTCCTGGCCAATTCTGGGAAAACTAGCACTAGTAAGTGAAACAAAAATGATTCTTGACCAGAGTCATAGAAAACTGCTTCATTAAGCCACGGCTGATGTGCAACGCTTGGAAATATAATATGTATCTGTCAACCAGTCTTATTAACCAGTTGTGGTCAGAAATAAATTTTCGGAAATCATAGCCGTTTTAATGCATACGTACTAACTAGAGTTACGACGTCGTAAAACTAACAGCCATAATTGTGATTGTTTCGTTTTACCTTGTGTCTTAAGTGCTATAAAATCATTTTCATATGCATAACATTTACCAATTTAGGTACATACGTTGGTTGCAAGATATTTACAATGTATACGCGCTGCATTATCATACTTGATGTGGAGCTCGCCGTTTTAAAATAAAACATGTGTCATTCTTGCTCTGTCTGTCTCTTTTTCCCCTTGTGACACTATATTTTCGCTATCCCCACAACGTCGTCATCAGGCTAAATGCGGATGACATCATATTTTCATATATTCCTCATATCCTAAGTGGATATACTCTTTCCAAATTTAAAATCGC
The DNA here is from genome assembly GCF_053919585.1 of Euprymna scolopes. NCBI lineage: Eukaryota > Metazoa > Mollusca > Cephalopoda > Sepiida > Sepiolidae > Euprymna > Euprymna scolopes. The sequence continues at coordinate 101,730,476 of NC_136484.1, forward strand.
ATTATTCTGTTTCACTGTTTTTGCTAAAATCCCTCCATATATCTACATTGCATTTTGTCATGCGTTATCCAATTTGTTTGTTTGTTTTTAGGGGACCTTATTATTGTATTTAAGGTGTTCTTCTATTTTACTTTTTGTTTATCTCAATAACGTTTCTATAGTTTAATTTTCTATTAAATTATTTCACAATATATGCTACTCGCTCTGATATTTGTATAATTGTATTTCTTTTGTTTAATTATACGCCTATTTTCTATTGCCAAATTTCATCATTTCCACACATTTTTATATGTATCTCTTCTTCTTCTTCTTGTGGCCATAATACGTAATTATACATTTTATTCATGAAATTTATTGTCCTTTTCTTTCCATCTTTATTTAAGAAAAAAATACATGGTTCATTTTTCTACGTTGCTTCTTATTGTTTACATTCGTCTCTCCCCCCTCTCACTCTCTCTGTTGCAGAGATTGCACGTCTTTTCAGCCATTTCTATAACTGATTATTGCTTCATGCAAAAATAAATTATCTTCTGTAATTCATTTCTCGCATTATTCATTTTTATTGCTGATTTTCTTAATTTATTTGTTCCATTATTGTCATCTCTATTTATGCCTTAACTAGCTTGATTCGGAATTCTATTAACTATTTTAAATCTTATTTCTTATGTATTTTCTCATTTTATTTCAAAAGAACATTTTTTTCTTTTACTTTCATACTGAAACCGTTATATCGTCTTTGTACTGTTTTGTTTATTCACTTTTTTTTTCGTGGATATTACTTCGTATCCGCCCCGATCAATTTATCATGGAATATTGAATATATCCGCTCTGATAAGAAAATTCATTGTCTGTCTCTAGTCGATAAATTTATTTCTGTATCATTGTTATTTTCTGTTTGTCCCATCAAATAGATAAGGGAACACATACAATGATCTTGGAAGTGCGGATGCCGGGAAACATATTTCTTGTGAGAGAAAAATGGACCTCTTTTTTTTTCTCTTAAAGGTATATACAATAAACTAATATATATATATATATATATATACATTTTTGTCATAATTTTATGTTTCTGCGTGTGGGTTATTCCTTCAAAATATTCTATATCAGTTTAGCTTCTTGTGTTAATATTAGCTATTTGTAAATATCAGTTGGTGTTCAGAAGACAAAATTTAAAGTTTTTAACATACACTAACTTGCATATTTTTATAAATAAGAAATTCTTATTAATATATATATATATATATATATATATATATATATTAGTGCAAAATTTATTTCCTGGATTGTTCCATTGCAGCTGTTTCATTGAGTAGTTTGCAATTTTACGATTTATGTTTCCATATAAATATCCTGTTCCCACCAACTTCTTCAGATGTTTATCCATTAGATTTTTACAACAAAAGGTGTATTCTTAACATGGTGAATATTGTATTCGGGTAAAAGGAGTTCCACATCCATGCTTCCTCACTTCCTTCATCTTTAGGTGTTATGTCAATATTTACACGAGTTTATATATATATATATATATATATATATATATATATATATGTATATAACTCGTGTAAAGTTTGACACAATATTAAAGAGTAAACTATTATAACATGTACACATTAGTAACGCGATGGCAAATGAACAACTGTATATAATATTCTTGTATACATTCAGACAAATCCCTATTATATAGTATTCTTGAACACTTATTAATATTAGCGGATATTTTTAATCCCTAAGTATATGTATATGGCAGGAGTAAATACAGTTGCGCAATATATACTTTAAAAAATCAATGCGAAAAAGAAAGCAATTGCTGAATTACATATTACAGAGTGTAAGATAAACGGTTACAGACATTTTCCTATAAGGATTCATGGACTTCGACTATATGACAAAGCTTAGCTATTTACACCAAGAAGTCGTGCTGAACAATCTAAAAATAGCGGTTAGTTTCTAAATTAATTCATTACTGTTATAAACACCTACTGAAGAACCTCGATTATTAAACACAATACGCCCTGAAAATTTGTTTTAATATGGAATAACATTATATACGGCATAATCGCGCTGATACACCGGTTCTCGTCACATCACCGTAATTAAGCAAACTTAAGCCTGGTTAGTACCAGATGGTTTACCATTTCATAATTCTAGGCGGTGTATGTGCTCTGCGCTTATCTAGGCATTTGTTTCTTGTCGTCTTGTACACACACTTAACTTGCCACCGGTATTTAACAATATCGAGTCAAGAGAGGTGTGGTTGAAGATTGTGCACCTCCTTCCACAAACATTTCACACGCAGGCACACTAACGTGGGAATCCCTAGTCTTTCAAAAACTGAGGAAACCTTGTTATAATAGTTTCACAACAAAAAATAATGTAATACATAAGTGTACGTACATAGCTATGCATATGCATTTATTGTTTTAATTTATAAACATATACACGTTTTATGCATGAAGTACATTAGTATTATGAATGAATATACTGCCCAATGTATGACATTTTGTATAAATAATATATGCACCCTGTTTGCGATTTAAAAATAAAACCTATATATTAGTGTATCTTTGAAACATATTCCTATTCATTTAAATATTTTCATAGTTTTTCGCGTACAATTAATAATATAAACCACTAGAAAATCGCATAATCTTTTTTTGAAATAAAGTATCTGGATAAATAAATGACAACGCTAACTCTGTCAGATATTTTTATATGATTAGATAGTATGCGTCCGTTACGCTCCGGGGAGTACATGAGTCGGAACTTTGTTACAACACATGCGTTTTCAAGCTAGAATGATTTTGTTGTAACGCAGGATGTTCTCGGGTCTTAGACTCGAAATCAGGATGTGACTGCAAAAACAGTTCTAAGACATGAATCGGGATGTGATAATTCAAAGGGCAAACTCACTCTAATTACTTTTTATTTGAATACTTTTTGACGTAAACTTTACTGTTAGTATATTGTGATTTCATTTTCGGTTTAATCATCCATTCTGTACCGATGAGTAGTTGATGGTCGGTTTACATGGGCAAGGAAAGTTCAACCGAGGGCAATTTTGTTGTCATTATTATTTTTATTTAATATTGCAAATAATATTTTATTATTTATATTGTAATATATAGTTTCATTTCTATAATTTTTTTTAAAATATACTGTCTTTAAATACATTGAATAATTATGTATATACATTTTTGTTGTTTTTTGTCTAGACACGCCGGTGTAAACGAGAAATAAGTATCAAAAGCATATAGTGATACTGCATTAGCGGATTCCTAAATACTCCTTTCGTAGGGATATTTATATAGTTTTGATAATAATGCATATCTAAGCTTGATTAAGATGTCTAATGCCACGCTATCACACCCGTTTGTTTTCTGTGAAAATATGGGACATATTATCTATTCTCGCAGAGAGAACACATTGCTCTTCCTCATATTCTTCAATGTCACGTATATCCAGAAATTAGGAAGAGTTGAAAGAGTAATAATTGAGAGGTCATGATTTAAGGTCTAGTTTCTGTTGTTTCTTGTATATAAACTAAACAGGAAAAGAAGGCTCTTGCGACGACAACCTGCACAGATTCTTTCTTGTGATTTACTTGGAGTTTAATTTCAATTTAATTGCTCTGAAAAATTACCATCTGTATAACATGTTTCAGCAAGGTGCCCTTGACTTAGATGACATGGGTCTTATGCAATTCAATCTTTGCTAATTATCTATATGAAAGACATCTGCAATCATTCGATATATTTTATCCTATTATCGTAGAGGTTTGGATTTTATAAGCAATACAATCTGTTCATGCGTTTTGTTGTTTTCCTCTCTTTTCCGTCATTCTAGATTTTTGCGCGTTATTAATGTTATAATGTGCTGTTCGAGTCCTCGTATGTTGATACTTTTTCATCTAACCTTATCACCTTTTTAAATAATAATAGATGATTTCTCTGATTTGGTTTATTTAAATAGTTATTCTCACAAAGTTGCAAGCTTAATTTAGAGTAAGAAAGACACGATATATAAAATAATGAATATGTAAGACTTTTACCCAGCCATGACTTTGCATTGAATTGAACTACCTGGATAGATAAAACAAAAATGTTTGTATTACATCCTTTACATGTTCTTTATCTCAAAACAAAGATAGTAAAGTTTGACGAGACGCGACTTAATAAAGTCGAGGGTTATCTAAGTTTAAACCTTTAGTGAATATGATCAATCGTGAGTACATGAGTCGTAAAGAATACAAAGAATAGGGATAAAATAAGGTTTTAATTCTTTTTTTCTAGATATTAATTTCTATATTTCTATATTTTCTTTCATACTGTCATCCATTTGTAAATTAATTAAATTGAATCATCTTTCGTAAGTTGTTATATAATTAAATTTTCTTATTTCTTTAGTTATAGTTGTATTCATTATTTCTGATGGTTTTCTTTACTTTTTGAACCTTCTTCCTTTTTATTTCTGATATTACATTCAAGATACTTTTTTTGTTAATAATATGTTTGTTGCTCCTGACAAAAAGAGGGTGGACCTGTAAATTCACCCTTGTCCGTTCGTCTGGTTGTCCGTTCTTCCGTTCTTCTGTCCGCATTTTTCTCAATAACTGGACCTTGAAAGTTTTGGAAATTTTGCACAAACATTAAAGCTGATATTAGTTAAAAAGTAATTAAACGGATTTTCTGGGAAAACGCCGGTTGTGACCCCCTTAGAGATGCCTTTCGGGTTAAAATTGCTAAAATTGAAACTTTTGTGCGTGTTAAAAAAGTTTTGCCTCGGATTTTTATAAAACTTTCTGAAAATTGTAACTCACTGATTTCTATATAATTTTGATTGTCTATACATCGTGATAACTCTTTGGTGTAGAGCTAATAAAAACAATCTATTTTTGTGGACTATTTTACCGTATTTGTCCAAAGTATTCTGTGTATATCTATTTACCAGTTCTGCATAGTGAAGAACTCAAATGTATATTTTAGCCGTAGAGACTTTGGGGGTAAAATGGGGGGGATCAATTAATGATACTTATTCATTTATTATTTTTACTTTTTATTTGTATGGTGCGAAGCTAACATTTACGTATGACAAGGCTGCAAACTGCACCGTTTTTTCCTTTTCACCAGGATTTGACGTCTCCTAGACATTTATGGGACTTAATAGAGGGTAGGAAATGCTTAACTTAGTCATTGTTATGTCTCGTTCACTGTGAACTCATGATGGACCTAGCAAGCTTCAATTGTTTTTCATTTCTCTATATTGCACGCTCTGAATTTGGTTTCTTTTAAGAATTCTTTTGTTTAAAACTCTATGTTCATTGTCTTTTATTCTTATATATTAAATATTTGCGCTTTCTCTTTTACTAATTATTTTAGACATGCTATCAATTTCGCCTTTTCTATTTTATTGTTCACTTATATTATTCTATTTTCAATAAATGTAGCTAAATTTATTTCTTTAACATCATTTTGTTAATTCGAATAGTTTCATGTTAATTTCGCTGGTTCATTGTTCATATTCTCATTTCTTTCTTATATATTCCAGATTATCCATCTTTCATATATATTCCAGATTATCTATTGTTTACACTGTTCTATTCTTTCAAATTCCTATTCTATTACTTATATTTAATTCGATATTTTCTTGAGTTATTTTTAAAATCTATTTCCTTTATCCTAGCTTACTATTACACTTTATTATTTTCCTTTTTGACATTTCTTATTGTTTTCTATTAATAATATTTCACTTTAAAAGTGTTTAATTTTATTCTTCACTATCATTTTCACGTTTTGTAGCTTTTTTTTTACTTCAGCTAAACTAATTGACTTACTTATTTATTTTGCAATTTCATTTTCCTTATTGCATTTTTCTATGATTTGTTCTACTAATTACAATATTTGTTGTTCTATTTTACTTATCAGTTTCTATATTTCCTCCACCATAATGTCATAATATGTGTCCTCTTTTCTATACAATACACATTACTTTCTTCTATTTCACAATTATTGATATTCAGTGGTTATCCTACCATTTATTTATCTTATTATTTGCTTCATTCCCACCCGTGCGATCGATTTCAGATAGCCCGTATTCCGAACATATTCATTTAAACTTCACAACCTATGCGCCGTTTTAGCTTTGGCTTTTACTTCAATAAAGCCCCGTTATTTTAGACCTTTGTAGCGGAATTATTTAATGTTCCTTGTTCGTCGCCATCAGCGTTTTGTTTTTGCCGTTGATGTAAATGGGAGAACAATATTTTTTTCATAAGTCCTGATCGGTGCAGCTTACTTTATCTTGTAGAGATGGACATGATAATAAATGTTTAGGTTTCGTCACAGCTCTTCCGTCATCTTTATCCTATAATTTAGATGTCAAATATATATATATATATATATATATATATAATGTGTGTGTGTGTGGGTGTGTGGATAGAGGCGTTGAATCTCTTCGATTTAAAGTGAACATTGTCTGAGAATAGCGGTTTTAATCTTACCCAAAGTCGATCAGAAGATTCGTTGTTCCAAACCTGGTAACACGAAAACAATTATTGAAGGCAGTAATTAGTGAAAATACAGTTAAAGATTCAACATCATTCCGTTGAAATTAAAAACCTAACGAAAGCCAGAAGAATAGTTGGCCGAAACATCGAGACATAATAAGTAAATAAGAATATACAAAACATATTCAGATATATTATGTTTTATATTATAGAGAATGATTTGAAATTTCCATTATCGGGAGAAAATAAATAAACAAAGTATGAGAAACTACATTGTTACTATTAACATTGTTTGTAATATGTGTAGATTAATAATATGCCTCAGAGTTCAATGGTGTATTTTTGTATTGATGTGTTTATTATTTATTGTCCACGTGATACTGTACTAGTAAGCTTTTAAAAAGAGTACATGAAATTTAAAACACTGTTAAAATAATTAAATTAGTGAATCCTTCTTTTATTGCAAGTGTTGACAGAGGAATACAACACGTTGATATATCAGCAAAAAATGGCTACGCTACCGGTGACATGGAGAGTATTATAAAAGGTGATAAATCTATCATATATGCAGAAGAGTATTGAATTTTCTGGAGAATAACAATTTTTATGCATACATTAATGTTGTCTTAGGGGTTAGCAAATTGGTATTGCATCTAAAAGGTGTAAGGTTAATCGTCTTGAAAATGTGCTCTTAATGTAGCAATTGGTGTTTCTGTTTTTGGAGATGCATTCTCCTAAGACGCATTTTAATCATAATACTACAATGATTAAATTCTTTTTACAGACAAGGCCCTTCACAATTGTAAGTAATTTAAATATAATTTGAACTAAAGCATATAAAAGCCTGCATATTTAAAACGAAAGAGTAGTAAAACACAGTATTAGAATGGAAAAAGGTATTTCTGTGCGCAATAGACGCAGCACATTCTGGAGAAAACCATGGATGGCTGTTAGGTTTTTGCTGGAACATTTTCGAGGGTATGAAATTGTCTATACCTACAATTAATCATTCCGTCAGGTCGGATACTATAGACGACACATCCTTTTTAAACATGGAACGCAGAGGAAGACCGGTATAAATGTATGGAAAAGATCCAAGTCAGCCATAGTGCATCGATATACTGTACGATGGAGAGGTACGTCTGAGGACTTATTACATTTCATTTTTATCTTAATTGATACAACTGAGTGGTCCGGAGATCCAAGAGGATACAGAACGAAAACTGAACATAGTTCAGGGCAAGTTGTGAGAAAAAGGTCTAGGAGACTTGCATACTTGCCGTCATTGTCGGGCACAAGGGTGGGTGCGTGAACAATCTGAGTGAGGTCATGAGCAATGGAGAAATCATGACAGAATCTCCCCTCATCATCGGTCTTGTTTGAGTGGGTAAACCATTCCACATTGTGAACATATTATATATATTATATATTATATATGTGAACATTGTATATATAAGTCTCTACATACGTGAATGTTACCTGTAGGATATGCTGATAGAACTTGGTAAATTTTCTCAGATATGCTTTTAAAGATAGTAACTCTGCTGTTATGGGGGTGATAGAGAGTAAATATAAATGCCGTAGTCTGAGCTAGTGTTACTCGGAAGCACATATAGGGTAAGTTATGATCTTCTCTGGAGATGTCCCTACCACATGGAAACCATCATTTATATTGGCACATATTCCATGCCCATGGCGATCTTGGGGGTCAGATTTGGAAGTTAGGTTACAGTATTCTTAAATTACGAACTCATTTAGGGAAATAGTATGTCCAATTCCGGTTTCGCTTAAAAATGAAAGGTCTGGTTAGTCTCCTGTAATTGGGTTTCAACCTCTGGAAGGTTAGCACGTAGGCCCCTGATGCTGGAGAAGGAGACATGGTAGTGGAGGTCAACGTTGGAAGTTTCAGATCCGGGTTTAATCGTGTATTTTTTTATTGAAACTTGTAAAGCTAGAATTTTGGAGTTTGTGGACTAGGCCGTCAGACTTGTTAGAGCGGAACAGAGAGGGGAAACTAAGAGAGAAAAGTAACGAAGAATTTGTTTTTTTTCTTTTTTTTTGTAGCACATGATAAGGTAAAGCCGTAGCAATTACCCACTAGTACGCCATCGAGGTATATATATATATATATATATATATATATATGTGTGTGTGTGTGTATATATGTATGTATGTGTATATATGTGTGTTGAGGTGGAGAGGGCTCCCGTAAGCCGTGGTGAAGGCAACCTTTCTAGGAGAAGCAAATCTCTGATTTAAAAAAAAACAATAAAGCGGGAGACCAGTACCCGTATTAAGCTGGTCTGCAGTTTAATTTGTTGCTGGCTATCTTGCTATTGCTTGTTGCTGGATCTCAACATTTTGAACCGAGAGAGAGACTTAGCTGTCGTACAAAGCTAATATTCTGTTACATAATCTTTGTATAGATACTTCACCAGGCATTTGGGCTCATGGATTTTAAATGTCTGAGGGAGTGGGACTCGTCTGACAAGACGTTGCAATCATCACATCATCATGTATGTAGGTATGTGTATATATATGTATGTATGTATATGTATGCATATATATGTGTATATATATATATGTATATATATGTATGTATATATAAGTAGTATGTATATATATGGTGTGTATATATATGTATATATATGTGTATATATGTATGTATATATGTGTATATACGTATGTATATGTGTATGTGTATATGTGTATATATGTATGTATATATGTATGTATATGTATATATATATGTGTGTATATGTATGAATATATATGTATATATTTGTATTTTCCTATGCATATGTATGTATATATATATGTGTGTATATATGTATGTATATGTATATACATGTGCGTATACATATTTAAATATATATATATGAATGTGTATATATGCGCGTATATATGTGTATTTATATATATATATATACATATGTATATATATATGTATATATATGCGTGTATATATGTGCATGTATATATATATGTGTATATGTATATATAGGTATGTATGCATATATATATATATATATATATATATATATATATATATATATATATATATATATATATATATATATGGGTGTGTGTGTGTACTGCCAATTAGCGATATGTAAGAAAAAATTATATTTTTCTCAATGTATTTTTTTATCTTGAAAGTTTGTAAAATGGATCCACATATTGTTTACTCGACTTTTAATAAATACTAATTAAACTTCGAATAATTCGAATTAGTTTTCGGCATATTCTGCTGTATCAATTTCCTGCCCCGAACACTTCTTTTTGATACTTAAACTAAATTAAGATATTATAATTATATATAATAGATATATTTTACATATAGTGATGATACTTTTTTTTGATCGTTCATTTTTCGAAAAATCATCAAATTGGCCATAAAATAAATGCTCATATATATATATATATATATATATATATATATATATATATATATTCATATACATATAGGTACAGTATGTATATACACCACTGATCAAAAGGTCCTGGATATGACCTAAAACTATATCCGATGCTGAGACCTCACCTTGCGGGCTTTGGGTAGTGTGGAGCTACCCTTTAATTGCCATTGCTCCCAGGTCTACTCTGACCCGGAGAGCGATGGTACCTGTTAGATTCCCAACTATGGGTTAAATAGAATGCGACTTAAAAAAGAAATATACTCCATTAAAAATCGTTCCTCAAAATAATTAGATTCGGCATTAAATAACCTGAAAAAGGTTGATATGCCGTAAAACAAAAACAACCAACCAACTAACGACTGATCAAAAATCTAAGACAATTAAGAATCTTTAATAAAGAACCTTTATTATTGTTAGATTTTACACTCTTCCGACTAAAAGTTTCTAATACTACAATCTAAAAGGTTATTGAAACAAAAAGTTACATTTCCAAAATTTTGTTTAAAACTTTGTATTTTTATCAACTTATTATTTTTACATATGCTCCAATTATAAGACCAAGCGTATAAATTGTTACATTTATCGTAATTCTATTGTTTTAATTTAGTAAGATATTAGCAATCACTGTGTAAATGTGTTACCATACCTAAAGCAAAAAAAGTAACCGAAGTTGAGCGCTCTCGAATTCTAGGACCTCATAAGCAAGGTGTGTTGCAACGATCCATAACAGCTAACGTAAATTGTAGTAAAACTATTATTTGAAAGTTTCTAAAGACCACTGAAAATTATTGAAAAAGAAAGTACTTCTGTAGGCCAGAATTTCTCCTGCATTGTGTAGGAGAATCAGATAGTTGTTATGAATAACAGATATATTTCTTCTAGTCTAATTAAGGCGGTTACAGATGCTGATTGCAGTCCAATAACCATCAGATGGCACTTACAACAAAACAGAAATCGTAAATAAAAAAAGCGAAAAAACATTCTTCGAAGTTGACCTAGAAATTTAGTTGTGAATATTAAACCTGGGGCGTTGAGAAGACGAAGAAAGTCCTGTTTACTTATGAGAAAACATTCAATTTAGATGGTCTTAATGGCTTCCAGCGTTATTGGCATGACAAAACATGTTCCTTGAAATGTCTTCTATATGTCATAGTGGTGGAGGTCCGTAATGGTATGGATTTTATTTTCTTACAGAGGGACGATAGAGCTCCATGTGGTGCAGGGTCGTCAGATAGCAGCTGGTTATGTTAGCATGCTACAAAAACATCGTTGATGATGGAGGTTCATCATTTTGTGGGGATGGATGGTTATTCCAATATGGTAATGCTACAATCCACACTGCAAGAAAATGGAGTCTATCTCTTGGGAATTCCTGCATGGTCATCGAACTTGAACTCAATTTAAAAGGTTAGGGGATGGATGGCAAGAGAGGTTTAGAAAAATGGCAAACAATGTTCAACAAAAAATTAATTTCGTGAATCCATCTTCAAAAACTGAAGCAGGATCCCCCACACCGTAATGGAAACCCTTATTTCTCGCTTGGCCCAACGAATTTGTCAAAACATCTAAAGCAGTGTAGGGAACACTCATTATTAACTTAGATTGTTTAACATTTTCATACGCTTTTCATACACTTTTTTTACAATTTAATCGAATTTTTCTCTGGTCTTCTAATTTTGATAATGTGTAAAAAGCCTAGTTTAATAAAATTGTAAATTTTAAAGATAGATATTATGGATGTAGCTTTTTGTTTCCATAATCTGTTAGATTGTAGTATTAGTAACCTTAAAATCTATCCTTCAAAGAAAGTTTTTCTTAAAGACATTTTAGTGGTCGTAAATTTTAATCAGTAGTGTATTCATATATATATATATATATTTATGTCTCTCTCTCTATGTATATATATATATATATATATATATATATATATATATACACCTATGTCCCTCTCTATGTATATATATATATATATATATATATATATATATATAAATACATATCTATGTCACTCTCTCTATGTATATATTTATACATATCTGTGTATCTCTCTCTATTTATATGTATATATATATATATATATATATATATATATATATATATATATATATATATATATATATATACACGAATAAATGTACCGAGAACGTGAATCCTTAATATACACTTCCATACATTCGCGCAGGTATTTATGTACAATGGTTGTTTGGCCAGCTAGTATCAGGATATATTTCTTTGAAAATGAACTTACATACATAGGCAAAAAAGAAGTTATATTCCGCAACTGCAGTAAGAGACTTGTAGTAAATGTAAATAACTCTTGTTTATTTTCGGAACTACTCAAATATGTTATCTTCTTTGGAAAAGCGTTTTATTTCATACTTACTATTTTTCACCGTTGGCAGCATTTGAATCAATACAAGATATGTAGAAAAATGAAAACTGGGAAATAGATACATGGGTCATAGAATTAAACCCTTTTATGTGATGTGGCATAATTGGGTTTGATGTAAGAATTATGGTTATAAAACCGGGCGAGGCCATGTGATGCCATGATCTTACATAAGAAAAAAAATAATCAGACAACATTTCAAAGCAAATAAAAATAGATTCTGATTTTGATATTGGTTTTGAAGGTGCCTATAATAGTTTGCGCATTTTTTTTTAAATTTTACTAAAACGTTCGAATATTCGCTATCGTTTAGATTAAAAGGAAACACCTTCCAGAATCCTTTACGGACAGAAAATCCAAACAAATAAAAAGCAGAATTAAGGAAAATATAATCAAATAAGATTGATGTTTTGCGCATTATTTATTTTCAATGCTACAAGGAAAACATATAATAAATAGCAAATAATCAAGGTCATTATATTTGCCAAAACTGCGCACATGAGATAAAATGTACACCCTTAGTTCGGGAATATGTACAACTCTATATGAATTAATAACTAGTAAATATCGGCATATAGTGCGGGGGTATTTCCAAAAGATTCTCGTGTATTTTTTTTTACTCACAAATTAAAACGTCGAATATCTGAAAAGGCTGATGTTGCACCATTCAAGCAATCGACATTTTGGGCTCCAGAATTGATTTTTCTACCTAATTGCAAACGTTCTCAATAAATTATTGCAAATCTATTCGATGCATCGGTCGTAAATATCCAGGGAACGTAACTCTCATATCGTTCGTAACTATCTGAGATTAAATTATATACTTCGTAAATATTGAACAGACGCCGGGGAATATTATTTGGCTTAGTTTTCTGTCATCGCAGTTAATCTGTTTATGCATGTCGATGCCAGGTTTTATATCTTAAAACTTTATACCGTCAATATGTTCAACAAAGGAATGAAACTATAAACTCATGTTCAACTATCTAACTACTGAATATTTACATTTGCTCTGATTCTTTTGAACGTAATAAACAGATGATTATAACTGTTAAATCCTAACTTGTTAAATCTCTTGTTAACTCAATGATATAATTTAATAGCAAGAGATGGGAGGAATGAGATGACAACTGATGCAAGATAACGAATACAAATCAAAAGAAAAGTGCTGGCAGTCAGTGAGTAATTAGGTTAACATGACTCGTGAGTTGATCTGATTATTTTAATATTGTTTTTATTTGGAAAGATCAGTGTTTATAATTGTAATTCTAGTTATTTATATTTGTATAATGACACGCATCTCCTACACATATTTGCAGCATCATTAATAGAAAGCGTGGAAATAATTTATAAGTAAAATATGTATCCATTATATTTCTGTATTGCGCACCGCTTTAAGTATATATATATATATATATATATATATATATATATATATATATATATATATATATATATATATATATATATATATATATATATACTCCAGTTTTACCTCACACGCTAAAGGTCGTTTCGATATCACTGGGATGAGGATTCGTATCGCTGAACTCCATCAAAGTTCGAGTTAATATTCTTGTAAGTGTTGGGTCCATATTAATCTTTCCGTAGTTTATTTTCATTAATTCTGTATATATCTATCTTTTCCAGAGAAATTAACTTTCTTATGTATACAAGAAAAGACATATTACGGGTACTATATATAGTCATGTAAAAGAGAAAACGTAACTAATATTAACAATGATAGACCATTACTATCACGTATATAGCCATAAATATAATCTTCTATCAGAAATGTAATATTACAGCTCCACTAAAGATTGAGAATATCGTGCATTTATGTCGGATCTACCTCTGAGTTCCATGCTTAAAAAGGTGTGCAATCTATATTATCAGGTCTAACGGAATGGTCAATTGTAGGTATAGACCGTTTCATACCCTCGAAAAAGTTCCAGCAAAAACATAACAGCCAGCCATGGTTCTCTCCAGAATGCGCTGCTGTCATTGCGCACAGAAATATCTTTTTTCCACTGTTTCCAACGTAATAGATATATGGAAACTAAAGCCGTTTTCAGGACTGCCAGCAACCATTGTAAGAAAGTAACAAAGAACGCAAGAGAGTTGTATGTTAAGTCCGTAAAATCCAAAGTAGCTGAGCAGCGGCTTAGTTCCCACCAGTTTTGGTAAATGGCAAACATATTCCTGTACAGAAGCGTGAGCTCTATCCCAACTATCATCAATGGACCTGAGGTCATCTCGTCAGCATCAGACAAAGCCAAACTTTTTGCCAAGAACATGCAGCTAATTTTACCCTTTGCGACCAAGGCCGCCTACTCCCAATATTTCCTCCAGTATCAGAAAACACGTTAGGTGATATACACATATCTGCACGTGATGTCGCCAAGCTAATCAAACACCTTGCTTCCAGTAAAGCAACATACCCTGATGGTATTCCAATTTTAGTACTCAAAAGATTTCAACCAGAACTAGCGCCCATACTTACAAAACTGTTTAAAGGTTGTCTTAAGGAGAATAGCTTCCCATCATTCTGGAAAATCTCATCAGTATACCCTGTATTTAAGAATGAAGGTGATCGCTCATCCCTCTCTCAATACAGGACAATACCTCTCTTGTGCGTCATGAATAAGTTGCTGGAATCTGTGTTACATACAGAAGTAATTAACCATCTAAATAAAAATAACCTTCTAGTGACACTCAATATGGTTTCCGTTCTGCTAGATCTACAGCAGATGTGCTTACAGTTATATCTCATAGGATTAGCAAATATCTAGCCGGAGGCAACCTTTATAGGGCAATTGCTCTTGACATATCTAAGGCCTTTGATAGGGTGTCGCATAAAGGTTTACCTCACAAGATCTCTAGCTATAGTATAGCTGGAAATGTCTTCTCAATTATTAAATCATGTCTTTCTGATAGATTCATAAGAATAGTAGTTGAGGGGCAAAGATCAGAAGCTTACAGTATTAATGCTAGAGTCCCTCAAGGGTCCATCCTGGGCTTATCTCTTTTCCTGGTCTGCATTAATAATCTTCCAAATCACATTCTTACATCATTTGTAGACATTTATGCTGATGGCACTACCGTTTATGGCAGCGCATTTAAGTCAGTAAACGACCAAGTTCTCTCCGATTCTTTCTTCTCTGATCTTCAGCACGTGGTACAATGGGGAAAGGAGTGACTAGTTACTTTTAATGCATCTAAAACCAAGCTTCTCTCTTTGCATCATCAACATTCCGATCCACGTCTGGCATCAATTGATGGCTCTCGTCTTCAGGAGGCCTCAAGTTTTGACAAGCTTCTGGGCTTGACCGTTGCTCCTGATCTTAAATGGAATACGTACATCAAATCTGTTGCCAAGACTGCTGGGGAAATGGTGGGATCTTTCAATCGATCCAGTTGATATCTCACTGCTGATGCAATTGTCTTTCTATATAAGAGGAAGTACGCCAAGATGGAATACTGTTGCCACAGGAGCTGCTAGAAAGGACTTACCCTGCCTTGATAGAGTTCAAAATAGACTTCGTAGCTTCGTAGGAGATGTCTTTTTATCTTCCCTGTAACCTCTATCTCACAGAAGAGATGTTGTGATTTGTCTCTAATATATCGTTATTTTCAGTGAAAGTGTTCGACTGAGCTTCAGTCTATATTCCCCCCCTCGCAAAACTTTCACAAGAAACACTCGTCTAGCTGAACACATTATCAATTATTCCCCATACACGTTATATGTGCCTAAACCTAAACGTAGATTCCATGAACAAAGCTTCTTTCTTAGAACTGCACGCCTGTGGAATTGTCTTCTTTTTTCCTGCTTTCCGACTGACTACAATATAGTTGTTTTCAAGTATAACATAAACAAGATCTTGATGAGCCGTTCCATATAAGTTAACAAATTTAACGAATGTATTACTAGATTGTTCAATTTCTACTGTACACTCTTAAACCCTTAGCCTCGAGTGACCTCTTGGTCTTGATAATGTGGTTATGCTCGTGTAAAAAAATACCGTGAACAAATTAGTAGTTTTATCGAACGTCGATATTCTCTAAGTGCATTCGTTTAATTTTACTTATTCATGTGTACTATAATTTTATTAATATTTGACAGATAACTTAGTGTTTATAAACATTGTGCTCACTAATATACATGTAATAAACTATAACTTTCTACTCCCTATAATATTGGGTCAAATGAACACGAAAATATACAAATGGCTCTTCTAATAAGGCTGTCAACAAGAAGATACTTGTACAGTAGTATGTCAGGCTGACAAATCGTCGCTTTATTATGTCTAGTAAAAATGCCTTGAATAAAATAGCTCATCCATAATTTGTTACCAGGACAATCTCACATAATCAGTGAAAGCATGAAACGACAAAACAAATTGTATTCTTTTTTGTGAAGACAACATACTCTTATTCAGACATTGTGCATTGAAGAAGATTACCAC
Source organism: Euprymna scolopes (assembly GCF_053919585.1). Classification (NCBI taxonomy): domain Eukaryota; kingdom Metazoa; phylum Mollusca; class Cephalopoda; order Sepiida; family Sepiolidae; genus Euprymna; species Euprymna scolopes. The sequence goes on from NC_136484.1 coordinate 101,747,252, forward strand.
CTACGTTAATGAACTTCATTCTTTTTCATGCGTATTTCTGGGGAAGGTCATATATTGTGAATACCATCTCTTAATTAAACTATGAGTTTTTCTCAAGAAGATGTAAATCAGTAGATATATTTTTCATAATTGTTATATATATATATATATGTATATACATACATATATATATATATATATATATATATATATATATATATATATATATATACCGGGTTTTTGAAAAATATACATTTACCATTATTCCTTATTTTTTTTATGGACACCATTTTTTTTATTTAGAAGCTATATACTTGTAAAATACGAGGATTACAAATACAGTTTCGCTATATTCCAAAGTTTAAAGGTATTCTTTAGATAATACACCGTTTTTCAACGGGAAATAATACGAGAGTTTTCTACAGATCGGTTTTGTTTACGGTATTTGTGATAATATCGTTTATTTCCTTAACTATAATTTTAAAGAAACAGAAGTTTCTGCGAATAAAAACCATAAGTATATGAAATCGAAAATGAAGACTAGAGAAAAAATACAATTAGAAATGTTTTCTTTCACGAAAAAAGATCAGACGACCAAGAATGGAGAGAACATGCCACGAAGATAAAGTTTACAAACACACAAATCAAACAACATTCTGGTAATGATGACAATCACTTTGCCAGCATTGCCAATTCATTTTTAAGTTTAGAAAGAAATAATAAAATTAATGCGTTCGCATTTTGTATTTGTTGGTTTAAAAACAGATCGATAATTTGTTTGATATTTTGCGTATTGGTTTTTTCATTTTTTTCCGCGTGTTATTTTTTGATAAAACTGCTAAAATATAGAGGCGTTAAATCGATGATTTTACTGAGTCGTTTCAATTATATTTACAATAATAAGTATTATAGGCTGTCACCTTTTTTATAATTAGTAAAAACATATTGATAAAATTGGCCTAAAACCAATAAAGTTGATTAGTTAGATTTGTTATTGTATGAGATTATTTTTCGAAATTATAGTTCACTAAAATATGTTTAGATCTGGCAACATGACCTGCTGCATATATAATTTAAGTAAGTCACATATATACGGTCGCATATGCATACATATGGATGCACGCATACAGTCTTGGCGCTCGTACTTCTCATCTGGTGCTTCTCGAGACGTTCACGCCGTAAATATCTGCGAAAGAGAAGGGAAATATCCTTCTCATGAATGCATAAATTCAGTCCGCATTGCGATTCAAGTTGACACCTATTTTACTTCGGCTGAATAAAAGCAGAAATCATGGCTTTTGTAGCACACACATATACATGTATAAATATGTAAATATGTAACTATGTATATATATATGTAAATATGTAACTATGTATATATATATGTAACTATGTATATATATGTAACTATATATATATATATGTAACTATGTATATATATGTAACTATATATATATGTAACTATGTATATATATGTAACTATGTATATATATGTAACTATGTATATATATATATGTAACTATGTATATATATGTAAATATGTATATATATGTATGTATATATGTAAATATGTATATATGCATATATATGTGTAAATATGTATATATATGTAAATATGTTTATATATATATATGTAAATATGTATATATATGTAAATATGTATATAAATATATGTAAATATGTATATATAAATATATGTAAATATGTATATATATATATGTAAATATGTATATATATGTAAATATGTATATATAAATATATGTAAATATGTATATATATATGTAAATATGTATATATATATATATATGTAAATATGTATATATATATATGTAAATATGTATATATATATGTAAATATGTATATATATATATGTAAATATGTATATATATATGTAAATATGTATATATATATATATGTAAATATGTATATATATGTAAATATGTATATATATATATGTAAATATGTATATATATATATATATCTATGTAAATATTTATATATATGTAAATATGCATATATATGTAAATATGTATATATATGTAAATATGTATATACATGCAAATATGTATATATATATATGTAAATATGTATATATAAGTGTGTAAATATATGTAAATATGTATACATGTATATAAAAACATGTATATACATGTATATGTAGATGCATGTATATATAAACATGTATATACATGTATATGTAAACATGTATATACATGTATATGTATATACGTATATATATATAAACATGTATATACATGTATATGTATATACGTATATATATAAACATGTATATACATGTATATGTATATACATGTATATATAAACATGTATATACACGTATATGCATATGCATGTATATATAAACATGTATATACACGTATATGCATATGCATGTATATATAAACATGTATATACACGTATATATATAAACATGTATATACATGTATATATATATAAACATGTGTATACATGTATATATATAAGCATGTGTATACATGTATATATACACATGCGTATATATATATATATATATATATATATATATATATATATATATATATATATATATATATATATATGAAAAGAAGGGGTAGAAGAGAGTGGGACGTTGATGATTTTTTGTCAAAATTATATTCATCTATCAAAAATAAATGTACAAACCTGCAGAGGAAAAGTGAATTTCCAAAATTGACTAAGAACCGCGCACAGGCGAAAATGACGGAGGGGTCACTGCGCTAGTTTATACATTTTTTTTGCTTCTTACAGTTCTGGCAAGCAAAGCAAGAAGACTTGTGCGGGTGTACATTACAGACTTGTGGGGTTTAAGTAGCAGATACTATTGTAAACCGCTTCCTTAATGCGAAGAAGGAAGTCAGATAAACAACTGATATAAAAGCTTATATATGCAGCCAATTCAGAGCTCGCGAGTTGCAATTTTACGTCAATTCCAACTGTTCTGACAATATTTTCTGAAGCATTGAAACTATTTAAATAAACGATAAAGATAACGAACACATAAGTTTTTACCACGGAACCTATAACAATTGAATCGTCGGGAAGTTTTCCTAAATTGCACAAGATCACCTATTTGGTAATACCAAAAAAAAAAAAATCACTCATGAACACGAGAACCCTCCAAAATAAACCTTAATCTATTATCTAAACTCGAATGTAAATTACCAAAAAATTAAGCTGATTTCACAAACAGATAAAAGTTCATTATTGGATTTTAATTATAAGATGAAACCCGAATGATTCAAACTCAAGATAGATAATGCCAAAACATCCCCACATGAATATGGGAGGGGAGATTATCTTCAAACAGAATCCTGAATTGATAATTTAGCACCACGCTTATACTAAGTAGATATTAATATGTCCCTCGTACCTATTCCCCCCCTTTTTTTAAATAGAGAGTAGATAATGCAGTGGATGTGTCATTTTGTCTCTCAGTCCTCATTACAATGAGTGATTTTTCTGACAACGGGTGAAGAAAGAGCTGCGTTCCAGGTCTGTAGTACTTCGTGAACAGTAGTCTGAGATGTCGGAAATTTTTTCTGTTTCTGTATCTATACTTGTGGTCATGTCACTAGTAAAGATGCTGGAGGTAAACGTTTAACATGGGCTGACGTTATCCGCCTAATATTCAGGGACCCGAACCTTACATAAACCACTAAAGAGGCTGTCCAATCAGCAGGTGCAAAGCACTAGGGCTGCTGTATTGCCATTTGGTGAATGGATTCTGGACCATGCAGTAGTCTCTAGTGTGGCCTCTCGATGCCATACTGGTGGGTAATTTTTACGACTTTACCATATCAGGTGCTACATAAAAAAATCCTGTCCTTTTCTCTCTTACTTTCACTCTCTATACTGTTCTAACCAAGTATGCAAACCTGTTCCACAAATACCAAAACCTCAACATGAAATATCTCCAGAAAAAAAAATCGAATAAACGCCATCTTCCAACGTAGACCCCTACTACCATTTCTCCTTCTCCAACATAAGGGGCCTACATTTCAACCTTCCACAGGTTGAAACCCAGTTACAGGAGATGAAACCGGACATATTCTTTCTAAGCGAAACTGGAATAGGGCCGACCACTTCCCTAGATGAGTTCATAATTAACAGATACTCAAACTTAACATCTAAATCTGACCCCCAAGACCGCCATGGGCATCGAATATGTGCCTACATTAAAGATGGCTTCCCATGTGGCAGGGATATCTCTAGACATGATCATATTTTATCTCATATGTGCTTCCGGGTTGCACTTGTTTACACCACTGCATTTAAAGTTGCCCTCTGCTGTCCCCATAACAGCGGAGTTATTATCTTTAAGAGTATATCTGATAAAAAAGACCATACCCTATGTGCACATCCCTCGTCTAACATTCATATCTGTGGTGAATTCAACATCCATAACGTGGAATGGCTTATCCACTCAAATAAGACGGACGATGGGGGGGAGGTTCTGTCATGATTTTGCCATTGCTTATGACCTCACTAAGATTGTTCCCGAGCCCACCCATGTGCCCGATACTACAGGTCAGTATGCAAACCTTCTAGACCTTTTTCTCTCCACTTCCCCTGAGCTATGTTCATGTTCCGTTCTTTCTCCTCCAGGATCAGGATCGTCGTATCAGATGAGAAAAAAATGAAATGTAATAAGTCCCCAGACGTACCCCTCCACAATCCTGTATACCGATACCCTATGGCTGACTGGGATAGCTTCCGTACATTCATATCTGATATACTTCTGCATTCCATGTTTACAAAGTATGTGTCCTCTATAGGATCAGACCTGACTGAATGGCTAATTGTAGGCATAAACCAATTAATACCATCTAAAAAATTCCAACAAAAACCCAACAGCCAGCCATGGTTCTCCCCATAATGTGCTGCTGCCATCGTGCACAGAAATCACTTTTCCATAGCTACAAACGTAATAGATGCACTAAGACTAAAGCTGCTTTCAGATGTGAAAAGTATATCTTATTTTTTCTTTTATTAATATTATTGGAATTTTTCCCCTTTCCCCTTGTACATATTTGTGATTTATTCCATTGATTTCGGCCTTTGGATTAGTTTGACCCCTCTTCCAATTGCGGGATTTCCTTTGATTTTACTTATGCAAATTGAAATTAAATTAACTTTCTTGAAGTTATATATTTTTGGGATTTTACCCTCATTGGATTATTTATCTTTCTCCAGATTATCCATTCACGTGTAATCACCTTTTTTCTCACCATATTTCCTCTGCTTCACTTTTTTGTTATCAAGTAAGATCTTTGACTTACTTCTTGTTACATCAAATACTTTTGTATGCAAAATCCGATCCCGATTTTGCTAACTCCTACCCTCTGATGAGAAGAAAAGTATTTTTTCGAAACTCCGGGAATTCAGGACAATCCACTTATCAAGTGTTTCCTTTCCAGATTAAATATTTTTAACTCCTTTTCAAAGGGTTTTAACATGTTTTTTAACTGTTTGCTCGTATATATATATATATATATATATATATATATATATATATATATATATATACTTCATTTATTCACATAAATTTTATATACAAAAGTATAGATTTATGTGTAAATTTTAAGTATTTACTTCAAAAGTGCTCAATACGTAGGTAGAGCTAGTTAATAATTTATAAAATATATATGGCGATTAAGCTACACTGAATATTCTGCGTTTCATCTAACTAAAGGATTCGTCAGTTTTATGCGCGAATTCTGTCGTTGCTTCTTGTTTTTATATATGTTGAGGTTTTCTAGTTGGCCAATCAGCTTTCTAGTATCCACCGCACCCCTTCCTATCAGCCAATGGGCATGCATTTTATCAAACAAAGGATCCGTTTTAGAGCTAGGTTAGTAGTTTTAGGTGGCCGTTCTCCTTTTTTTATACATATAAATATACCTATGTGTACACAATACTGCATATATATATATATACACACATATATATATATATATATATATATATATATATACATATATGTGTGATCGTTTATGTATATTCATGTTTATTTAATTTATTTATTTGTTTGTTTTCTATTGTTATTGATAGTCTTAAGCTATTTTGAATCGCTATCCTAGAGTAAGTTTTATATTGTGAACACAGTTGTTTGCTATTTCCCGCCTACAGTTTAATAGATTTTGAGGTTCTTTAAAGTACAGGATAGAAAATTTTTCATGGAGGCATAATTTACATGGGTCGTCTAAATGTCTGCATGTGGTAGCTTGTCTCATTATTTTCCATTCGACTACCGGCGAATGTCCGCTTTCTTTGAGTTACCAGTATTTATTCGCTAGTGTTGTTTTTATACGGTGTTTTTTTATTTATAAAAACAACACAAGCAAATAACAACAATAGCAAATAACTGTGTTCACAAAATAAAACTTACTCTAGGATAGCGATACAAAATAGCTTTAAAAGTAACAATAACAATAGAAAACAAACAAATAAATAAATTAAATAAACATGAATATACAAAAAACGATCACACATATATATGTGTATATATATATGTATATGTATATATATATATATATATATATATGTGCATTATATATAAGGAGAACGGCCACCTAAAACCACTAACCTAGCTCTAAAACAGATCCTTTGTTTGATAAAATGCATGCCCATTGGCTGATAGGAAGGGGCGCGGTTGATACTAGAAAGCTTATTGGCCAACTAGAAATCCTCAACATATATAAAAACAAGAAGCAACGACAGAAGTCGCGCATAAGCCTGACGAATCCTTTAGTTGGATTAAACGCAGAATATTTAGTGTAGCTTAATCGCCATATATATTTTATAAATTACTATCTATATATATATATATCGGAAGATTGGAATATAGCCAGGCCAATAATAATTTGTGTAATGAGAGATTTTGAAATGTTACTTTTATAGAGAATAGTTCAGTAAGAACAAATATGACCAGGAGATATATTCATTACACAGGAGTGTCTATCAGGCGTGCGAGATATTTGTAGGTGTCCGCGAAAGTAGGTAGGACTTTAAGTTTGTTAATCAGTCGGGATCGCATTCGACTGGACTCCAAGTAAATTATGAGAACAAAAAGTATGCGTACGACTCGAAAGGAACCTACAGACGTGCGATTAATTTATTAATATATATATATGTGTATATATATATATATATATATATATATATATATACACACACATATATATATATATATGTATATATATATATATATATATTGAATTAGATGAGAATGACAATTCGCTTCCTTTCTTGGATGTTCTTCTCGAACGATCAAGGGAGGCTTTCTCACTACAATTTATAGAAAGCCGGCATTTACTGGCCTATATGTGAACTGGTTGTCTTTAGTACCTAAATCACGTAAGGTCGGCTTAATTAATACTTTGGTACATAGAGCCCTCATGATTTGTTCGCCTAACAGATTAGATGTTGAACTCGATAAGATCAGGGAAATATTCATCAATAATGGTTATCCTGTTGACCTTATTGATGAATGTATTTTCAAAAAGGTTGCGGATTTTAAATCCCCTAAAATGTTTGGACCCTTGAAATGCCCGGTTTATTTGAAATTACCGTGGATTGGGGAGGGGAGTAAAAGAATTTCAAAACAGATTCGAAGAAGTATTTACGACTGCTTCAATTCGGTGTCCTTGCGTTTGGTACATACTACGAGACCTGCTTTTCCGTCTTTTCGCAAGGATAGTTTGCCTTACATCCAAAATAGCAATATTGTATATCAGTTTAGATGCCAGTGAGATGCTTGTTATGTTGGGCGAACATCCTTGCACCTTTTGACTCGTATAAACCAGCATGTTCCATCGAAGATCAGACAAGGGAGGATGGGATCTGGTGGTCTCCCTCCTTCTGCAGCCTTGGACTCTGCTATTGGCCAGCATTTTGTTGACAACCCGTGGTGTGCCGATATATATAAAATAGATTGGTTCGAGGTGCTTCATAGAGCGGACTCCAAAAACCATTTAAAGATTTTGGAGGCCGTCTCTATTGCGGTGTGTCAACCTTCTTTATGCCGGCAAAAAGAAACATCAAACGCATTGTTTCTCTTTGGGTAACTTTGAATTTCTTCTCCCGCTTTTTTTTCTCCCTCATTGTGCCAATATTTTTAATCGTTTTTAAACGTAAGTAAATTAAATTAATGCCTCCGTACTTTTGGCAGATTTAATAACTTCCCCATTAGAACTCTTTATTTTTCGACACAATATTATTTAGGTTGCTATCGATTTTCTCCTGACGAGATGATAGCCGAAAGAGCTCTCAAGAAACTTCCGCCTATTACTTTTTTTAAAACTATATATAAATTCTGTACCTGTAAACATTTATTTATTTATATATATATATATATATATATATATATATATATATATATATATATATATATATATATATATATATATATGCATATATAATATAAAGCTGTGTGTGTCGTGTCATGAATAGGCTTTGGAGACACATTCTCTTACAAGGCATTTAAAATATACACACCATTTTTAGGTTTGACTGAACTGTCGTCTGACGGAGATTTATTTTAATATGTTGTAATAAATAATTAATCTAATTTTAGTGTTTTTTAGGGGCTTGAAATATGTTTGTGATTAATATTTCTTATTTTTCTCGTCTATCTGGATATTCCCATGCATATGGTTCAAATAATATGCCTTATTATTTTTTTCATTCCTCTGGTTAAGATTATAACATCTTATCGGTATTAGCATTTTCATCATCTTCACCATGATCACATCATCAGTATTTTTAGTAGTGTTGATTAGACACCCCTTATAACCGAATTCATAGACTTATTAATTAAAAACATTGCCATTTTGACCGTTCTATCTGTCATCTGCGGCTTTCAGTTATTGAAACCCTATTAATCCGTATGAAAAAAACAAAACAATAATCAACTTTGCTTAACACGAAAAGAACGGCGCCCTTAATTGTTTTTTTTTAATGATGGAGACGTGGTTCATGATTACATATTTCCTGACGTCAAATACCGTCACGATGTTAAACACCTGGTTTAGCTCATTACTTCAGAAAAGTGTGAAATCAAATGTGCGAGAAAACAAATGCAACTTCGTCTCACAAGCCTTCGATCTATTACGTTTCCGAGAACTCACTCGTTTCATGGCAACGTTAAATCTCAACGACAATTTATAACTACAATGTTTAAAGTAAATTCACAATAGAACAGCTTTCCGTGTTTATAGGAATTAAGAGACGAAATAAAAAAAACAAGCGATCAACCTAAGCCAATATTGTTTAAGATAAGTAGATATTCACCTGATCATCTGTATTACATGGGAGATGCATTAGTTTTCGAATATATAGTGTATGCCTCATAGGAAATATATCTGAATTCATTTTATGCAAGGAATTCCACTTTTATTACAGATATAAACGCCGACAAAGCATCGACTTAGAGAGGTGTTGTATTTTCAATAATATCCTTTGATATCATATCTCTTCCTGAAATTTGTGGGCTGTGAGTCTTTGAGCATTAGATGGTTCTTTAAAAAATTGTTTCAAAAGAATATTTTTGATGTACACAAAGAAGAATTTATATAAATAGAAGTTCAACTTACGGCAAAATGAATATATTTTCATAACGTTGTATATAAGAGAAATCCCAGAGAGTTTTCAATCAGAGCTAACAGTGAAAGCAAGATGCAACGAAATATGTGTATTTTCTTACGAGATATTATATATATTTAGAATACTTTAACAAATTATTCAATAACAATGCATGTATACACCCACACACACACACACACACGCACACACATATATATATATATATTAGTGCTGTTAGACAAAACGAGGTTGTATTGCTGAATATACGCCGCATAAAGGCAGATTACAATACTAGAGGCAATAACCACAAGTCCAAAAGATATTGGGTCATAAAACTGGTCTAAAGGAGAATATTTTCCATCATCCTAAGAGGAAATATTGCATACCGGGAATCCAAAATAGATAATGTCCAATTAGTTTGTTGATAAAAGAAGGAAATATTAATTATATTTTTGATTTTATACCTTTGTAGGATTTTTGTAAAGGGAGAAATAAGACAAAAATATGAAAACCTAGTTTTAGAGGCTCTTTCATATGATATAATATTTAGGCAAAAAATAAGAAATTATATTTACAAAAAAGTTAATAAAATTAAGGATTCTGTTCGGAAATTCTGTCGTATAGTTTTTATTTACTGTAATGCGGGCTATTTAGGGCGTTCAGTATCAGAATTTTTGTAGGAATTTTTGACACCCCTAACACGAAACTGCGAATACAATATAAAAATCTCGTAATTTCTCTGTTAAAAGTGGGTTATTTATTTTCTTTATGGATTATACTTCCAAAATAAACTATTACAGTTGTTTTAAAAGTAATAAAATATTTTTATTTTTTTTTTAAAACAGTAATGAATTTTCCGAACTCAATATTTTTCAATTTTTAAACTCAATATTTTTAAATTTTTAAATTTTAAAAATCTATCAAAATTTTTCTATTGATTCTATTTTTACGATATTTTCAGGGTCAATGTGAAATTTTATGTTCTTTCCAATAAACCGAATATAATATTTTAGACAAACGTTTTTTTTAAATTCACGCCCCCCCATTTTCACGCCCCCCCATTTTCACGCCCCCCCCCCATTTTGAAATGTCTATTAAAAAGTAAATAATTAATTTATGTTTAATAGGTTTATATATCACAAATTGAAGAGAAAAGGTCAATAAATAATATATTCAAATTTAAAACAAAAAAAAAAATCAGTTTTTTAGAAATTTACCTGTAAAGTCCGAAGTTTAAAACCTTATTTTATAAGAACACATTTTTTCTTTTTGTCTTTTTTTTTTTTTTTAATGAAACATTGGTCCTTGCTCCTTTAATTGAAAAAAAAATTAGGGCTTGAATTACATTTTTCGAGGAGTTATAAGCTTAGAAAGATAGGGGGTCGAATAATTTACGCCTCTCATTTTGAAATGTCTATTAAAAAGTAAATAATTAATTTATGTTTAATAGGTTTATATATCACAAATTGAAGAGAAAAGGTCAATAAATAATATATTCAAATTTAAAACAAAAAAAAAAATCAGTTTTTTAGAAATTTACCTGTAAAGTCCGAAGTTTAAAACCTTTTAAAAAAAACAAAACACATTGTTTTGTTTTGTTTTTTTTTTTAAATAAAACCTTGGTCCTTACTCCTTTAATTGAAAAAAAAAAATAGGGCTTGAATTACATTTTTCGAGGAGTTATAAGCTTGGAAAGATGGGGTGGAATTATTCACTATTTTCACGAAATTTCTGACACTGCTAGCGCAACGCTTCATTGATTCAGAGATTATTGTATTTATGACCATTTTTAAAACTTAGTTCTGGGTAAGTAAGGAGGTAACTGCTTTTAAATAGGCGCTTGTTTCGGTTGCTTTAATACTAAAATAGGTATTTATAATTATAATAAAAATATATATTTGTTTGTAGATTAATTTACAATTGAATCGTGTGATGTCTAGTATTTTTAATGATACAAATTTAGGATTATTGTCTATTAATATTATATACGTTTTAGTTTCTGATGCACTTTTTGGTAATGTTTTTTAATGTTATTTCTTTTATTATGGTGGTTAAAAATTATAAAAATTTACCAAGCCCTTTGCATTTATCCGGATAATACTACTCCTTTCCGGTATATACATGTTGATTCGAGGTCGTTAGCTTCCAGTGTAGCCAGGAATTGAAAGCTACAGAAAGTACAAAATTTATCGCCGGGTTTATATGCCCTTAAAGTGTTTAATATTTCCTAATTTATATTAAAGGCAATGTTTATACCCTTGCATTTGTGTTTATTTATAATATAAAGCTGAATGTCTGTGTGTGTGTGTGTGTGTTTGTGTGTCTGGTCACGAATAGGCTCCTGTATAGTTGACTATTATAGAAAACTGATCACATATAATGATAGAAGATGCATCGAGACACAACCATGGGAATGTTTGATCTGGCATAATGATGATTCATTAAAATTGTGAGGTCTGCGTACGTGCCTGGTCCACTAAGCATGCAGATAGAAAATTTAAAAATGAAAAAAAAATGTGCACAAGGGTTTTTGATATATATGTACATAATAATACTTTGATGAGTATGTTTTAATTTAAATAGGGATAATATAATACAATTGTGGGGCCTGCGTTCACGCTTTTTTTAAAATTACATTTTCACCCAAAACAAGGCACATTGCCACTGTGGTGTAGGGGGCTATTATCAAGGGCAACAACTACTGGGGTACTATGTTGGGATTTGGGCAACAAGATGTCGGTTCACGTTATACTTGAATTTCTGCATGTCAGTACAGTTGGGGAAGCAGGGACCTGGAATGGAATTCCAGTGTCTAGCGGTTCTGGGGAAGAAACTGCTGGAGTAGAAAGATTTTTTTCATCTAGGGATCTCTACTGGAGGTGGGATTTAGCTGCCTGTCGGGTTTGTCAAGGGGGTCTACGTCGTGGGGGCACGAGTGTCTGCAGTTCGTCAGAGCATTCACCATTAAAATACTTGTAGAGCAGGCAGAGGGATGCAACGTTTCATCGATGGGACAGAGGCTGAAGCATTGATGACAGTTCAGGGCCTATCAGATTGGCGACTCTCTTTTGAACCTTGTCTAGGAGCGGGAGACTAGCAGCAGATGCACCAGTCCAAATGTGAGAAAAATACTACATACATGGGCGAACAGTGGCGTTATAAATGTACAAGATACTTTCAGGTGTCAGTTTTTTTCTAGCACGGTAGAGAGAGCCTACCTACTTCGCAGCGGCCCTGACAATGTTTTCAATATAATGGTTCCAATTCATGCTTCCTGTGAACGTTAAGGCAAGCAGTTTGAAAGATGTATTCTTAGACAGGGAGTCACTGGTCATTGCTAGTGGTGGCAGAGACGGTTTTTTTGTAATTATTGAAGGAAATCAGTTTACTCTTTGACAACTAACATACTAAAATTTGAACCATTTGCAAAGGATAGATAAAGAATTATAACAATTATTAATTTATTTTCAAAATAGGAAGGCTGACATTTTTTGCAAGTCATTTAACCCTCGACGTCGCATAAAAGGCGTTATTTCGATCTTCCGTGACATCATAACCACGATAAGAACATCGGTAAGGCACCTTTTCCTCTTACGCGTTACGGGTTCGAGCCTGCTAACTACTCCTTTTTATTTTGGGCTCGCAATTTTACGTTTTTAGTCTTAACCAACGCCCGTATACACACTTCTACTTTCATTTTTGCCTTTGCGTCACGTGTTCGAGCCTGCCTGCCTACTACAACATGTATTTTGCTCAACTCCCACCACCAAACACTCGGACAACGCCGGGCACCCAGGCTAGTTTTTTTGTAAAATTTGAGATGTTTAACAATTTGATATTATTTTCTACCTGTATACTTGTTCCCTATACGTAACTGTTTCTAATATCTAAGTTACTTAAAGGCGTTTAGTAAACACTTCCATGAATCATACAAAATATTGGTCAACTCCTATTTCAGTCACCTAAATTGTTTTCGACAATACTTCAAAAGAAATTACTTTACTTAAACTATATTTAAGGAAAAAAAAAGTAAAAAACAATTGTATTTTAAATGGCGATTTATTTAGTATTATTAAATAAATGGCAGAATATGTAACGAGGTAGATAGAGTAAGCTAAACTAAAACAGTCGATTTCATGAAATGTTAATAATGATTGTAAGACTCAAGTATAACGTGAGTTTAATCTGACTGACGGGGAGAAGGCAGATATTGAATGTTTAACTACTTATTCGAAAATTTAATTAACATTTTTTTTCATGATAGATACTACACTTGAAATTATTTATTCAGAAATAAGATTTTATTTACAGAATGTTTTCAATTATTTCTGTTAGAAATTTTAAACGCAAAAAATTAAAGTTCTTTAATTTTCGCAGATATTTTTATTGTATGGTCAAATTAAACTCCATTTTTACTGAAATGATTTTAAAATAGAAAACAACTTTTAGTTATAGTCATTTCATCAGATCTCCTTTGGGCCAAAATACGTTTGGAAATACCACAAAACCTGTTTCATAGATGGGTTTTTTTATGCGTGCCATTTTATGATCAGTAATATTTCTTTAAGTCATCTTCACAGAAGCTAAAATATCTTCCATCAGTTTGCAGTTGATAAATTGGCTAATCTAAAGCAGAAATACTTATACATACAAGCTCATTAGACAAGCTAAGACTAGATTCCTACATACATATCAAAATAATATAAGCAATTATATAGGTCAGATAGCCATATAAGCTTCTAACTTTACAGGCAGTTTACGATATATGCATGACAAACTCCATAATGCAATGACTTATGTTAGAAATTTTAGGAAAACCAGATCTGTAAATCACATTCCCTTCCAACCCAAAGTAGAAGCAATTCAAGATGAATTTCTCTTTGGACGAACATACATTAATCTCAAGATCTATTGACCAGAACAGTTCGCTTGAAGATAATCAAATGATAAATCTGATAAACGAATCAGAAAATTTTGGTCGACTTCATGTACACAATTGAGTGGCAACAATGAAACTTGACTCATGCGCATGTATTACTGTGGCTTACACACAAATCAATTCCAATCAAATTTCTTTTATTATATCAGCTAAGTTTCTTGATATACGAACTGATCCAAGCTTATTTGAAAAACTAAGCGTCAGGTAAGGTATATTCACCTTGTATGTTTGATGGCCAATGTACAAAAAATATCCAAATAACTTACTACTTTAAACTCAGATTAGTGATGATGGTAATCCGTCTATAAAGATGATCGCGTAAAGATGACGTGTTGCCAACTATGGTCGGCAGGCACAAGGTTTAAAATAAGAGGATTGCACCTAATTCCCACTTAAATTCAAATGAATGTTATTCTAATGTAAATGCTCAATTCAGGGATTTTGTAACACCGATCAAATATGTTTGCAAATACATCAATAAGGGATCCGATGAAGCCATGTTTTCCTTATAAAAATGTGAAATACGAAGTTACTCGATAGGACCTTGGTAAATAAATCGGCACTAATGAAACAGTTCGGGGTGTTCTGTTCATCCTCCGATTCAACAGCTTGTAGTTTATCTTGAAAATTATTAGAAGGCCTACTTCATAAATGAAAATGCGGGCGAAATTTCCCTTAACCCAAAAGACACACCTCTTACTGCATTCTTTAAATTATGTGAACAAGATAATTTTGCCAGAAATCTTTATTAAATACAAGGTGGCCTTATTATACAATAAATAACAATGCATAAAGAAAAGAAAACGAAGAGCTTATGTTGAGGGTCAGCCAGACGTAAAAATGGACACTACAATCGAAGCAGATTACTGTGCCTACGTAACTATGAATATTTCTTTGTTGACAATTTTCGTCATGAAATTAGAGCACCGATTTCATTTTTGTTTCTAAGAATTATTGATAAAAAAACTCTTGTCAAATATTATATTGTTTTACATGGTTTTACATTCTCTTTGGAATTAAGAAATTGAAATGGGTAAATGGGTGCAGATTATAGAATCCTCGTCTTTTTGGCCTTTCTAAAAATATGTATTTTGTTGGTTACTCTTAAATACGATAAACACCAGAATAGATGTAAAAATATATCTGCAAAATTTTACATTTCTTTAGATCATATCTGGCTTCCGTTTCAATATACCTACATTTGAAGTTATTTCTTTACAGGCACACCTTTTATAACCTTGCACGTTATCATATATTAGCGTTCCTCTTTTGAAGGCTCTTTTTAAACCTAGTCAACGACGGGCTTTTATGCTAGAATATATATATATATATATATATATATATATATATATATATATATATATATATATATACTATCATGTATACCCGGCGTTGTCAGGTTGACATGAAATTCCGTTTGTAACACAGCATGCTATACAACTCATTTCCATCATGGCCAACGTGGATACCCAACAACAATTTCCATAAAAAAAACGGATTAAAACATGTAAATAAAAAAAGTGAATAATAAAAAAATAGAATTACCTAATTTCATCTCCATTAGATATTTCGACAGAAGGGCTATAAAGAGAATAATCTTTTCTCTGGATATTGAGCACTGGAAAGAAATCTGACCTCCACGTTAAAAAATAAATAATTGCCAGAAATTAATTCCACAAACAATTAAGTGCATTTTTTCTGTTTGATGTAATCCTCCCTTCCCTCAAGAACAATCGATTTTGGCAAATTTTTGGGTTTGTTTTGTTTATAAAATTCTTAGATGAAATTACAGAATGGTCTCATAAAATAATTAAAGACATCGTTATTTCATGTTTCAACTGTAATTCTCCGAACAAAAAAAACACACACACACACACACAACAAAAGTAAATAGTAGTTGTCATGTCCTGCCCCCTTTATCGCCAAACTTTAAAAAATGATAGAGGTTACAAAGTGGGTGCTTATTTTACATTAAATTAATATGGAAAAGTGATCCCACAATCTAAAATATTAATTTTATTTTCAATATTTATTTTTTCATATTATTTGTCAAGCAGGTTTAAACGTGTTAGACTAAAAATAAGTAGAACTTTATTTGTTTTGGGGTTAAATGACGTTGGGTAAATTAGAAACATATTACATTTTTTAATGAGAAATTAAGTTTGTAATCAATGCGATTACCGTAAAAAAGAAAAAAAATGTATATTTTTTTAAACTTAAAATGGGGTACGAGTTTAATTTTTTTAGTGTTAAACGACGCTGGGTAAAATCGTAAAAAATTACCGGTTTCTGTATAGCCGTTTAAAGAATAAAAACAATCAAATGAAATTTTTCCAGTTTTTTGTAAGTGTTTTTTTTTAATATTAAAATTTCAATAAATGGCAAACATTTCTCTATGTACACGGAATTATTTTCACAGTTAGAAACTTATTGGGATTACAAAATTATTTATTTGGTGAGAATATTTTATGTTTAGAAGTTTCTAGGTGTGACTAACTCTAAAAAGTTTATAAAAAGGTAAATGTTTTAAATAATAATTCCAAATAAATTCAACTGAATATATCATACAAATCATTCCTGTTTATAGTTTGGTAAATACCCATTTTAAATAGAATACTAACAAAATTATCTCACTAAATATTTTATCCAAAATACCCCTATTCAGTAAAATCTATTTTTCTTAATGTAATGTGCAAATGACGTGATCTCTTAGCTGTATATTTTGCAAGAATCATACTAACTAGAGAGATAAATGAAATATACGAGTGAAGTATATTTTGTATAATCAAATTGTGAAAAAGAAACAAACAGACAGGAATACGTGTGTATATATATATATATATATATATATATATATATATATAAAGCTGAATATGTGTGCATATGTGTGTGTGTTCACGAATAGGTTCCTATATGGTTGACTATTTTTTTTAAACGGATTACATTTAATGATAGAAGATGTATCGAAACACAGGAATGGATATATTTTATTTGACAGAACAGCGGTTCATTAAAATTGTGGGGTCTGTGTTCGTGCCTGGTCCACAAATTAGTGAAATAAGAAAATTTAAAATTAAAAAAAAATACAGGTGTTTTTGCTATAGATGTACATAAGACTACTTTGATTAGTATCTTTAAACTTAAATAGAGATGGTATAATAAAAAAGGGGGGGCTTTGTTCGCGCCTGACCTCCATAGAATGGAAATAGGCACAAACTTAAATAAAGACTGTCCATATCTATCTGTGTAAGTATACTTTGATAATTATGTTTCTGTTTGAAGAAATATGGTATAATAAAATTAGGTTGTGTTCGTTTTCGCCTGACCTCCATACAATGGAAATATGTCACAAAGTTTAACAAGGTTTTTAAATATAGATCCACAGAATATTGTGATAAGTGTTTCATTGTGAACAAGTATAGCATATTAAATTATGGGTGTTTTCTATTTTATTTTTATTTTCATCACATTTTGCCTTTGTTTGATACCTCCAAATTCAACCCAAATTTGCAACGCTTCCTTTTCATAACATATCATACTTTCATAAATCAGAGCCAATTTTCTGTAGGCAGTTTTTGAACCCAGGTACATGTGCTAGTATATATATATATATATATATATATATATATATATAAGAGAGACAGGGAGAAGTAAGGGAATGTTGTATATTAAAGAAAAAATTTAATCTTTGATCATACATCTGGAAATTTATCATTTTTCTATTATTCTAATACTCAGAAAATTTTGACAAAAGAATGTATCACATATCAATAACGTACAAATAAAAAAGAACACAATTGAATTCGAGCGTCAAAAGCTTGAAACTTTATAAAACCACATTAAATTGATTAGGCAAAGCTGGTTTTGATTTCCTTAAATTTGAGTTTAACTTTAGAAATGCGCTTGATTATTATGAAATCTTACAATATATTTTTAACCTGTATGTTCCATTTGCACTATTAAATAGAATACCTTAATACAGAATCCAAAGCAAACTAATGTACTCTATTAGGATAGGCTAGAAAAAAACTTGTTAAAGATTTAATTCTGGGGATTGAAACTGATATATATATATATATATATATATATATATATATATATATATATATATATATATATATATATATATAAAAACACATGTATTCGTGTGTTATCATATATATAATACACCAATATTAACAACATGTTCTCAAAAGAGGAAATCACTTCTTACCAAATAACATAGCAATTCCAGGACACAAGTAATATACAATCAACATGATCCAGGCGGTAAAGGACTTTACTAAATGAATCAGATAGAAGGTCTATCACCACACTATGAAAAATACTGATGATCATAACACAGCCGCCGCCTCGGATAAAGGTATGAATGAAACCCCTTCGGAGGCAGACAGTTTGAACTAATGCAAACTCTACCGTATTAAAACACAACATGCCCACCACAGTGGCAATCCTCGGACGGTTTGAGCCGGACTTGATAAATATGATAAAGGGTTTTAAATTAAAAACAAGCATGAGTATTAAACCCTACGTTAAGAAGCATTAATAAGAATTTCCAAAAATAGTGGGCAGCACTAACCTTATGGCTCCAGCAGATAAAACTATGAATATTTACAGTATGGATTTTCAAATATATAATAATAATCTCCTTCTAACTTAATTTTATAATAAGTATAAGAAAGGAACTGAAGAGGATCTATTTATAATCAACTTGTTAACATTCAGGATAAAATAGAGGTTTACACCCACCCTTAACCCTCGTTTCTTTGAAGGACCATAAACCTTCAATAATCAACCCAGTATTAGACTTATTGTTCCATGCACATCCAACATAGTTAATATCAGTAAAACGATACTAGACAGAATTATACCAACCTTAAAATCCAAAATTAAGCACAACCTCTGGATTTCTTCGGGTGATGTAATCAAGTGGTTCGATAGGTTCCCTAAAAAGCAAAAAAAGTAAATTTGTCATGTTCGACATAGATGCGTACTACCCGACTATTTGTCCTATATTATTCGGGAATATACTTAAAGTAGCTGTAGAGGAAACTGACTTGCCACAGTTGGAGATCGAAATTATAAAAATTGCTAGGAAAACCTTCATCAGATATAACGGGGAACTGTGGTCTAGAAAAGATAGAGAGATACATTTTTACGTCACAATTGGGTCCAGATTCTATGTGGGTTACTGTCTTGGTTGGTGTTTACTTACTAAAGGGGATAGACAGAAAAATCCCAGGTTTAAATGGGGGGGGGTTATAGGGATGAGGCACTTTTTGTAGTTTATACTTGTGATCGCATTACGGAAAAAGGAGAAAAAATATCAGAATTTTTTTTAAAGGAATTGAGATTAGAGATAACAATTGACGGCAATTACGAAATAGTTAGCTTTCTAGATGTTACACTCAACTTAACCGATAACACAGATGAACCATATTACAAACCCAACCAGAAAATATTCTACATAGATTACCAATCGAATCATTTGAAATGTATGTAGAAGGCGTTGGTCCCTAACATTTCCAAAAGAGTTTCTGAACTTTCTAAGAATGAGTCTTTTTGATAAAAACAAGGAATATTACAATGAAGCTCTTCTGAGATCGGCATACAATGGAAAAATAGATTACAAGAGGACCAATGATAGTAAGAACAACAAATCTAACTGAACAATATCGTATAACATGGCAATGAGAGCTAGAAAGAAACCGAATATCAATAAGGTGCACGTTAATAATGATCACCAGAATGAGAACGGAGGGAATAATAATAACAGCAGAAGAGGTAATGACGAGGGGGTACCATTAATAAGAGAATGTGTTAATGATAGCAGGGAGGAAGGTGCAAGAATCAACATTAGAAAAAAAAAGGATGAATACAACTGCATTAGGGGATCGGTCATGTTACTTAATAGAAACAATAAGGATTTTGAATTGAAATAGTCAGTCGTGGATAGGGATGGAAATAGGCCTAGAAAATCAAAAAGATTCAATCTATGTTTATAGGCAACCTTCAACATATTGAATTCTTAAGAATATTTGTTTAATAAAAGGCTAGATGCTATACATGGATGTTTTCACAGAAATAGATTTCTGCTATCAAGGCTTTAATGTACCTGAGGTAAAAACTTTTTATAACAATAAAGATCCTTGGATACAAGTCCAAATTTTAATGTACAGTTAAGTAGCTTGGAATGATGTAGTCTAACCGAAGGATCTAAATCGTGTAAGCAAATATAGATTCTATTAGTCTAAACTGGATAAGAAATATATATAAGAAGCATTGTTCTATCACTGCGAGCACTTTTAGTATTTAGTTTTAGTAATATTAATGTTGAAATAAGGGGTACCGTTTCCACATTAATAAAACAACTTAACAATACACGAGCAATAATTAAAAATAAATTAGCAATTAGTGGGTTGAAAATAAATTGATACTGTTCTCTGACAACTAAAACATGTAGAATCCCTGCTGGTTATTTACTCTTGTTCTAAATGTTTTATCCAAAAAATGCAAGGGTAAACACGTTTTCATCGGAGTGAAACACACTTGTAGCTATTGGCTGGTTTTGTTTTCAGAATAATTATTAAGAGTATATATATTATTTTATTTAAGTATCCAAAAACACAACACACGAATTGTAATTTTGGTTTTGGAGCCATGAGTAACCCCAGTAGATTATGGATAGGTAGCAGATGTAGGTTAAATCCATGGGTATATATTCAGCTTTAAGATTAAAAATATACTTTAAATTCTTAATTTGCTAAATAAGCTACATATCGTTTTATATTTCTGTTTAATAAAATTCGTTAATTAATCATCGGCGCGTTTTAGTATTTACTAGGACTGAACCATCAAACACACCTAGTTGTCTCACTTTAACTGTTATATGTACCTACGACAGCCTTTCTCCACATAATTTTTCAACTAATTTTTGGAAAATATATAAGGGGATGGATTATCTCCCTTCGTAGTTGGGTTTTCCCAAATATCGAAAACCATAATAGATAAGAACGAAAGAGAATCATAAAATGTTAAATAATAAAAAAGAGAATAGGATCCCTAACTTGGAATGTTTTCTGAGGATTAATAAACATAAGGTAATGTCATTCTTTATTTCCCTATTTAATAAAATGTTAACCTAAAACTGGTCTTAAATCTAAGAAATAAGCTAATCGCTATTTTGTAAACATTGAAAGTGCCACTGTGCGAATACGAAACTAAAAATAACCGTAACGTTTTAGCTTGGTTGTTCTGGCCATAATATAAATATAAAAATAAGTCTAACAAATTTAGAAAAAAAATGATTATGTGAAATAAAGAAATATAGAAATCTAATTTAGGAATTCAATGAATAATATTATTAAAATATATTAAATGGCTGCGTTTTTTATGGTAACTTCTTATGACAGGTTTTTAAATAAGGATACGAAAATTAGGTGATATATTAATATTGAAATACGTTCTTTAAAAAGGATGCGTCTAGGATAAATGTTTTCGCATGCTTCATTTCCTTTAAGGGAAATTTCTTTAAAAAATGTTCCATTGTTAAAGTGTTTTTTTTCATTCAAGAAGTCTGAAGAAAGGTTGGTTATGTGAAAATTAGTTAAGTGAAAAATTTGCAAACGCCATAATGCTTGAAATTGTCGAACCGGTCTTGAAATAATTGTAACTTACAATGAAATACACTTTTTGTTGATACCTGCTCCTTTTTTGAAGTCTTTGTTTTGTTAATACTGTATGTATATGTATATATATATATATATATATATATATATATATATATATATATATATATATATATATATATATATTGCCCATATTTAAATGTCTATATTTATAGAAATGACTCGCATGTTTTATAAAATATTATTAGGGTAAATATAGACAGCAATTATTCAAACATGTAAAGATATCTGCATGTTTAATCACCCACAACTGGTTACTAAGTTTATGAGTTAACTCGATAAACACAATTACATAAACCTGTAAAGATATATGCTAGAAAACAAAACTTTATTTCCTTTTAGTCAAATAATATATTAATAAAAAATAAATTAATTTAAAGTATATTATTATATATACTTTGTTAGGTTTCGCATGAAAAATAACTCTTAGAAGAAAGACTTACTAGGGATTGTTTTTACTTTCATCTACAAACAAATGATTCATGTATTCGGCATCTACTATATTTAGCGTTATGTCATGTAGAAATTCATATAATACCAACATTGAACTGAAACGGAATTTGCAAAACCGAGAGAAATATACAAATGCACATATGTACACACGAGAAAACATGCTCATATTGTTTACTTTAACATCATTTTCTCTTTCACGCATCTGCCATACAAATACACATATTTATCTACTGTTTTATTCCTATTCACTTTCAGGAATGTTCAAATTCTTCGGGCTATTAAAACAAATCGCAAATACATTTTTTTATAAATATATGGAAATATGATGGAAGTTCAATCAAACAATAACTGTTTCTAACATGGCGCCCAGAATACAAAAATAACTACACGCGCTGAAGATTGTCCTCTTTTGTCTATAATGAAAATTGTTGTAAATTTTAGTCAATAGATTTTGAGAAGTTATATAAATTCAAATAAACATACGAATCTTATTAAATGTCTTAATGTTCTTAGTGTTCTGTGGACTGACACACCATTAGCTTTCCAATGATATTCTCATATATATATATATATATATATATATATATATATATATATATATATATATATATATATATATAATATTATGTCTATATATCATTACACACATCTTTATTCATCATAAAGTAAATAATTATCGTCATTATTTAACTTCGGTATAATTACTGTATTTTTACATTAAGTAGATCTTTGCCAATCTGTCCCCACTGAACATTTCTGAAGATATACAATGTTGTTATTTATTGAAACAGAATTGATAAGCATTACATATCAAAATAATACGTTACTTGGAAGATTATAACAGGTTATTATTAAGTCAATAACAATATTTCGTGATCGCATTAATTTTGCGACGGCATTAGAGGAAAGACATTCAGAATGTATCCTTACAAATATATTAATAGCGTAGTAACATTGTTCACATTCCATTTTAATGGCATTGTTTATCTTGCATATAATAATAATAAAAAAATTATATACTTTATGTAACGTATATATTTTTGTAATATTGTTTAAGTAAACGTTTATACTCGCAAAAATCCTAGTCATATATTTTCCATACAGATATAAATTAGGTGCATGTCAAACATAACGGTTTCTTTAAAATTTTAGTAAATTTTCCCTACAGTGATATAAATCATTCTTTAGACAATCCATTCAGATATAACCTGGCATTAAACACCCTCTTTTTATCTCTAAATGCAATCTTGCGTTTCTGAATGTTTGAGGTGAGGAATAATTATTTGGATTATTTGGATTCATCGGACAACTGCTCTCATCTTTCGTGAGATTTTCACAACGTTTTCGTCGATGTAACCTCCGACCTTCTTTAGTTATTTCTTGTCGACTCGGGAATGTGTCTTTCAAATTCAATAATTTAGACGAAATTTTGGAGCGAAATCCTTTATTTTCTTTAAAAAACATTTTTCTGACGTAAGTCAACCAAAATTTTAGAATCCTCCGACTATTTTGTGTTAATCACAAGTTCAATCTATATATCTATAAAAGTGAACGTGTCTGTCTGTCTGTCTGTCTGTGTACATTTCCCTACGCAATAACTCTGCCAATTTTTGTCTATAGACTCGAAATTTGAAATACCGGGTACTGAGATTTGGGAAAATCGATGTGACGGGTGTCAGCCAGAAATTTGGCTGTTAAGGGGTCAAATTTCAACGATTTGACCTTTAAGAACTCTACCAAACTCCTCCGACAATTTTGGGTTTAGACACTTGAAATTTTAGATATAGGTTCCTTGAACCTGGATCTAACTTAATAAAGTGATTTGAGCCCGAAACTATAAATTTTAAGGGGTCATAATAGGGGTCAAATTAAAAAAAAATTGACTTTTTTTTGTTTTGCTAAGCGTACACCTCAAAACACCCGGGCAAAGCTGGGCTAAAATGCTAGTAAGACAATAAACTCTGATATAGTGCTAAACAGAAAAATTCGTTTACATATTATTTATAAATTAATATATGATGAATCTATTTATCGTTTGAATAGTTAATTGCTATACTAAAATTACTAGCTTTGGCATTTTACATTTGATTTGCTCTGAAAATGAGGGAGCTAGTTCTAAGCAAACGAGAATATTGCATTGATTAAATTCTGCCAAATAATTTCTCTAAAATACGTATTTGTCAGTCTTCTGGAATTGTATTTGTTATGCTTTGTTTATTTTTAAATTTACATGTGAAGATGGATCTTTGAATCGATTTTTGTATACATGTGCATAAACTTAACATAAATAAAAAGATATTAATACAGAATCTTACATTAACCTATCTATCATTCGCACTATTTTTCCTTAGATTTTTCACAAACATTTAAATGAATTAACATACAATTCAATTCGATTACAAAATGATAAAATTATGATGTATGTATATACAAAGTTCAATCTTTTAGATAAAAGTTAAAGGTAAGTTGTATGCGTTTTATCGGAGTCCCGAATTGATTATTACAATTTTTAATATCATATATATTCATTAATTTATAAAGATCTACGCGTAAGTAAATATGTATGAGTTTGGCGATGCTGTCCATTGGTTGACAGATTAACCAATATAGACCATATGACTAGTTCGCGAATATAGATTTTTTATCGACACAATAAAACTCATGGTTAGCTTTTATTTTATGGAAGTTTGCCAGCGCATGAATATATTCATGAAGCAATTCTTTACTGGTAAACAACAAACACAACAGAAATATGAATACCGTTATGAAAAATATTTAAAAAAAGCAACGATAGAGTAGAAAAATGTCTTAAGCATCGATTCTACTGATCGATCGTGTATGTAGTTATTGAATGTGGAACTACAAGAAACATCTTCAAAATATTTTAATACATCATGTGTTTTTCGGCAGAAAGATTAAGTGCCTCACATCTTTCCAAAAACATTAATCTTTTGACTGAATATATTTCACAAGAATATTTGCTAGTATATGTGTCAAACGCTATTATAATCTCTTGTATTCTATTTCTATTATTCTATCTATCTTCTCTTATGTTTTTTGCCTTCTATTCTTCTTCTATCTATCTACCTATCTATATATATAAATACAAGGGACTCATTTTTTCCCGTGTGAGTTTGACCCTAATAAGATTAAAAATCAAGGCATTGCATGCAAATGCAATGTGCACAAACTGCAGCACAGGATCTGAGTTGTGCTATAGGCCTATTATCCTTAGACTTCCTCGATAACCTTATATTCCTATATTTTTGTCCGGTGAGAGTTCACTGCCAAAATCGGTTAGAATCAATGGAAGTTTTAAAATCTTTTATCTTTATTACATTCCTGCTACTTCTGCTCCCACTTAACACCGCTGAAAATGCGTCCACAAGGAACACTACGAATAAAAACCGATTTGGAATCCTGTGGGGTTACTTAGGCCATTTTCTTCTTTTTCCCCTTTCTTTCGCTTTTTTTTTCCAAAAGAAAAAAAAAATATTACGGTCCGATTATCCTTACCCTTTTTCCCTTTTTTTTATATACCGCAGAACGCACACTGCCGGATTTTCGGATTTTACTTCCGGTTCTGACAACTCTAACCGTGGAATCTGTGTATGAGCTTTAGTTGCAATTTATTATTACAACGCAATGATATCGTGGACTTACTTGCGTTTCACTTAAACAAACACAAACAACAAAAATAATGAATGCGCTCAAAGTCCGATTAAGATTAGATTCTTTTGTTTTGAATAGTTGTTTTTACCGCGAGACTACTCGGTTTTTAATTCCGGTTTGGACGACTCCAACCGAGGAATCTAACTATGAGCTTCAATTATTAGTGCTTTCAACTACGGATTGTTTTAAAAAACAAACATTCCATTTTTCAGATATTACTATTACAACGCTACGATATCGTGAAATTACTTGCATTACACTTTAAAATAAAAAAAATACACATCAACTGCGCCACTACTTGCTCTTTGGTTCCGGTTTGGACTACTATAACCTAGGAATCTTACTATGAGCAATTTATTATTTGCATTTATTAATATCGGGAAATTACGTGCATTAGAACTGAACACCATACACAGAATAAAGAACCCGATAACGGTCCAATAAAGATCCCAGAAATTGCATTGCTTTTTCCTTTACTAAAGAAATCTGCACGTGTTATTATTAACATTGATGAATGGTTCTTCTTTATTAAGGAAATAACATTTTCTATATATTTAGTTCAAACATAAAACGGTTGTTGCTTACGTACGGGAAAGTCAGTCCAAACTAAAACACTCTGACACGGTTTTATATAGTTTTTAACTTATTTACCCAAAGTTAACACATTCACCAGAGTCCGCGACGATTTGTCTTCTCCAAATACACCCATAAACACTGTGTTCTTCGAGATGATTAAGAATTTTACATTAAATAAAAACACTAACAAATCAGACCATTACGTATTGTAAAACTCCCACTTCTTTTTCACTTTCAATTTTTTTATACGGGAGCTCATTGCTGTACTAAGAATTATAAGAACCAAACATTTTCTCATTTTATTAGACTTTTCCGTTACACAAAATTGAGCCACAGCAACCCGTGGCAGGGTTCAACTAGTAGTATATAAAATTAAATAGTGTAGTTTCGGCTTCAAGCAGTCAGATACTAGACATCCATTGTTTATAAGATTACAAGTCTCTTCATTATTGATAAACTTATAAGAATACTGCAACAGAGAAACATATATACAATTATACAGGGTGGTTCAAAATTGTTGATTCCATCTGAAACGCCCGTATCCCATAACGATGGGATGCATTTTAATAAAACTAAATACACTTTCTATTTAAGGTCATCAGTTTTATTGGTTAAATTCACAAAAAAGTAAAAATATGTGTTGGTTCTATGACGGATTTTCATAAATGTTCAATATGAGGCCACGTCGGGTCAGTATTCGAGCTCGTACATACCCATTTCTAGCATTTAAGTATGGATAAGAAGCCCTTTTCTTGAATTTTTTGGTGCCAAGTCCTAATTGGTGTTTGTTCTTAGTGCCTTCTTTGCAAAATTTTTGAAGAAGGCACGTTACACGTCGCCGACTGAGACGGATTATACTCTGGCACGCAAAATGTCTTTTCTTTGAAGTAAACATCATTTTTTTAATCTGAAAAGGTAGAAATGCCAAACGTTACTCACATCAAATTAAAACATTTCCACACAAGTTGTGAGAATCTGTGGTAATTCCAACGAAAATAATCCCAAATTATTGGCCTAATTAATAGATTGAAACAATTATTAATACGCTGAATATTAGAAATAGATTATACCTTTAACATTATCAAGACATTTTTAAAACGTATCTGTTTTTTAAGACAAGAGCTTTCAATATTGCCTGTGATAAAACTGCTAGACACAGAAGACTACTATCAGAGATAAGGCATACAAAGAGAGAGAGAGAGAGAGATGTTTGCGATTTAAGCAACATTCTATCAAATTAGACTTGGATCAACCATATGGATGACACATTGCGGTGATGAGGCAGTGGTACATATGGATAACAGTACTGAATCCAATTGATTTTATTAAGTTTGTGTAATATGTATGTGATTTTTAACGTTGTGATTTTGTCAACTTAAAAATTAATTCCAAATGATTTAATTAACAACAGACAATTTTCTTTGAAAAGCTGTTTGACGAAAGACGCGTATTATATATTTCATACAGATTCACATTAAGTGTAAGTGGTAATTAAATGCATATTCTAGTTTATCAGTATTACTTATCTATATATCTATAAAAGTGAACGTGTCTGTCTGTCTGTCTGTCTGTCTGTCTGTGTACATCTCCCTACGCAATAACTCTGTCAATTTTTAGTCTATAGACTCGAAATTTTAAATACCGCGTACTGAGATTTGGGAAAATCGATCTGACGGGTGTCAGCCAGAAATTTGGCTGTTAAGGGGTCAAATTTCAACGATTTGACCTTTAAGAACTCTACCAAACTCCTCCGACAATTTTGGGTGTAGACACTTGACATTTTAGATATAGGTTCCTTGAACCTGGATCTAACTTAATAAAGTGATTTGAGCCCGAAACTGTAAATTTTAAGGGGTCATAATAGGGGTCAAATTAAAAAAAAAATGTACTCTTTTTTTTTGATCAGCATACACCTCCAAACACCCGGGCAACATCGGGCTGACATGCTAGTATATATATATATATATATATATATATATATATATATATATATATATATATATTTATTGCTTATTTAGTCACTATAATGATAATCTACCAATTAAAACAAATTCAGTATTAATTGACCCAGCTTAAGCTCAACGATTTTCAGTAGTACTAATACTACTACTACTATAAAATAAGAAGAAAAAGAAGAGGAAGAAGAAGTATCACATTACTATAAATAGGATATGAAATAGGATACAAAATTTTTATAGTTGTATTTTGTATCTGATGATTGGTCATTAATGAGTATCATTTACTGGAAAAATGTTAAGTGTCACACAATAGTTGAGAAACGACTGTACCACTGAAGAATGCATCTAATAAAAAACGTGTTTAAATACATTATGTCGTGGTTATTGCTAAATTATAATCTATAATGTAAATCTCAAATGTATGTATGTATATATGTATGTAAGGTAATGTCATATGCTACTAGTACCATGTAACCCAGTACTGCCTGCCTCATGGTCGGGTCACCGGCGACTAACTGATCCCCCCACCAGACTTGTTTGGTTAGGAAGGTGGCTAGTCTGCCTGAGGAGTTAAAACAAGACCTTTCAAATGGCGAATGAACCCCTTTTCGGGGTCAACGACCTACTAGCACCGTGTGGGTTTGTATGTGAGAGATACTTAGTTGTTGTACAAATGTTAGAGTCTGTAACATCATCTGTGTATAGGTACTCCCTCGGGCATCTGTCTATTAAAATGATCCTGTAGCGATAGAAGTCATTTTGGGGTTTATGAACTTTAAGTGTCTGAGGGAGTGGGATTTGTCTGACAAGACGTTGCAATCATCATTATGGGTGTATGTATAGTCAATATCTGGTGTGGTGTTAAAAACACACAGATGTGTTAGCGTCATATTGTGCGTCTCCCAGAAAATTCAACCACGCATGCACGTCGTGACCACTGCAACGCTGACGAGGCCCTGATGAACGGTGAGTGTACTGCGCCGTATAACTAGACCTCCACTGACTTGTGGGACAAGGTTCTTTTAACCAAAGTCTAACGGTGAGGTAACGCTTACAGAAACCTCCAGAGGAGCTTAGGCCCTGTAAGCTGCGGCAACATACCCACCGGAGTGTGGAATATGCTCTGGTGCCCAGCAAGCTAAGTCCATAAAATTTATCGATCAAATGGCTGATAGGTGGTGAGGGCTCCGTAAGTCGTGGTGAAGGCAACCTCTCTAGGCGAAGGAAAACCCTAATATAAAACCTACGGCGACTGCTACATCCAATAATATAACTTGCTCTTCTTTTTGGTTCAATGTGTCAGTTGTTCAGAGAATGGCGTTTTCGCGGTACAAAGTCTTTCCTCCCTATAAAAAGCTTCAAACACAGGCATTACTTGATATTTAATCGAACACACATTTCATAATCAGTGTGTATCTCGATAACAAAAAGGCTGGTTTCATCCAAAAACGGCAAACGGACAGCCGATGAGGATTGATGCGGATATGGACGTCAATGGAAATAAAGGCTCTAGAACATCCAACGTCTGGTCCGCCAAGTGTTCAGGGCATCCCAGCCTGGTCCCGGTAATCGGAAGATGTGAAGGACTGTAGAAGGTTCATAGAAGTGACCCTCCGGTACGTTCTGCTAGTGACACTCATGTCTGCCTCATTTGAACCACAGATGTCTTAAGTAATGGTAATACTCGAGAACGAGTTTGCTGACATCATGTATGTATGTATGTATGTATGCATGTCTAAACGTGTATGTGTGTGTGTGTGTGTGTATTGGGGTGGAGAGGGCTCCCGTAGGCCGTGGTGAAGGCAACCTTTCTAGGAGAAGCAAATCTCTGATTTAAAAAAACCATAAAGCGGAAGACCATTCCCCGTATTAAGCTGGTCTGCAGTTTAATTTGTTGCTGGCTATCTTGCTCTTGCTTGTTGCTGGATCTCAACATTTTGAACCGAGAGAGAGACTTAGCTGTCGTACAAAGCTAAGACTCTGTAACATCATCTTTGTATAGATACTCCCTCAGGCATTTGGGATCATAGATTTTAAATGTCTGAGGGAGTGGCAATCGTCTAACAAGACGTTACAATCATCATGTATGTCTGAAACTATCGACCAACACAAATGATTTTCACGAGATTAGTACCATTTCTGGGTTCGACCCTTCGAACTACAAATATCGAAAAATTGGCCAAGAACATTAATTATTTCACCAAACTAGGTACATTTCCTAAGGAAAGGGGTCGCTTGTTTGCCGATATTTTCGAACGTCATCAGGTCTCTTCGATTTTCTAGCCTAAATTCAAACCTACGTCACTTCCGGTTCGGCGATGTGTGCAAGAGCAAAGATGCCAGGGATTTCTAACGTTATATTCCTCCTCTGCAGTACAGGTTTGAGCCTGCTTGCTTTTTACGACTTTTTTTTTCTCAACACATATCTCAAAACACCCGGACAACCCAGGCTAATATTCTATGTATATGTGTGTGTAAGTGTGTGTATTGTATTACCATCTCGACGGAATCTAGGAACCTACTTTTATTTACTTATATCCCTTAATACTGGGGGTTTCCAGATACAATTGCGTGTATATATTCAATTAAAAAAATTGTATTTGAAAATGTTTTAATATAATATTCTTTGTAAAGGTCACATATAATTCTATCGAGATCACCCAACACTGGTTCATACTAAAACAAATGGCATTTAATGAATTATCCTAGTAATGATCCTATGAGTAACGGAATCTAGCAGAATACTCTAGGTATTTACATCGAATACATGCATATATATATATATATATATATATATATATATATATATATATATATATATATATATATATATATATATACTTCGGAATAGCTCATAAACATTAGTATATTCTAAACTTTATGTCAATCCTCTTTCTAAGGGAAATATAAATGCGTATAAAATTAATAATAATTAGCTCCTCATGGGCAGTACATATAACTTGAGTGTACAGAACAAATACGATTTGAATTGACAATGAGGTTTGAGATGAAACTAGGAAAAATCCGGAAAAAAAGAATTATTCAATTTACGTATTTGGCCCATCTTTTTTTTAGTTTTATTTTGGTTTTTGTTCTCTATATTCTTCTTGTTCTTCCTCCTCTCTTCCCTTCCCCCCGACCAAGTCCCTATATCTTGTACACGACCTGACCTCAATTAAACGACCGGTCAAACTTTATGATTCTTAGATACTACTTGAAGAGATATCTATTTATATAGATGTATGTATGTTTATGTGTGTATATGTATATATATGTATATATATATATATACATATATATGTTTATATATATATGTGTGTATATGTATATATGTATGTGTGTAGGTCTATTTGTATGTATATGTATATATGCATATTGTGTGTGTGTGTTTGTATATGTTTGCTCATGTGTATATTAGGATTAATATGCACATATGTCTCACCCCACCTCCTACTACTTACCACTACCTACTCTCCCTAACACTTCGCCCCACTAAAAATAATATAAACTTCTAATGAAAATGTTTCCACCAGACTTTGAATTATAATCGGCTGGACCCAAAACAAAAACAAATTTAAACAAGCACTTGCCCGATTCGGATATATACACAGCTATGCGAATTACCCAGTATATAGCTTGGAAATTATTACAAAATGGAGGTAAAGAACGTATAATATGGATTTTACCAAGCAAGTTGGATCAACAAAAACATTCATATCCTTTTTCTTCAAATCCTCCGGCTACAGGACTTCTGATAAATGTATTATTTTCACTTTGACTTTCCATGTCTCACTGACTTTAGCAAATAGGGTGAATACCTTTATAACTATTTGCTAATATTTTCTCTCCTCTGATGAGACGGTAGACATCGAAACCCTATAGGTAAAGGAGATTAATTTTCTAAAACATTCTTTGTCTTGCTCAGAATAATAAAAATTATTCGATATGAAACTCACCCACGTCATTTCCTTTCAATGAGAGTTTTTTTGAAATTCATTGAATTACAATTTAATATATATATATATATATATATATATATATATATATATATATATATATATATATATATATATATATATAGAGAGAGAGAGAGAGAGAGAGCGAGAGATAATGTGTATGTAAATATAGGCATAATATTATATGTATTAACATATATACACATATCACAATAACATCAATCGCTCCAGACGACGAACTGATGACCGAATGAAAGCGCTTGAGAAGAATATGGCCAACCCACACATACTGGGCGACATAATATAAAACATGCCATCCGAAATAAAAAAAAGACTGCTCGGCGAATTGCAAAGTTATGCAATCCCTTAAAATCTTAAAATATAAGAGAGAGTGCCCCTGCGAGCGCAAAAAAATAGCCGAATTAGGCAGCCTCGAACGTATAACGCTAAGAGGAAATGAAGTGTAGTCGGCAGGCCATCGGCTCCCTTACGACGTAACGACTCTTGAGATAACTGCTAAAAAGAGTTGTCGTTTAGTTAAACACATACCCTCGAACTATGTAAGCATTAAAAGGGACTCGTTTGTCGACAGTAGTAATTCGCTTAATGTAAAATGAACGTTATCTAATATAAAATTACATTAATATTATATTTTTACTGTTCAATGTTTTTAAACTAAAATTATAAAACCAAACATATTTAATCATCGTAAAACTTCATCCTGCATTATTTCTTTCCAGAACAATATCTTCTGTAAATGTAAATTAACATTTTATTTTTATTATCAATGTGTTTATCAATACAATTTGTTAATACGTATATGCGGGTTTCGTGACTAATTTTTTTTAATATGAAAAGGCGTAATGAAAGAAAACTATAAGGTATTTGCAAATTCTCTTCAAATTGTCGGATGTTTTAAACATATCCAAACGCATTTTATTTCTCTTGGTGGATTAATTGTTGCTATTTCTTCTGATGAGTCAAAGGCAAACTAGAGTTACTGAAAATATAATAATTAAGTGATCGATTTTGTGCTACGAAACAGATACTCTCAAGAATTTTAAGTGTCATCTGAATTAGAGGAATAAATTATAAGATCGTAAACATAATGATATTTTGAATATAAACTGTTGTCATTAATTCAATATATTCTCTGTAATTATATTGAGCTTCTTAAATAAGGATTGGTGTGTATATATAAAGGAACTATAAGTGAATAAAAAATATTTCAACATACACACATAAAATCAACTGTGATAGATTGAGAGTATAGAAATATATAGACGTATCTTGACAAAATGTTTCACTTCACTGAGAGAGTTTTGCGATCAAAATGCAATTTCAGAAGAACATGCGATTGTTGTTTTTCTTTCTTTAGGGATTCATTCGAAATAATTGAAAGTGTTATCTGGCATGTGATTTTACAAAACAATCTCTTCTGCTGCATTTATTTTCCCTATTTTTTTTTCTGATATTATAAAAAAATATGGAACTGCAATCCAGATACAAAATGAGCATTTGCAGTGTTGGAATACAAAAAGGAACACCTTTATTGAATGTTGGTTAAATTTATCTGTGGATTCAAGAATTAATTACTGAGTTATTTTCTGGAATTGGATTTCTTGCGGAGTATATTATGGTTATATGAATGGGAAACGTAATTGACACTTGATTCATAAATATTGGAATAAATATTTTACGGAGTAAATGAAAGTAAGCGTTTAATAAATGTAAAATTAAATTGCTGATGTCACAAGTTTATTTGGTACATATATATATATATATATATATATACGTATATATATATATATATATATATATATATATATATATATATATATTATATAAAGTTGACTGTGTGTGTGATCACGAATAGGCTCCTATATGATTGACTATTCTAAAAACTGATTACATATAATGATAGATGTATCGAGACACAGGAATGGGTATATTTGATCTGGCAGAACGGTGGCTCATTTAAATTGTTGGATCTGCGTTAGCGCCTGGTCCACAAAGTATACCAATAAAAAAATTTAAAATTAAAAAAAAAACCTTTACAAGTGTTTTTGATAAAGATCTACATAAAAATACATTGATAAGTAAGTCTTAACTTAAATAGGGATGGTATAATAAAATTGTGAGGTCTGTGTTCGCGCCTGGCCTCCATAGAATGGAAATAGGCACACACATTAATAAATACTTTTATATCTATCTGCGGAAGTATACTTTGATAATTATGTCTGTTTGAAGAAATATGGTATAATAAAATTATGTGGTGTTCGTTCGCACCTGGCCTCCATAGAATGGAAATATGTCACAAAGTTTAACAAGGTTTTATTTTAATACACATCCAGAGAATATTGTGATAAGTGCTTCAGTGTGAACAGGTATAGTATAATTAATTATGGGGTTTATCTATTTTAATTTTATTTTCATAAAACTTTGCTTTGGTTTACATATCCCCAAATTTAACCCAAATAAACAACCCTTCCTTTTCATAACGTCTCATACTTTCATATATTAGAGTCCATTTTCTGTAGGCTGTTTTGAACCCAGTCATCGACGGGTCCTTTTGCAAGTATATATATATATATATATATATATATATATATATATATATATATATATACATTTATATATACACGCTGTTAAAGAGAAGAAATTTTAGTGACGCTATATAGTCGTTAATGTAATTGTAAAACTATGTACGCAAGTTAATATTCTTATTGGTAAAAGATATATCTGTTGAAATTCAAATATAAGTTTGTAACTGAAATAAAATGAGTGTTTTTTTAATGTAATTATTGATTGAGATTCTGTGTTAATTATTACAGGGGGGGGGTTTGAATAGTGTGAGAAAGTTAACCTGTGTCTACAGTTAAATAATGTTCTTTTAATAAAAGTTTACTTATTAATGGCGCTATGTTATAGAAACCTCCACGTTGTTTAATAGTGCTTGAAATTGCGATAAGCGCAGATTCAAGAAGTCTCCGGCGTGGTTTATTTGAAATAAATTTAACTAATTTTGATTGATTAAAGACAAAGGTGTGGTTATGTTGCAATGAATGAGAGAATGCTTTAACATTTTGACCCCCTCCTTTACTTAAAATTCACCAAAAATCAGGAATGTAATTAATTTTAATGAAATCTTCAGTATTTTTCAAATAATGATCACGGATATAAAGGAAAGAATACTTTTTATTTATATCATAGTGGAAACTTATTATTTCCTTTAAACAAAATAATTTTAAGTTATGTTTTCGAAGTAGTAAATAGAAAACGCAATAATTTATTTTTGCTTTTATTATGTAAATAAAGCACCGTTATTTGTAACAGTAAAATAAAATAAAAATAAAATAAATTCTTGCAGGAACAGTTCGAAAAAGGCACCTGAATCCGTATTAATTGATTCGATATAACTCGAAGAAAAATTAGTTTCTCGAACTACCAATATTACCCTTGAATTAAGCATTGTTTATTTAATATTTTCATAAAATAAATTATTATTGCAAAACGTATTCTTTCTATGTTGTACGCTTACATTTCAACGTAATGTTTACATGGTAAGATTCTAATATTTCCATTTCACGCAAAACCGTTTAATTATCAACGTAAAATAATGTTCATATAATATTTGAAAATAAAGTAACATAAAAATAAATTGAAAAACAGAAACATAATTTAATTAAAGAATTGCAAACATTGTACGAACGTTCCTTGTCGGTTAGTACGGATGCGCAAAGTTGAAAAGAAAACCAGTCTGTTTTGCGCACCCTCCTTCTTTTTTCAACTACCAGCCTGTTTGTGTTTATCAATTTTAAATTTCACGTAAACATTATGATAAATTTTAACGTAAGTCACCATTTTCTAAGTGTGTAATTTTTTCAATGATTATATATTGCTTTCTTTACCAATTGTAATTCCGTATTAATATTAATAAATAATGGTGCTAAATTATTTTCTAAGAATAATTTGTCAGTAGTATAATTAATGAATTTAATTTAGATTATTCATTTCAAATGAAGGATGGAATGTCTGCGGTATGCAGGAATAATATTAAATAAAGACATAACTTATGTCTAATTTGTCATTTCATGCATATTTAAATTTTACTGCCAGAGATGTTCTTTGATAATATAAACAAGTTTCGTTCCTACCAGTTATACATTTTTAGATAATTATTCCATTTTTTAGCAAAATTTTAGTAAATGTATTGTATTAGTTAATTATCTTAACACTTTAACTTAATAGTTAACTTGGAAATAATTCCAGAAAACTTATATTTATTCTTGCCAGAAAAATGTAAACGCGATTTTTGTCATAATCAATTTTTGTGTGAATCTAGGGATTTTCAGATTTGAGATAAAATTATTCCATGTATTTTTTATTTCACACACTTTTCTCTTTGAGAAATTAACTTTAAATGTCTTTCAAATACAATAAAAAGTACTCGAAAATTAAAAAAAAAATTATGATAAACCGACGTTAAAAACCATCTCCCTAGCGAAGCATCCATTAAATTGCCCGTATCTATCAAATAATAAGTGTGGAAAATGAAGTCAAATTACTATATATTGGTGTATATAGAAAGATTTATTAATTGTATAAGAGTATACATTCATTTACTTGGAGATAAGTAGAACTCTTTATATCAAGGTATTTCGAATCGTAATTCTTCTAATCAAGAGAGTACATTGCGCGCTATAAAAGTGGTGGACGAATTTTTATTTAAATGGACTTTTGTTGAGGGCATTAATGTTGGACGCCCCCGGTGTTCATGTGTAAACTGCCGACAAAAATGCGATGGTTCTAGATTCAATGCTCGGCTTGGAAAAGGTGTTGGTCTAGCCGCATTGATTAGGCGTGATTCAACGAAGCATTACTATATGTGGGAGACATATATATGTGTGTGTATGTGTTATATGCATGCATATATACGTATATATATATATATATATATATATATATATATATATATATATATATATATATAGCCGCACTGATGAGCTGCGAAACAGCGAAACAATACTGTCTGTGGATGACTATATATATATATATATATATATATATATATATATATATATGATTTTCAGAATGTGAGAGATTGTATATAATAAATTCCACAGCCAAACAACGTCGCAGCTCACAAGAGCCATGGCAGTCAACGAACCGGAAGTCCAAGACTTGAGTTTCTCCCTCATTTGGGCTCATCAGTTAGACACACCCGAACTCAGGATTCGAACCCCGAGCCTCTTGTTGACTCTCATGGCTCTTGTGAGCTGCGACTTTGTTTTGCTGTGGAATTTAATATATATATATATATATATATATATATATATATATATATATATATATATATATATAGCTGAACGTGTGTGTGGGGGGGTCTGGTCACGAATAGGTCCCTATATGGCTGCCTATTATAGAAAACTGATCACAGGTAAAATAATGGAGATATGCCGTCTAGCGAGAGATAATGGGGGGGTGTCATCTAGCAAGAGATCCAACAGGAACGATATAAGTAAATAAATAAAATTATTGATGTTATTTGGGGGAACTATATTGAACTCTTCGATAGAGGGGGGTATATTATATTATATGTTATGAAGAAAGGTTAATTGGGTCTCTATCAATATCTTAAAGAATGTGTGTAGTTTATGATTTTAAACTCAGTGGGAAGGTATAGGGTAGCTTGGGTGGTTATTCTATTTTATCCGTATGTAATAAGTGTAGTATCATTTTAACACGAGAAGTAACAGAGATCACGACAGCATCTATTTCTCATCTATTGTTATTCGCTACATCCTAATTATTTTGTCTCTTTCTCCACCTCTATTGACTTTACTTGCCTATTTTTATACCTTTGGCCTCTCCTTTACAACCTCTAATAGTAAACCCATGTGACTATTACTAAACATCATATTCTGAAAATTATTTTTACATTTTTACAAGTACCTACCACATGGTTAGCAAACTAGCGCATTTATTCAGAGAGGTTTAATTGTTGTATGAGTTCCATGTGTACTTAATTATTAAAAAGGAATGAATACAATTCCGGGTCTAATCTAGAAATAACATATTAAACCACCAATTTAGAATAAACGACAAATGTAACATCGACGATCCGTAAGTATTTAATCGACTAATAAGTTGAATGTTTATTTTATTTCCCTTTTTTCGTCTGAATGTCAGTTTAACTATTTTACCGAAAATACTGTCCGATCTATATAAAACATGAACGAACGTTATTTATAATTACATTCAGCAAACTAAGTATGAAAGTATTTGCTAGACACACAGTTAGAGAAAAACATAAAATTGAAATGCATTAATAGATTTAACTAGGTGCAACGAATGATTGGTATTAGTTTGGTATAAACACTAGTTCTATAACAAAAAAAAGCTGTGACATTAACTGACAATGTATTGTCTTAAACAGTTAAACTAAAATAAACTGTCTATATATCGAGTAAACTATAATGTCATTTCCATAAGTGGTGAAAGCTATAAAAACGAAAATATATTGAATAGTTACAATCACAAGGACTTCCATTACCATATAGCTTGATCAGTTGCCTGTGACAGATCAGGACTGAGATTGTTTAACCAATAGATGTTCAAAACCACAATTGTGTTGATACTAATATTCTAGGGGGAATTCACTCAAAGGAAGAGTATTGATCACCCGATATCAAAGCTTCGTGATGAGCCCTAAAGTCAACCCTGTAAATCGTGTTCGTTATCTTCATATCAATAGAAAAATGAATATATAATTCATCTATATGTATAGTTCAATTCTAAGTATTTTCTCTTTTTCTCTCTCCATCTCTCTCTATGTTTTATATATACGTATATTCACAATAATAAAATAACTTTTGTCTGTCTCTGCTTCATCGCTATTTTCATGACAAGTGCTCGGGTGAGCTCCAATCTATGGCCCGTCCTCGCCAAACATTCACATAAAACATCCGTCTAGCAGAAATCACTATAAATAATTTCCCCTACTCTTTATTTGTACCTACACCTAAACGTAGATTCCATGAGCAGAGCTTCTTTATTAGAACTGCATGCCTATGGAATTGTCTTCCGTTTTCCTGCTTTCCAGCTGAGTACAACATGGTTGTCGTCAAGTCTAAGGGAAACTGGTTTTGGTGAGCCGTTCCATATAAGTTAACAAATTTACCAAATTTCCATTACTAACGATTACTGTATTGCAGAATGTGAGAGATTGTATATAATAAATTCCACAGCCAAACAACGTCGCAGCCCAGAAGAACCATGACAGTCAAAGAACCGGAAGTCCATGGCTCGAGTTTCGCCCTCAATGTGTGGTCATCAGTTAGACACATCCGAACTCGAAGTGCGTTTGGTTTACGCACAGTATAATAGCGGTGTCACTCACTTTATTTCATTTTGCTCGATATAGGGTTAGTGAGTAAGTACAACTAAACGACGATTATGCCGATAGAGATAGACAGAGAGATAGATAGAAAAATACATCGGTAGATATATAGATAGTAGATAGATGGATAGATACAAAGAGAGAAGATAAGAGTGAGAAAGCCGACTTGATTGTGCGAGAGAGAGCGGGAGAAGAGGAGCGGGAGAGAGAGCGAACTTTCTCACATCCAAACGTCTCAGGTTCAGCATAGACTATTCGACCCTTTCTTTATCTAGATCTCTTTTTTCGTTCTCACATTATACGTTAGCGCCTCGTGATGCTGGTCATATTTTAATACTTATTTGCCCTTTGTTTTCTTTTTTAGGGAGGCGCTCAAATCGGTAAGCTCTGCTATTAATATTTTCATAGATATTTTCGTTCAGGAGATTAACTATTATCAAATACTTCCTTTTTCATCTTTACACACAAATACGTCATAATGCAAAATGTCATTGCAGTTTTAAACTATTTGTGCGTACTTATATCTAGTATAACTATAATTGCAGGTTTTCTTATTAATTTCTGACTCAAATAGGCCAGAAAGCGGAATATATTGATTTTAATTATTACATAAATAACTTTCGGGGTAAATCTTGCAGACCACACCCACACCCACCCTCCAAAAATTGGAAGCTTGTTGGGGAAGTCGTTCTGAACAGAGGTAGGTTGGGGGTATCCATTAAAATTGCCGTCCTTTACATAAGGAGATTACTGGTTAGACTTTAACGAAATCATCAAAATGTATCTTGTTTATGTTTCTTGATTGAGAATTTTTTTTATTTTCTATATACTGTCAAATTCTTTCTTTCTCTTTCTCTCTTTAACAATATCTCATCATTCTTTCCTTTCCCGACTAGTCCATATTCTCTTCATAATAACCATTTATATTTTTTCTTTTCTTCTCCATATTATATATATATATATATATATATATATATTTCTCTCAATTTTCTTTCTCTATTTCTTTCTCTATTTCTTTTTTTTCTCTTCTTAATCAGTCTCTCTCCATTATAATCTTTTAACTTTATTTAAATTTCCCCCTTCTTAACATCTTATAATTAAAGTTCGTTGTTTTAAGTTTTTTAACTTCAACTTTTAAAGAGTTCCTACCTAAAATAAAAATCCATTATTCATTGAAATTTTGAATGGTCAAGTCGCTGCGTAATTATGTCTGTTGTTTGATTGACACACGTGGCTATTTGTAGCAGCGGAATGTCAGCATGTTTATATAACAAAAAACAAGTATTATCAGCTCTTTTTATTTAGCACTATCTAACAACCTCGTTGAATTCATTAGTCCATGATATTAGAATATAAAAATAACAAGAGCATATATATATATATATATATATATATATATATATATATATATATATATATATATATATATATATATATATAAATATATATATATATATATATAAATATATATATATGTATATTTATATATATATTTATATATATATATTCATATATATATATTTATATATGTATTTACATATATATATCCATATATATATTTATATATATATATTTATATATATTTACATATATATATAT
Source organism: Euprymna scolopes (assembly GCF_053919585.1). Lineage (NCBI taxonomy): Eukaryota > Metazoa > Mollusca > Cephalopoda > Sepiida > Sepiolidae > Euprymna > Euprymna scolopes. The sequence goes on from NC_136484.1 coordinate 101,789,074, forward strand.
TCCTATATATTTATATATATATATATATTTACATATATAAATATTCATATATATCTATATATATATATATTTACATATATAAATATTCATATATATCTATATATATATATATTTACATATATATATTCATATATATTTATATATATATATATTTGCATATATATATATATATATATTTATATACATATATATATATATATATATTTATATATTTATATATATATATATATTGTTATATATTTATATATGTATATATATATATATTTATATATATATATATATATATTTATATATATATTTATGTATATATATATTTATATATATTTATATATATATATTTATATTTATATATTCATATATATATTATATATATATTTATATATGTGTATATATATATAAATTAATATAAATATATATTATATATATATATACATTTTTATATATATATTTGTATATATATATTTGTATATATATATATATATCTGTATATATATATATATTTATATAAATAAATATAAATATATTTATATATATTTATATATGTATATATATCTTTATATGTATATATATTTATATATGTATATTTATATATGTATATATATCTTTATATGTATATATATTTATATATGTATATATATATATTTATATATATATTTATACATGTGTATATATTTATATATTTATACATATATATATTTATATATTTATACATATATATATATTTATATATGTGTATATATTTATATATATATATTTATATATATATTTATATATATATATATTTATATATATATATTTATATATTTATATATATATATATTTATATATATATTTATATATATATTTATATTTATATATATATATTTATATATCTATATATTTATATATATATATATTTATATATCTATATATTTATATATATATTTATATATGTATATATGTATATATATATTTATGTATATATATTTATATATATATGTTCATATATATATGTTTATATATTATATATATATATTTGTATATATATTTATATATATTTATACATATATATTTATATATATATAGTTATATATATATTTATATATATATATATTTATATATATATATATATATTTATATATATATATATATATTTATATATATATGTATTTATATATATGTATTTATATATATATATATATATATAGTTATACATATATATATTTATATATATGTATTTATATATATATATTTATATATATATAGTTATATATATTTATATATATATATATATATTTATATATACATTTATATATATATATTCATATATACATATTTATATATATATATTTACATAATTTTAAACATGTACCCACATTTAGCAGCGAGAGCGAACTGAACATATCATTCGCACGATTTTTTTCATTTTAATTTTCATGTTCTTTTGGAGGAAATGATCAACAATATCTTGGAAAATAAACCAGTTTTAATCAAATTTTTTTCCGAAACGTCTGCACATATGGTGTTTATACAAGTTTATCATTAGACATTATTATAATCATATCAATCAGGTTAATTATTCTGTTGCTATATATATATATATATATATATATATACATATATATATAAACACTATATATATATATATAGAGAGAGAGAGACAGAGAGAGAGAGAGAAGCGTCCAAATCTAAGGCACAAAATGTTTTAATCTCATATTTGTTGGAAAGAATCACTTTGAAATACTGTAATTTTGACAATTGGTAGTCGTTATCATACATATAACATACCAATATATGAGTTATTGCAAGGGACGAAAAAAGAATTATGACAATTATTTATTCTTTCAACAATTAGAAAGTCCAACAATAAGGGACAGCATTGAGAAAACACAAAATAGCCGCATGCTATACTCAAGTTTTTTATTTTCTCTAAAGAATAAGTCTTACTTAGTCATTTGTAAACATTGCAGCAGCCGATACCATGGCGAAACGCCAAAAACTTTATTAATCTGTGAAACAAGCTATTGTGAAGCTACACAAAGATAAGCAAACCATGAGAGAGATTTCAGAGAAAGTGAAACGTTCCAAGAGTGTTTAGGCAGGATTGTAAAATCTTACAATGATACTGGCAAAATAGTGCTTTTAAAACCGGCAGACCCCGCCAAACTTCGGCAAGAGAAGATCGAATAATGCAGCGTATCTCATTAAAGGGCCGCTTTAAGACTTGCACAGAAATTAAAAGGGTTATAAATAGTACCTCATTTGTTAATGTGTCAAAGCATACTGTTTCTAAACGACTATTTAATCGAACCCCAAGGCAGAAACCACTTGTTAGTTCGAAGAATAAGAAGAATAGATCAGACTTTGCAAACAGGTATGCAATTTGGGCATAGGAAAATTGTGAAAAAAGTATTTTTCGAATGATGAAAGGAAATTAAATTTATTTTGAAATGATGGAACACACAATGTAAAGAGACGTATTGGAGAAATATTAAGTGCAAAGTGTACTAAGAAAACTGTCAATTTGGGGGGCGGATGTGTCATGGTATTTAGAATGTTTTCTAGCCGAGGTAGAACGCCTCTTGTCCGGTTACAAACTCGTGTAAATCCCCAGAAAACATTGTTCCAGATCATGTTGTGCCAAACATATAGAATTCAGGTTTCGATAGGGCTATGCAAATAATGGTCGATGTCACAAGGCAAAGGTGGTAATGAGTTTCCTTAGCGAGCAAGATTTCGAAAGTATGGATTGGCCACAGCAAAGACCTGACTTAAATGCAATAGAAAGTCTTTAGAAGAACATGGGAGTGAAAGTTATGAAAAAAAACCCTTCTAACCAGGATGATTTTTGGGTGGGTAAACTTCAAAAAGAATAGTCTAAAGTAAATATCGAGGATTGTAAAGAACTTATTTGTTCTTGTAGTCGAATATGTGCAGCTGCCATGGAGAGCAACGGGCTATTTTACTAAATATTGATTTTACATTTAATGTTATAGTTTTTATTGGCTATTTACATTATTTTTTCTCAATTTTGTCTCTTACTTTTGGACGTTCCTATTTTGAAAATGACTAAATAATTGCTATAATTCTTTTTCTATCCTTTGCAAATGATTCAAATTTGTGTGCGTTATTATGGATTGTAACGAATACCAGTTGTTAAATTTCAGCTTTTCACAGTTGTTATTTCTAGCAAATATAAGATTTAAAAAGTTAGTTTTGGACGTCACTCTGGTAGGGTGTTTATATAACATGTTTCTACCAACTTTTAGCATATTTAAAAATAAAGTGCATAGTTATTTCTCTGCTGCTTTTTTTTCATACGGCCTTTTCCTTTTGACACGGGTTTGCATTTTTACGTATGGGTAAAATGAGGTATGATCTAATATTTTTCTTAAAAATTAGATTAATCGATTATGATACGGATTTAATGTGGTCCGTAACTTGTCTGTCCGTTATAGATTATTCTTTTATTACCTTAGTATGGGTAAGAGTGTGTGCAAACATTTTATTCTTCATTTATATACAAAACAAGAAGTGCATTTTGTGCTATTATTCGTTGTATGATTCTTTCTTTTGTGAAAGATAAGACTTACTTAGGATGTTTTTTTTTATAAAAGAAGATATGTGTACATTATTTTCTTATTTAATCTCACCTATATTGTTTTTTGTAAGATTATTGTGCCGTAAAATAATTTTATTGCTGAAGAAAACTATGAAAATATGTTATAATACAAGGTAACACACTCATTCATGTAAAGAAAAACATCACGTATTTTACCTGTGACATGTAACTATGTTATACTGTTTTTATCTGAATTTGAATTGTAGTTAAATCAACAATCCCCACAATCAATGTTCTTGTAATTTGTTTTCTTCATATTTAGAGTCTGAACAAATATAGATATTACAGGAATGCTTAATAATATTTCCAATGCATGGGTTTTAAATATAGTATTTAAGACAACCAGCCTGTGTTTTGTTTTAATTATTTTATTTTTACCTGGTAATCATCCATGGCATTTTTATTGGTTTCCATCTCTTAAAACGTCATAGGTGTTTCCACTTAAACTAATGTACGTAAAACAACAGAAACATTGGATTATCGTGACGGAGATTGTTTATGGGTCGGAAATGTTATTTTAATCATATTTATTATTTTTTAAAACCAAATCAGCATTTTCGTGTTGTTGTAAACTGGAAAAGTTTTAACTGATATTCCAATATCAAAGTGCTTACTAAATGACAGTGTTTATATGTAACATATACCCACACACACGCAAACACACACATATAATATATATATATATATATATATATATATATATATATATATATATATATATATATACATATATATATATATAAAGCGTGGGTTTGCGTGTGGGTATTGTAAGTTCATTTACGTTCATAAGGTAACATATATTCAGAGGAAGGTAGCTTGCGTTAATATGAAAAACAAATTATATTATGAGAAAACAAAATGCGAACATGAATAGTGAATAATTATGTTCTTTGTATCAAAGAATATGCAACCTAGAGTTTTAAGGCCATTCTCACAGTTTCATTCTAAGTAAAGTGTTCTTTTTTTATTAAAACGGTGTTCTTCTTATCCATGCAAATACAGTAAATGCTCTAATGTATATGTTACAAGGAAATGAACACACTTATATTTATATACATCAGTTGTTTCGTACAAACAATATCAAGACTAGTGCACCCATGATATATAATATATATATATATATATATATATATATATATATATATATATATATATATATATATATATATATATATATATATATATATATCATGGGTGCTCGACGTTGTCCTGGTGTTTGGGTGGTATTGAGCAAAAAAAAAAGAAGTGGTAGTAGGAAGTCAGTCCCGAACACGTACCGGGAAGGAGGGAAAAAACGAGAAAAATACGTGACGTATTTTCTGTTACGACCCCAGCCAAACCGGAAGTGACATAGTGTAAAATTAAGGCTAGAGAAGCGAACAGAGAGGGTGACATCCAAAAATATCGGTGAAAAAAGCGACCCCTCCCTGTAGAAAAGTATCCAGTCGAGGGTGAATATATTAATGTTTTAAGCCAATTTTTCGGTGTTTGTCGTCTGAAAGGTCGAGCTTAAAACGATATTGATCTTGTGGAAATCCGTCGCCTCTGTGGAAAGTTTAGGTAAACATGCAAACATACATACATAATTTTATATATTAGTAGCTCAAATTTTCGACCCAAACCGATTAAAAGCTTGCCCTATCTCTGAATATCCTTTACGAAAAATTTCAAATATTTAGACCAAAAATTGACTGTGTAATTTGGTAGACACCGCCTAGGTTATTTTTTTAACTTAGCCTCCAATTATGCCCCTTAACATTTATTGTTTTGGGTTCAAATAAAATAAGTACGTTAGATCCATGCCCAGGGAACCGATACATATAATTTCAAGTGTTTAGATCCAAAATTTGCGGAGGAGATTGGTAAAGTTCTCAAAGGTTAAATCGTTGAACTTTGACCCTTTAACAGCCAAATTTCTGGACGAATACGGATTATAAAGATTTTCCTCAATTTCGGTACCCTGTATATTCAATTTTCAGTCTGTAGACTGAAAATTGACAGAGGTATTTTGTCGGGAATGTAGACAGACAGACAGACAGACATGTACTTTCACTTTTATAGGCATAGAGATCCGCTTTTTTTCTCATCTCCATTTTAGAACTTATAGGTGGGAAGGTTCACTTTATTGTAACACACCTCACATTCGACTTTGCCATTTATTAAAAATAAATTACACAAAAAAAATCATGTTAATATACATTATATGCAATTTATACATTCATATTACATAAGTCATTAAACTGTAGATATAATAGGGTCTATGCAACAATTAGAGCATCAAAGCAAAACGCGACCGACTGATTCTTAAACCGGAACAACAGATGAACATCGAATCTTATTTGTATTACAACGATTATTTGAGTATTATGCCAAGCCTTTTTGCCCAGAAAGGGAAAATTGAACTACCCCATCCATCGAAGTAGCAAATGAAACAGAAAGATTTTTACACATTCACACAGGACACATTTCAACCAGCCCATACGTAAACTAATATTCTTCTACTTTACTCCCGCCACAAAAAACATGAATAAATAAAACAACTTCCAACAAAATGCCTTTTAATTACGTTCCGTATTACCCACCCTAAAATCACTCGAATATTTTCACCTGCTCCCAAGAAAGCTCGTGCACACCTCCCACTCTCTCAGGTATTCAACCATTCTTTTTTTCTACACACTAAACAGAGTAACGTCATACAACTTCACAAACTAAAATCTGTCATTTCTCATAAAAAAATTAACGAGGGCTTGAAAATATACTGCAACTATTTCCATATTTTAAAGTATCAAAACCAAATCATAAATAAATACAATGACACCAACATTTTTCTGCAAGTGGTATGTAACTGATGCGTATGGAGTCGTGTAGTATTCGATATCTACAAAAATTTATGAACATATAAGAAATAGACAGGATCATAATACTAAACTCCAAATACTAAAACGTAAATATAATAGCACTTTGATATCGGATACATAAAATAGTAAAACATTTCCTAAGTAGACACTTCTACGTTTGCTAAACTTTAGACAACAAGAAACCAATATATATCAGAAAACAAAACATAATAATACTTATAATAATAATAATAATAATAATAATAATAATAATAATAATAATAATAAGTTTCCTTCATTAATTAAATCGCTGTAAATTCTTACTCTTTTACATGTAACACGAGTATTGAAAATAATACCAAACATGTATATACTGCAATTATATTATTATATACTATAGACATATATATATATATATATATATATATATATATATATATATATATAATTATAAAGATTAACGTATTTATTAAGAACATTCTTCTGACAAGTTAATTGAAATACGAGTGCTTAGTATGTTTTACAGATGAAAACATATTTGTTCGTAAGAACAAAGCATGCGAATAACAATATATGACTGTTGAATAAGGCGTATCTATTTGTCTAGATTTCATTAAAAAGTACGTGTTATATAACGAACATGACCGTGGTTTTACTAAATAGCTTTAGAGATTGCGCTTAGAATAAAATGATATCAGGTTAAGATCAGAAAGGTTTACATTTTACTAAAATAAACGGAGGTGTGCCAACGTATAGGACGGCACGTAAGCTGCAGTAGAAAAAAATGCTAACATTTTGAATGGGGACGTTTTTTGATTTTGTTGGAGTATAACAAAATATAACAAATACTTTAATATTTATTGTAGGTCTTCCGCGGCAATATTTACTGTCACTCGTCTATCATCTCAGCTATTATGTAATTTTCATTCATTAAACCCTCATTTAAAAGTCAATTTGTTTTCTATATGAGTAACTGTAAATTATAAATCTAGTTTATAATGTATATATATATATATATATATATATATATATATATATATATATATATATATATATATATATATAATAAACCTTCATTTCAAAATATTTTTTCTCACAATTATCCTGGCTATAAATAAGCGTGTTTACAGAAAATACCAATTCTAATTTCATAAACCACAGAATATAACCTTACACTACATCGGAATATAAACGACAAGAAATTAGAGAATCGAGCAAAATTGAGTCAGAGTAAATATTGAAAGACAAGATTAAAATAAAATGCTATAGGTATTTGTCGTCAGAAATAATATTTTATATTATTAAAAAGATAACAAATGTATTTTCGGCATTTAATTCTGTTTAACTTTTATTCAAAATTTCATTAAAATATTGAAGGTTTTTGAAGGCAATTCAGGAATATACAGTCGTTAGTAGCAGCGAAATAAATAAATAATAAATACATATTTTTTTTTATTTATTTCCCTGAATTGTTTGTTTTTCTTAAAGCAAAAGCAACCCCTTCAGGTAATTAAAGGAAAACATAATTATTGATCTATTATTTGTTTATTTATATCTCTGTTCCTAGCGACTGTTCATTCCTTCATTGCAAACCTTCATAAACACCTTTTCTCCGTAAAACAATGCTACAAGCAAACGACGCCATAATTTATTCTATTAAAACACCTTCCATTGTAGTGTATGGTTATGTGGTTTCCTTACCCCCGGTTTGGGAATATTAAATATGTTATTATTTGTTGCATTTGTGATACCATTTTAATAGGGTTAGTGTTCATTAAACAAAATAATTTTTTAAATAATTTCTATTTAATATTTCTTAACCAAGTAATAAAATATATAAATAAATATATCAGCGTTACCTGAACAAATTTATATTTCTACGGGTGAAATAAGAGATTTTTATGAAATTTAGTTATCTATTTTTTTATAAATTCAAATTTGACTGACTGTAAAAATCATATTAATAAAATGAGGGAAAAATAGAACAAAATGATTATGACATATGTATATTGGCTAAGTGTTTTTATGGTAAATTAAAAAAAATATTGCGTTAAAGATACTTGTAAAGATATGTAATTTCCTCCTTTTACTTTGTAAGATATCTCTACGGGATGATTTTACTGCATACAAAATTATAACAAAAATGTCAATAACCATGCGAAACACATACTTAAATCATTCGTTGACATTTATGCTGATGCCTCGACCATCTACGGCAACACATCAAAGGCTGTAAATGACAAAGTTCTCTCTGATTCTCTCTACTCTGATCTTTAGCGCGTGGTTCAGTGGGGGAAGACGTGGCTGGTTACCTTTAATGCACCCAAAACCAAACTCCTATCCTTACATCATCAACGCTCTGATCCCCAGCTGGCATCAATTGTGATGGATGGCTCTCATCTGGGTGAGGCCCCGTGTTTTGACAAGCTTCTGGGTTTGACCTTTACTCCTGATCTGAAATGGAACACGTACATCAAGTCTGTTGCCAAGGTCGCTGGAAAGATGGTGGGATCCTTCTACCGCTCCAGAAGATATCTCACTACTGATGCAATTCTCTATCTATATAAAAGCCAAGTACGTCCAAGGATTGAATACTGTTTCCATATCTGTTCAGGAGCTGCTAAAAACAGTCTATCCTGTCTTGACAGAGTACAAAATAGAATTCGTGGCTTAGTGGGGGATGCCCTTTTCTCTACCCTGCAACCTCTCTCCCACAGAAGAGACGTTGCGAGCCTATCCTTGTTTTATCCTTATTTCCATGGCAGGTGCTCGTCTAAATCCAATCTCTGGTCCCCCCTCGCCAATCTTTCACGAAAAACACCCGTCTAGCTGAATCCACTGTGAAAAATTTCCCCCACTCTATATATGTGCCTAAATCAAAACGTGGA
>NC_136484.1:101803399-101838399 GCF_053919585.1 Euprymna scolopes
AGGGAATACTCGCTTCAGTGCAAGCCCAGAACTCCTTGGCGTTTTTATGCGAATGCATGCGCGTGGCGCGAAGCCAAATAATTTATGGAAAATAATCAATAAGATTCTAGAAAAATAAAATAGTTTTAGAAAAAAACAAAAATAACAAATAACAAGTCAAACTACTTAATTACAACTGAAATGGAGTTTAAGTAATCTTGTATATGACAAGGCGACAGTAATTTATATGTATTAAATTATCCTAAAGTTATATAGAAAAGGAATATTCCGTACCAAAAACAGGAACGGATGTTCTAAAAGCTGGCTATTCAACTGAGGCATTTAACTAAACTGCGGTTTCAGACTCAATTATGACAAAGTAGGAGTCCGATAGCGGAACGGATATGACTTCAAATATACATGCTTGGACGGATATAACGTTGTTATTCTGTAAATAGGAGGGAGACAACCTTTACTATTTGTATTATTTTTAGCTACGTTTCTCATATTAGATATGTTCTTTTCAATGTTTTTGGTAATGCATATTGTTAGCTTCGCCGTGCTGAATGTGTTTATATGTCTTATTCGTGATTTATTCCTTAAATGTTTATAACTAGCAGAGATACGCAACGCTGACAGGTTGGATTTCATAGATTTGAATATTCGTCATAATATTAATTAATAAATTGAGAAAACGAAATCCTAATATACAAAGGCTTTTTCAGCATTCCACATAAGGCAGGAGCAGTAGGTGATTTTCATTGTATATAGGCCATACTAGTCGCCCTAATTCTCTTTTCTGGTTTAATTTTGAACTTTTAGTTTTTATCGTGAGCGAATATGATGTAAGAATTTCAATTATTATTTGATATATTAGTGCATATCTGTAACGTGTTATAATGTATCCTTTGTTTTAATTAATGTACAATATATATATATATATATATATATATATATATATAATGTAATTCTTGGTTCGTTCAAAGTGTATACACCATATTTCTACATTACCAATTTATTTGAAATTTTCAGACAACTCATATTTAGAGTCGAGGTATGTTTTTATGTTATTAAAATAAATTTACATCGCGAATTATTAAAATATTAAATAAAATAAATATATCCTTTGTTTTAATTATTTATTGTATAATATATATATATACATAAATATATGTATATATAAAGATTACATTGGTAATTTATTCTGTTTATTAAAATTAAAATTTAGTTTTCCCCAGTGCATATCTGAAAACTGGTAAATATACATCACAGGTGCTGTTAGGTTCGATAGCACATGCTTTCATATCTGGTAAGCTACTTATAAGCACCCAAATTTAATAGTGATACTCTTTATCAATATACTCGAAAACTTATAAAAATCGAGATTTCATATACGAACGATGAGTTGTAGTTAATGTAAAAAATACCGAAAATGTCTATTCTAGTATGAGACCAGTTGCCATTTCAATGACAAATGTATTTTGAATGATTAATTGTTTTTTCAACTTGAATGATTATTTAAATATTATTAGTAACGAAATTTCTTTTTTTGTATAAAAATAAATCTATTTTCTGTTGTCATAATTTTTTTTAAAATATTTCAATTCAGTAGATGTGTAAAGAAAAACGTCCAAAAAGGAACGAAATATCCGCGTTAGAGAAATTCATAATTTTGCTTTAAAATGGATATTTGTATAAAAGTCGATGAAAAATGAAGGGAAAATATCTGTGGACATCTTCGTTTTTTTTTTATTTACGGAGAAGACAACTGAAAATATACATGGTAAAAGAGAGACATAATTTGAAGTAAAGGAAAATCTATTTAGGGAAAGAAAATTCTCTAAAGGGAACAGGAGTAATAATTTAATTAAAGAAAATAACATAATTAAAGTTAGGCATGACTACAAAGATTTCTCAATTTCAAAATCTCGAGTAATATTAACGCTTTACTTAGAAAAAAAGAAAAAACGCAGGAACCTGACATTAGCCTAAGTAAGCTTTTTATCAAAACTGTACTTAGAATTCGTCTAGTGACGGTGAAAATTTACTGAAAAAAATGGTTTCATTCGATGACATTTATCTTCGTTCTCGAGGGATTTTCTACAAAAACATAATTGTCAAAAAATATATATTGCTTGTAAAACATCTGTAAGGAATTAAAATGAAAAGTTTTGTTTTCTAACCGTGTAAATACATTTTTATACCGCTTGTCATAAAATACATTTAACTATATAAAATTCACGCAGATTTCCGCATTTATTAAGACAAACACATGGTGACAAATGGAAAAAAAGCATATGATTCCATCAGCTGAAATTGAAACCAAAATATCTAGCGTTCTATCCACATTTCCTACTGTTCTAGTGAGAAACATAATAAAGTCTAAATACCAAATTCTTTGAAGAACTGGATTTTCTATAGGCAATGGAAGAAATTAGTAAAAACATGTCGGTCGGTGGAGATGAACATTCTTTATTTCAATTTTCGATATGTATCTGTACGGATTATTCATCAATCCAAGCTAAGGTTTTACTCGTTATAAATCATCCGTAGCGCAAAAGTACTATTTCCATTAGATGTCAGAATACGTGACAAGTAGTTTAGGAGTTTCCTTATGAAACATTTGCACACACATACATCTTATATTTTATTTATACAGATATCTAAAAACGTAAGGTACTATCCTTCTGCGTATCATAAGTTTCTATAAGTGTTTAGCATACTTTATTAAATTCTCATTTAATATTACCAGAAATGTAGAATGAACCTGAATATAGTAATAACTATTAAGTTAACCTTGTTTTTGCTTAAATAATTAAATGGGTGCGTCACATACTCATATGAATATACTACCAGGAAGACCTGACGTTGCCCGGTATTATATGTTGGCCAATTAATGTTTCACATACTATAATTCTATTCCCATCAAAATCGGTGGAATCGACCATTTTTAAACACCATTTGTGATTGGTTGCTCTAGTCGGAAACGAACCTCAGTACAGACAGAGGAAGCTTTACATTAATCTCTGCAGTAATTTTGTCGAATATAAAGTGTAGTCTACAAAGTGTAGAAGCTGCTGTTGATTTATGAAATTAGTTAGTATATGATGGTTGAATAAAAGTTTAATATGCAAACGCCAAGTGGCATGCCTTACATTTATGCCTCTTTCACATTACAGAACCTAGTGTTGATTTTTTAATACAGCGTTTACTGCATTATAAATGAGTGTGACTCTGTAGCAAAATACAGTCTGAAGCACAAAAACTGGTTCTTTTTCAATGTAACATTGTTGTACTCGAATCTTACGAACATTTGGAGGTAAGAATAGGTTTAATTTTGAACGGCTCTCGTACAGCATGCATATTTGTGAGCATATAAAATCGGTAATTCACAACTAAAACATAAATATTTTTCAGAATCTAACAAAAAATTCTAACGATTATTATACTTGTAATCAATATAACAGACAACCATTTATTTCAATAACTCCAAAATAAACTAAAACATTTCTGACTGAATTCGATTACCGTAATCTATCTACATTTTCTATTGTGTAACAATGAATGGGCGTTGCAGTTGTAAATATTCGATGCATAGTTGCTGCCGCCGTCATAAACTTCACGCTTTGTTCTCACTCTATAATGGTTGTCTAGAATCTGGGGAAAATATTCGCACAAATTAATACGAAAAGGCTTTCAATACTGCGATGTTATTTTAAACAAAAAACTCCTTGAACACACGATCGTTGTGAAGTTGTAGATTGGAGATAAGTTTTTGATATAAACATAATGATTGCATGAATCTCAGATCATAGTTAATTTTTTTAGGTTTTGAAAATAATAACGTTAAGAATCGAACCACTTCGAAAATGTGATGTTTTAATCAATCATTGTTTTACATACGCATGCGCATATTTTACTAATACATTTTACTAGTCAAGCGAAAACAAAGTTCTCCCTCTCTTTATGTTCATGGAATTTAGGCGTTTTACGTGTTTTATCTTATGCTACTCTCTAAACCCTGTCATACATTGTGCGCCTCTCACTTGCCGGTAGCAGAGTGGGCACCATTTTTTCCATTTGAAATGAAATTGTTTCTGGCATTAACTATACACCTTCTCTTATCCTATAGTCACAAATAAAATATTTAGGGGTTCTATCTTGCGCCCTGTTCTTTGCGGCGGTACAATTACTGGAACTCCATAAAAATTGTCTTCGCAATAGGCATGAACTGCATTTATGCTGGATTGTTGTTTACCTAGTCTTTCTCGTATTGTCAGAAATGATCTACTTTAGAGACAAGTCAGAACAGTTCATCGGCAGAGCTGCCATGTTGAATATCTGTTTACTAAACAGATATTGAACATGGCGTTGCATTCCGTCGAACGACGTGTTCTATATACTAGTAATGCTTAACAAGCTTCCTACTCTCCACTTTGTATTACATCCTCCGTGTGGACCCTTTATACTTTCGATCACCCCTTTTGAAGAGAGGTTCTTCTTGACTGTGTGCCGAGGCTTATTATCCAGCGATTCCTTTCAGTTGTATGCAGTACTGGTAGGCGATATTAGCAAATGTTGGCGCATAGGCCACACCGTCTTTTGGCGTATATTTGTACAAGTACACGGCACCCGCTTGATTACATCATCTGCCGGTAGCGATCGATTTTACCATTCTGTAACATCGCTCCAGGACGTCGTTATATGATTGGTAGTGTGCACAGCGAAATCTGAATCAAGTTTCCAACTTATTTATGAAGGTTTTAAACAAGCTGCCCTGAAAGGCAATGTCATTACTTGTCAGAGACTTCGTCAGCGCTTACGCTCATAGAAAAAGAATCTTCACATTGTTGATCACACTTTTCGGATATTGCCAAAGAATCTGTCATCATATAGCTTACCAACTTGAACCACAATCAAGCATGTCAATAAATGGAGACATGACAATGAATAATATATATCACTACTCGCTGCCACGTTTGCTTAACAATTAAAACACCGTCTGCCCATTTCATTGATGACGGTTTGCTCGACTCACATTCTTCACATTCTCAAAGGACGGTCTTACAAATCACATAATCAATCTGCTTCGTAAAGAAGATTCACCATCTCACAGCAAGATGGCTTCATTGTCGGTGAACTCTCTTGATTTGCGCAAACAAGACTGAACTCACTGACGCAGGTTCCACAAGATCAGTGTTCTTCTTAATTGATATAATTAGCTTTTGATACGTTCTCGTCTATTGATCCGATATGTTTTGGCTTGTTGTCGCCAATTATACGTCAATATAGTCGTGCATTTCTTAACAAATCACGAAAAATGTATACTAAGTCGCCGTCACAAAAAGCATGTGGCAACTTTGTTTTAGACGGGAGTAATGCTACCTGAGCTCCATTTATGGGCACAAACACAACCGATGAACAAAGAGCATGAGGTTTGCCAATTTATTACTTTAATAATGTCATCGAGTTCCGCGTGGTTAATATGTTGGGAGCCTTTTTATGGACATAAACAGCAAGTATCATCCATTGGAGTTCCGTCTTATAGTAACTGCACGCAGGTGGCGAAAGAGCTTGCGTCAAACCATACGCTAAGGTCTTTGACCGTCAACGCAACATTTGCCCAGCTAAGGCTCTTTTTCATGTAATATGGTGAGAAATTTATTAATAATGGTGTTGAGGATTTCGCCGTCTACTTTGACATCTCACTCACTGGTGAGGTCATATAGTTATCGTTTCATAAACGCTGCAGCAATTCGGACTCAACCACCTATGAGACGGTGCCAAGCTAACTGACCACGTACGAAAATATATTACTTTGGTTCAGTGCAGAGATTAATTCTTTCCCTAAACCTGCAAACGCAGAACATTTTCACTATGCTAGCCTCTCATGCTTTTTTCTAAAGAGACTGATGTTAGCGGTGTTTCTTCGTACGCGTCGAAACAAGACCACGCCACACAAATATTTTTTACAGGTGCCCGCTGTAGGCGTATGTCATTAGTAATAATAGCATAACAATTTTTTGCATGATGTTCAGTGCAACATTTGATCTTAGCCCACTCTAGGTCAGGCAATGCTATTGCCCCTTAAATAGTACTATACACTCGATTTTTCGGTGCATATATCCGTGTGGACCGTAAGTGAGTCAATGTGCCTATTTAACTCCACAGAGTAAAGCACCCGCGTTATATTTGTTTATTCTACTGATTGGGTATCATTAGTGGGAACAGGCACACAGTATTCTGTGTATAGCACGATCCACCCATTTTCAATCAACTCGGGTAACCATTTAGTATATTCTGCACAAGCTCTTTCACGGATTGTTTACTCCAGCTCCCTTTGGAATATTTTCCTGACGACTGATTACAGAACAACTTTTAAAATACCGCCTATGATCTGGTGCTTTGATCGAACTCCACGCGAGATTCCGGTTAGTTCAGCTCTATTATCGCAACCTAAGCGAGATCTGCTTCAGAAAAATGTATCTCGTCTTTTCTGTCGACATGCACGCCGCCGATTATCTATATAACTCCCATCCCTAAAAGCAGAATAAATTACTATGGCTTGCTGTTTGCCAGCGGTACTTCAGTATCCAGAGGAGTCATGTTTCTTTCATAAAAAGTTATGATGTTAATAATGTGACCTAGACGTAAAAATCACGTTACATTTCCGACCTTAGATGTGATAGCACAACCAACTATCAACGGATAGGCAACAAGCGGAAACAACATTCGCCAGCCGATCTAGTCCATTTATTTTTATAAATTGGCTGATTTTATTGTTTTATGTGTAAAGAGAGTAATGCTGGCCTCCCGCCGTTTACCTTGTTTCTAGACAACCTCGATTCGATATTACATTTTGTTGTTGTTGCTGGTACTGCTAATAGTGCCTCTCTTGAAGCGATTGTCTTGATTTGCTTATAATGTGCCGGTTGTACCTGGCAAAGTGATGAAACCCTTTACACCTGTGCCCTTGTGCTGTGAATTCGCCCATCTAGTCGAGGGTTGATATAGAAAAATAACTATACCTCGAGCGCAAAAATGGCCCAATCTACCCATATATCTTATGACATAAGAGCTCAACAACTCGAAATTGTCTTTCCCGGGTCCAGCTTTCAGTCATTCAGAACATCAGTAATGATTTCTAACTTCACAAGGGATTTCTGACAGGAAAACCTTACTGGGATTGTCTTCTGTTAGACGTAACAGATTCTTTAAGGCAGAAAATTTCCGCGGAGTGCAAACGCCGAGTGACAAACTTCAAATACAACAAAAGATTATGTTCAGAAAATAGTGGATTGTTTTTTTTTTCACTTATATTTACTCCTCTTTGTTGTAATAGGTAACCCTGTCGATATACTCACAGAAGCCAACATCTAAGCCTAAATTTTAAAATACTATCAAAATTGCGAACAATACAAATTTAACCTATTATCTCACCGTATTCAAAGAACTTGATGTGATTGCACAAGACAGCAGGAAATTCGGGAATCAGCAAAATGTCAAATGTTGTGCGTGTTATTTGCGTTTGGTTATAAGTTTTACTGAAATAGCTAGGTGTTTAAAGTTTACATTATCGGAAACCTTTTTGAGGGTGGAAATTTGCTCACGAAATTTTATTGCTCAAGCATGAACAAAATACTGCTCTTTTTATGAAGGTGTTGACTCAATACATACAATACCGTCATTCACCTGGCATACCCAATCTTTATCTACTAAATACGGTACACGTTCTGCCACCTTGTACCTGGTTTGTACGCACCATTAGCAATAATATCACGCAATTTTTTTAGTGCAGAATGTTGTGATATAACTAGAAGTCATATACTAACAATCCAAGATGAGGAAATTTTACGGAATATATGTTTTCTCTTGTTTTACAGAGTTTGGAAGATATTCGCATCAGTTTATTTCACTTATTTCTTTAACATTACATTGATAGGTTTAGCCAGTGTCTAGACACAGGCTGATGCTTGTGTATAAAAACGCATCGAAATATTTGTTAAGTACCGATGGAGAATCCTCTGTCTTGCGTATGATACACGATTGCTCAATGAAAAATGTTTCTTGTTTTTACTCGAATGTCAACAGACAGTTATGTACTGGTTTCACAACTTGTGTTTTCTAAAAGAGTTAATCGCTTTGTTATTTATATATCAATCTTCCAGTGTTTATTGATTTCTCAAGGAAAAAAGTCATTTCTCTTAGATGATGAACGATTTTTTTTTATTATAAGAGTCTGTTTCGGTTAGATTTAAAAACAAAATTATGCCCAAGCGTATCTTATTTAATCGTATTTGGCCATGCTCAATAATCAGGATTAGGCGAGTTCAGATCGTGTACACTTAAAAAAATAGTTTGTTTCAGATCAGTCAATTTAGTGTATTCGATTTATATCAAGCCTAGAATTTGCTGGTCAGAACACACGGGACTTTGATTATTTTTTGGTGATTCAGTTAAAGTAACTTATAGAATAGTCGGCCACTATTTTTGTAAGTGATTATTTACGTTTCAAAGCATGCCATGCCTAAATTCGTAGATCTATACGTTTAGAATATTCATACTTTTGCGAATTACTTAATTGTCTCGTCTACCCTATTCGCAGTGAGTGTCTTTTTTATAATTCATTATAATATTGTTTTGTCTTTTATGCAAGTATTGAAAGTAACATTAATATTTCGACTTGTGAGTTATCGTTTAAATAGTCAACTACTATTTAGTGCTGCTTATCTATTTTTTCATGCTAATAGTGCAAGCGGTTGAGAGTTTACATAGCTGTTTTTTTTAGATTTATTGGATGTGAATTATACATTCTTTGATCGCAAAAAAATTCGACAATATCTTCTTTTTTCTAACAGACAATATGTACGTCAAGCTCACAATGTATGGCCACATTCCTGTCAGTACTGCCATTAGTTTAGGCTCTGGAAAAGAATTCAAAATGGTTTATGCAAAAGATTATATATTTATATAAATTTTGTCCTGTATTCTCAAAGTACTAACCGTAAGAAACCTATGAGTTTGGAATAGGTGTCCGTAGTGTTGTAAGTAAATGACGTAAAACAAAATCCGTTTCCTGGGTTTTATCGAACAAAATTCACAGCTATTAAAGCAAGAGAGAAGGAACTGCGTCTTCTAAAGAAAAAGTAACACGTGCAAAATCACGTGGCAAGACACTGAATTTGCATATCTATTTTTTTTAATTAGGAAGAACAAAACAATTTAAATGAAAATATTTCAAACAGTAAGAAAAAACAATTTAAATGAAAATATAACACTCTCCCACCTGTAAAAAGATTTTAAATAGTTTTTTTTTTGTTTTATAAATCCAGTCGCTGGGCTGGTCTGTGAATTATGTTAGATCGGCGTGGAGGTAGTTCGCTACTCGAAGGACCGGTGGTCCTCTGGGAAGGTTGGTTCTCAGAGTTCTGACTATTATAGTCAAATTCATTTTCTATATCAGGCGTAGTACTAACAGGACATGTTTCGATCAACTGGGTATGCTCTGCATTTGCAATGTCGGGTTGAATACTTTTAGCAAGATTTTGAGATCTATCAGAGCGTGGAAAGCGAGCTAGACGTCCCACGCTACTGGAACTTCCCGGCCATCATTATGTCGTATTCTTGCCTGTGTAGGGTTAGCTTCGAGAAGTTCCACAACCTCGTTAATCGGGTCACATTTGCCCCTGATACCAAACCGTTTTAATAATACCTTCCCAGCGTCACAGAGCCAAACAGGTTAAACAGTACCAGTAGCAGAGCGCCTTTCAAAGTAAAACATGCGTTCGTGAGGGGGTGAATAGCATTTAAAGCGTCCTGTAGAACATCCCGGCGAGCACTAAGGGGTAATCGTATAGATTCCAGAGCTAATAAGAGAGTGTTCCAAATAATGCCGTTGCAGCACTCGTATTGATCGTTACCTCTTGGTCGTATGCAGTAGTGTTGCTGAATCCAATACCAAGTCGCGACAATTTTTTTGGAATTCTTCTGACATAGACGAAGTTCCGCGATCGGAATGGATAACTGAGGGGAGTCCGAATAGTGAAAAAATATTTGTCAAGCACTGGATTGCGGTTTGCGAAGAAAAATCGCGACAATAGAAAGCAAAAGAGAATCCACTGTATTCATCACCGACATTAAATATGTAACGATATCCCGGCGAAGATACCCGGGCATGTCCTTTGTAGTATACGGAGAGGCGCTGAAAGGGAGCAGTAGAACGGATCAGGGTATTATTAGTAACATCCAAGAATTGATGTTTTATTTTGGCACAAATCGTACATTCGGATGTCACAAACCGGACTTCATGAATTGAATATGTCATATTTTTTTACCTTACAAAATGTCAAAAGCGCTGTACTCCAGGATGTATTAATGAATTGTGTAATAACTTTAGTTCCTCCAAGGAAGAGGCAGCATCACCTCATACTCTCGATAATGTACGGCAACAATGTTTTCCCTTCCGGGACGGTGTTCTATGTAAACGGGAGAAGTTCCATTTTTCACCGTATAATTTTATCATTTTTATATAATTTTTATTTTTGCGGTTGGCAGGTTTAAATATAAAAGCCACAGTCTGCTGCTCTGTTACAATAGTAAAATAGTAAATAGTAAAAATGGAGTGCTTCCCTCCATTTTTGGAAGCACTCGATTATGGCATAAGCCTCTTTGTTGACCATGTGAAGTTGTATTTCTGAAGGGTTTAGCGATAAAGAAAAGAAGCGTTCTCCGTCTGTAAGATCGTGCCTCCGATAGCCTTTTCTGAGGTATCGGTTTCAATAATGAATGGTAATTCATGATCAATAACTTTTACAGGCGGTTAGGCAACGTCTTTTTAGTTTTACAAAGGAATTGATAACTATAGGAGGCATGAGAAAATGTTTATTTTCGACCAGTGGACGAATTTTTTATGAATACTTAGGTATCCATTTCGCGTAGTACGAAAACATTCCAAGGCACTTCTTCAAATAATCTGTATTGGAAGGAGAGGGCATTTGTAAAAGAAGTTTCAAATATTCGGGATCTGATTGCATAGTCCCGTTACAAATTTGGAACTCAAGCAAATGGATAGAATGAAGTGAACACTTTGATTGTTCTCGGTATATTTCGAGGTTATATGTCGAGACAGCCTTGAAACCATTCCAAATTAACATCATGTTCCTCCTAGTTATATCATCTATATATGAAACTGTTCCAGATAATGTGTTGCCAGAAATGAAAGAATTCATTAACCGCTGAAAAGCAGAAACGCCATTAGTGACACCCATGGTTATTAATTTGAAAGGCTGTGTAAGGCCGATAATCGGGCCAGATTTCGATCTGCTAGAACACTTTGGATAAGTCAATTGTACTAAATATACGGTATTGGGCTATTTGGATCACGAGATCCCAATCCGAGGCAATGAGTAAGCATCAAGTAAGGTGAAACGATTAATAGTTTGGGAGAAATCAACTAATAATTGTTTCTTTTTATTAGTCGATTAGTAGTATTTTTGGCAATTTGTCGTAAAAACCTTTCAGTAATGCGACAGCATGATCAAATCCGTAACACCCCTTGAGAACGTCAGCAACAGTGGGACCGATGTTTAAATAAAGAACCTCGAGCTTATCAGGATTTAATGGAGCAATACTTGATAAATAGTAATGAAAGTTACGATACCACAATCACAAAATCTTGCTAGCTTAAGCTCTTCCGAGGCTGCGTCAAATTTTTCCAGACGAATGATCTTCTCTATGAGGAAAATAATTTTGTTTTCAATAAAGTATAATGTTGCAAGCAAATGAAGACATAAAAGAAAACCTCTTACCAAGGTTTTATTGAAAAAATTTACAACTATTAAAGCAAGAGGGAAAGAACTCAGTCGTTTAAAGAAAAAGGATCACGTGCAAAATCACGTGCCAAGAAACTAAATGTGCATATCTTTTTTTTAAGTAGTAAGAACAAAACAATTTCAATGAAAATATTTTAAACAGAAAGAACCTGGTGCTACCAGATCAGGTTGTCTAGTGTTTTTTTGAGACGAAATGCACCTACATCGATTTCTTTTTTTGTTGTCTATTCTCTTTTGTATAACTTAATTATGTTCTACAAAAACAAAAATAAAAACAACAACCCCTTTTCCTCCCCTCGTTTTTTTCCTTCCATACTTCCCGGTCCTGGATATGACCTTAAACTATATCCGATGGTTAAACTCCAGCTTAGGGGGTTTGGGTAGCGTGGATCCACCCTTTAATTGCCATTTCTCTCAGGTCCACTCTGACCCGGATTGCTTGTACCTGATAGAGTCCCAACTATGGGTTAAATAGAAACCGAAAAAATATTCTATTAAAAAATTGTTCTTCAAAATCTGATCAGATTACACTTGACCCTGTCGGCTGGGCATCAGAATATGCCGACTACCCCCTGAAGAGAGAAGCCCCTCAATGGGGCTACCTGTTGGCCGCAGGTAGCGACCCGTAATGTTTAGGACGGGATCCTGGTTGAGAGACTTGGATGTCAGGTTTTTGTATCCCCACGTCCAAACACACCACTTTGTCCCTTACTAAGCTGGACGGGCGGTCGGAAGGGGCCGATCCGATCAATCGGCTAGTCACATCAAACCCCACCATATATTTCCCACTCCATAAACCTTTCAATATGCCTATCCCTCCCCCACAGATACCAACTATTTCCTAATATATGGTGGAAAGCGGTGGCTGACGGTCAATCGACGAAGTGAAATATCTATGACATGGCTGCAAACCCTTTTAATTACTACGTACCCCATAGTAATATCAAAGGAAAACAGGTGCTCATTAAAGCTATCCCGTAAATCGAATATATCATCTTTGTATCCCTGTTGTGGATGGGCGAATTGGGTTTCCCCCAGGCACTTCCTATATAAGTCTCAGAGGTGGGTAGGGAGCAAAGATGGTGAAAAATCATCATATATGGCTTATTTCCCACAAAAAACACCCAACTCCCAAAAAGGAACACACTTTGATGTCTCTGACATCAGCAGCTCTGAAGAAGAGCCAAGAAAACCGAGAAATTCTCCAACATTTATTATCATTGAATCAATTGAGGAAACCCCTTTGAGTTATTTGTCCCCATTTAGAATTGAAAAATGTTTAAACCTTTAAAACCTAAATCTGTCAAAAAAACAACAATTTAATGGTAACCTTTTAATTGAGACCAATAATGAAGATCAAACCAAGAAAGTTCTAAAACTAAAAATATTTGAAAACATTAAAATCAAATGGTGCATCCCTCCAACCCTAAATACACGTAAACGAGTTGTGAAAAGTGGCGAACTCTCACTTTGTCCTTTGGAGGAAATCAAGACAAACCTACAGGAACAGAATATGTTAGATGTTCATAGAGTCCAAATTCAGAAAGACAATGAGAGAATCAATACCAACACATACATACTAAATTCCGATTCCCACACCATACCCTAAGAAGAGAAAGTAGGATATTTGAAAATAAATGTAGAATCCTACATCCCACACCCACTCCAATGCTTCTAGTGCCAGAAGTTTGGACACCATCAAGATCGGTGCACACGGTCACCGGTGTGTGGAAGATGTGGGCAAAGCGGTCAACACATTGACTGCAGAAAAGATTTCAAATGTGGCAACTGCCTTGGAACCCATGGCGCTGGCTCTAGATATTGTGAGATATGGAAAAAAGAAAAGAAATGACCAAACTAAAACATATAAAAACTATATCCGACCTAGAGGCCAGGAAAATAATCGAAACTAAAATCTACGCAGATGCAACTAAAAAAATTACTTCAATCAACAATAAAAATGGTCAATACATCAAACAGATACAACTGACAAAAAACACTATTTCTTAAGCAAATTAATAAAGGAAATGAAAGAACTATTACAAGAAATGAGGAAAATGAATAGTCCAACAGTTGGAACTAATCCAAAAATAATCATAAGTAAAGACACTTCTGAACCAACAAACAAATAAGATCACAAACAATATCTACAAAAACAACTAAGCAACAATGAAACCCATCACAAATCAGAGAAGAATCAAAAATGCCTCCAGACCAAAAAAGAAATAAAAAAACAGGAAAAGGGAGATCCCTATCCAAATCCCGAACAAGGACTCCAACTGTAAATATATTTGAAGGATTGGAGAAATGGAAGTAGAATACAACACCAAATGGCTCACAAAATAATACAATGGAACATCAGAGGGGCAGAAGCAAGCCTAAATGAACTATTATTATTAATAACAAGCATACTCCA
The DNA here is from genome assembly GCF_053919585.1 of Euprymna scolopes. NCBI lineage: Eukaryota > Metazoa > Mollusca > Cephalopoda > Sepiida > Sepiolidae > Euprymna > Euprymna scolopes. The sequence goes on from NC_136484.1 coordinate 101,817,626, forward strand.
AGCAATTGTCTGCCTACAGGATCCCTTCCTGAAATAAAATAATAATATCAACATAAAACACTACACATCTTACAACTACATAAACAAATATACGGACAGAGCTTCTGGCGGCACATCAATACTCCTGAAGAACGAAGCCCCGCAAAGACAAATGAATATAAACACAAACTTGCAAGCAATTGCAGTTCAGTGACTCTACATAGAACCATAACACTTTGCTCAATCTACATCCCCCAAGAGATACAATCAATGAAACTGAGTTAACTCAATTAAAAAATAAAACCCCTTAACCATTTATTCTGCTGGGAGACATCAACAGTCACAATGTTATATGGGGAAGTAAAGAGACAAATATAAAAGGAAACTAAATAGAAAACATAATGAACAAAAATAATTTATGCCTCCTTAATAATGAAAACGATACCTGTATGTACCCGGCAACAGGTCTGGTGCTATTAAATCTGGCTGTCTAGTGTATTCCTGAGACGAAATGCACCTACATTAAATTTCTGTTTTTGTTTCCTATTCTCTTTTGTCAAACTTAATTATGTTCGTCAAAAAACAAAAACAACAGCCCCCTTCCCCTTTCCCTTTACATTCCCCTCCCTTTTTTTCCTTCCCTACTTACCAACCCCGTCGGTTGTCCGGATATGACCTTAAACTATATCCAATGGTGACGCCCCAGTTTGCAGGCTTTGGGGAGTGTGGAGCTACCCTTTAATTGCCATTGCTCCCAGGTCCACTCTGACCCGGAGGTGTAGTACCTGTTAGAGTCCCAACTATGGGTTAAATAGAAGCCGACTTGGAAACAACAACAATATTCTATTAAAATATGTTCTTCAAAATCTTTGGATTCGGCATTAAATAACCCGAAAAGGGTTGATATGCCGTAAAATAAAAACAACCAAACCAACCCGAACCGGCAACAGGTACTTTCACCGCCATCGACCTTACAATTGTTACCCATCCATCTATATGGACTATGATTGGAGAGCACAGGATGCCACCCTGTGGGAGTGACCATTTCCCAATCATTCTGGAAAGTCTAAGTACTAGTACGGAACAAAAAGCACCAAAATGGAACCTACATAAAGCAGATTAGGAAGATATCCAGGAACAGTGCAAAAACGAATTAATAACCGGAAAAAAGATGAAGATGAGCATCTGAACTACTTCGTTAAAACTCTCCCACACATAGCAAATAATACCATACCGAAAACAACCAACACCAACATTCACAGCAAACCTTGGTTTAAAAAGAATGCAGAAAAGCTATCAGAGGTCCACGAACTGCATTAAAAAAATCAAAAAGAATCCAACAAGCGAAAACCTGGATATCTTCAAAAACAATAGAGCAACAGCCAGCCGAATCATAAAAGAATCCAAAAGAACAACATGGAGAAAATATTTATCCAAAATTAATGTGAACACCAAGGCAAAAACGGTTTGGAACATGACCAGGAAAATAAAAGAAAAGTGTGGTAGTACGCAAATATCTCACATCCCTTAAGACAACAGAATATTAGCAGATCAAAAAGACATTTCTAATAATCTGGCAGATAATTAATCGACAAACAGAGAAATTCAAAAAGATTAGAGAAAGAGAAGAAAAGAAGAAAATCCAATTTAAATCACAAAATACTGAAAAATACAACCAACCTCTCATCTTGTCTGAGCTAAAAGAATCTCTAGCTAAATCCCATGACACAACTACAGGGGCCGATGAAATTCCATAGGAAATTCTAAAAAAAACTTCCAGAAACCTCAATGAAATATTTACTTGAAATTTTCAACATTATATGGTCCAGTGGACATATATCTGAGACATGGAAAGAGGCCACAATAATACCAATCCACAAATCTGAAAACTCAAACATCCAATCCAAATCAATAACGCTTCAGATTCATCGAATTTCAGACTAATATCCCTAACAAGCTGCATTTGTAAAACCATGGAAAGGATTATAAATAGAAGACTAGTTTTGGTTCCTCGAAACAGAACCTTATCACGGAATTTCAATTAGGATTCAGGAAAAATTGAAGCTCAATAGACCATTTAGTAACACTAGAGACCTTCATTAGAGAGGCATTTCTAAGGAAGGAATATCTTACAGCAGTTTTCGCTGACATGAAATAAGTTTATGATACTGTATGGAAGTATGGTGTTACAAATGATCTGAAGGAGATTGGACTAAAAGGCAGAATGCCAATTTTATAAAACATTTTCTAAAAAACAGACTGTTCAGAGTAAAAGTCGGCACAACCCTCTCGGATTTGAGTACCTCAAGAGAGTATTCTATCTGTTACCCTGTTCATTATTCGAATAAATAACATTGTAAACCACCTTTATCCTGGGGTAGACTACTCCCTATATCTGGGTGACTTTTTAATATGTTGTAGATCGAAATATATACCCATAATCGAAAGGAAATTTCAATTGTGTATAAATAAAATAATGAAATGGACGGAAGAAAATGGATTTAAATTATCGAGGAAAAAAACGAAATGCATGCATTTCTGCAAACTAAACATGCACAATGATCCTGCCCTAACTATGGACAGAGCGCCTATAGCCGTTACTGACCAGTACAAATTCTTAAGGATTTTTTTGATAAAAATTGACATTCATCCCACCCATAAATTATCTGAAAAAATGTAGCAATGCTTTAAACTTTCTGAGAGTAGTAACGCGTACTGATTAGGGTGCAGACAGGGGAAACACTACTTAAACTTTACAGAGGACTAGTCCGCTAAAAGTAATACTATGGTTGTTTCATATATGGATCAACTCGAACATCATATACAAAAAGCCTAGACCCTATACACCATACCGGCGTAAGAACGCCCTAGAGCATACAGAACCTCCCCAGTCAACAGTCTATGCTCAGAAGCGCACGGACCCCCTAGACCTACGGCGAGAAAAGCTAGCTTTATCATACTTACTTAAACTCAAATCCTGCCCAAACAACCAGGTATACTAATGCACCTTCTATCCAAAATATGAAGAACTCTTCAACATGAGGAGAAAAACCATCAAAACAATTGATCTCCGAATGTAGGAAAGCATCGAAGAATCTAAGATACCAATCTCCAGCATTCACAACTTCATACTACCTGAAACGCCCCCATGGGCCATTAAACAAGCAGAAATAAAACTGAATCTAAACAAAAAGCCTAAATCTACGACAAACCCTATTGAATACCATGAAGAACTTCAACATTAAAAATTACAATGTCCAGACTACACATTTCTCTACACAGACGGGTCCAAAAGCAACAATCACACCGGATGTGCAACAACCTAGCATAATACCACAATGAAGAAAAAACTTAAAAATGAAGCAACTATATTCACTGCAGAGAATGTAACTATTGACCTAGCACTTTACATAATTTCAGAGGAAACTACTAAAAGCTTCATCATCCTCACCAATTCTCTATCAGTCTTATTATCTATACAAAACGAAAAACAAGAGAATCCACGAACAATAAAGTTACTAGAAATAATCAATATCTTCTCAACCACCAAACACATTATTTTTGTCTGGATTCCCAGCCATATGGGAATCAAAGACAATGACAGGGCAGATACAGCTTCAAAAAATATTCACATCTCCCAACTGACAATTACAAGATTCGTTATACTGACCTTAGACCCCAGGTAAAAGCACCCATAAAAAGAAAATGGGCACTACGATGGAATCAACATGAAAGCAGCAAACTATACTCCATAAAACCTAAACTTAAGGAACAATGTCCAAACACCAAAAGATCACGCCGATAAGATATAATACTGACTCGACTACGCATAGGACATACCAATATAACCCACTCATTTATACTCAATGAAGAATAAACGCTAGAATGTATCCCATGCAAAGAGAGGCTTCAAGTGGAACACATCCTAGGTAAGTGTACTGACCTTGCCCCAACCAGAAAACTATAATATGTGGAAAATAATATGGGGGACCTTTTTGAAAAAAGTCAACCCAATGAATATCCTATCATACCTAAAAAATAAATCTATATATGAAATATAAGAAAACCTAAAAACATCCATATATACTTATACAACCATACATACAACATCAGAAATATGCACACAACTAATGTCTTTTGAAAAAGTATTCCGACTTTTAATGGCAAAAAGGCTGAAAAAGTCGTTAAACCTAATAAATCCAATCCAATCCTGAACAGTATAAACAAAACAATTTAAATGAAAATATAACAGGGTCTTAAATGAACCTTACAGAAAACAGTATCTAAGATTAATGTATATGGAAAACAATACGGTTGTGAATATGACTAACGTGTAGACGCATCTTTTTCTTTAGGTTAATCGTTCTGATTTGTTGGTATTTAACTATTGATTTGACTTTGCCTGGATCTAGATTAATTACACATCATTAAACACAGAAAGAGTATCATCTAAATACATCTTCTTTATTCAGATCTAATCACGAATTCTCAGGGTACAATTTTAAACGTCTGTTGCATTTAACCAACAGCTTAAGATATACGCACATCTATTCGATCAAGTTTTCTGATTCAGTCCTTTTAGTTTTTTTTGTTGTTTTTTTTTTATCCTGACGGGATTGTATGGATGTCAGCTTGAAAATTATCGTTCTCAATATTTCAATAATCATTTGAGTGTTTCAGTGAGTCAGTAATGCTAAACTAAAGTCACGTTGAATAAATTTCTATACATCTTCTATGAACTGATTTTATAAGTGTATTTTTGTGTTACTATCTTCATATTGTAACTTTAACTTATCCATTTGATTTTTTAATCTCATGAGCAACGAGTTTGACAAAGAGAAATATTGTTGTCTGTGAGGTCAGTGTATACCAATAGCAGACGTATATATCTTGTGGACCGACGAAGGCTGTTTCTCGGTAGGATGCACATTTCTAACGTTTGTATATTCTTGTTTATACGGTTTGCTACCCTATCCCAAGGTTCTGTTCCCCATGTTTCTATTTAATCGGGATTTTAACGAATGTTTTAATCGCTTAGAAATTATAAAATACGAGGCATAACTAGAGGGCATTCATCTTCATAATCATAAATTCGCATGAATGAGAAAAAAATGAAGTAACGGCAATACATTTTCTGTTGCGTGTGTAAGATGGGGGTTGATATATAATAATAACTCAATTAATAATTGCTTTCAAATATTTCCATTATCTAACAATGATTATACTTATACTACATAATAGATTTGAAGATAAACAGAAACAATAGTTTTTATGATGTATTCTGAACCGGCAATGTATGTAGTTTACATATCGCTAGGAAAATATTCACATTTTCTTTTGACCATAGAAAGAATTATAAATGTCGACACTGATAGGCAGAGAAATTTTCTTAGAAGTATTTTCAACGAAAACTTGTATTTGCCACTTACAACTCTGAAAACAACAAACCGTGGTAAGTGAACGGATTTCATAAATCTAAGTTTGTCTCAAACACGTCTGGACGGATGCTAACGAAAAACAAATTCTCGATAGAAGTAGAAAAGACGGGAAGTTAATCTTCTCATATATTATTCGTTGTGAGCAGTCACAGTTTAAGCAATTTCCGATATAAATGCAAATAGACAAACTGGTTCGTTATATCACAATGTCACTCTGCCTTTAACTATCTCCCACCCCAAGTTACTGTATGTAATATCAATCATTTAATTAATTGGCAACATCTATTATATCTGAGTGGCCAGTGTATTTCTGGTAAATTATCTGAAATGTATTTATATAAACACTCATAGCAACCTTAATATTTTCAAATTTATTTATATACAAAGACATTTGACATAGGTTAAGAAGTGACAGCCTATAAGCATAATGACAATGCCACATTTCAAAAATGGAAAATTATATAATAACCACTGGCATATTGTTTTACTGTCTCACGACACCAGGCAGCTGCTTGAATATCTATATAATTATAACACTCAAATGACCTTAGAACGGGTGTTACAACCCAACATCCGGTTTTCGACTTCCAGCTGTGTATGCGTACATAAACAAATAATTAACCCCAAATAAATCGTATTGTTTTGCTGTGTACGTTTTCAACGTCGCAACAGTTTTTTTTTCGCGTTTAAATTATACAAATACACAATTGTTAATGCGTTCTTCATTTTGTTACATCGTTCATTTCCGTATTACGTTTAAATTATTCTAATGCAATTTTTTTACAAATAAATCTAATTAAACCCGTGTACAACCAAAGAGCCTTTTACAACGGCGATATACTCATCACCTTACATTTTTTTAATTAATTCTCCATTTTTAATACAACTTCCTTTAAAAAAAATTATACATTTTTTCTACACTGCCAACGTGAATTAATTAACTCGAAAATATGTTTCTTTTTAATTTGCGTTACAAATAAACAACTCGACAATTAAGCGTATTGCTTTAATGTGTACGTAATTAGCGTCCCAAATGTGTATTTCCACGTTTAAATTAAAAGATATATCAACATTTGAATTTAACTTTAAGTATTATGGTAACTGTTCAGTGCACATTTTCCTATACGTATGACAAACCACTTATACTTCAATAGCTGTAAGGTTTTTGTTTCCAAAATAAACAATTAAAAACAGAACAACTCATAGAAATCTATCCATATTCTTTTTTCTTGTTAATATATTTTCAGAGAAGTTTTTCTGTTATTTCACAAACAACTATTTTCTTTACATCACAAGTGTCACGCTCATACTTTAATTCCATAGCAAATATAACATACTGATCCAACGGGTATCAGGTAGTATGTATGCATACAATATATATATATATATATATATATATATATATATATATAAATATGTGTGTGTATTTATGAATGTATATATATATATGTGGGTGTGTATTTATGTATGTCTATATGTGTGTTTTGGGTGGAGAGGGCTCGTGTAAGCCGTGGTGAAGGCAACCTTTCTAGGAGAAGCAAATCTCTGATTTAAAAAAAAACATAAAGCGGAAGACCATTATCCGCATTAAGCTGGTCTGCAGTTTATTTGTTGCTGACTATCTTGATCTTGCTTGTTGCTGGATCTCAACATTTTGAACCGAGAGAGAGACTTAGCTGTCGTACAAAGCTTAGACTCTGTAACATCATATGTGTATAGATACTCCCTCAGGCATTTCGGCTCATGGATTTTAAATGTCTGAGGGAGTGACACTCGTCTGACAAGACGTTGCAATCATCATATATGTGTGTGTATTTATGTATGTATATATGTGCGTCTATTTATGTATGTATATATGTGTGTGTATTTATGCATGTATATATGTATATATGTATATGTGTATTTATGTGTGTATATATGTATATATATGTGTATTTATGTATGTATATATATATATGTATATTTATGTATATATATATATGCGTATATATATATATATATATAAATACATGTAGTATAAAACGTTGTTATGGAAGCGTAGTGTACATTATTTCCTTACTAAAAGTATCAGATCACCAATTATCAGTTACTGATAACTTATCATAACAAAGGTTATCCATGAGGCTGTGTAAGATAATGCCTTCCTATATTTTCCATATATTTCGTTTGCTTTGTTTTTCTTTTATTTTCACATCTTCATCTTACAATTATCAAAAATCTTGACCAACTGTATCCTTTAGTACATTATTTTATTTCAAGATAAATTAATGTGCTTTTACGAGACGCTATTATAGAATTAAAATATTGGAAAATTTGGTAATCTCCTTTTGTTTAAAACATTTTAAAGATGTAACAATCTTAATAAATCTTAAAAACGTTAATGGTCATCGATTTAAATTGGAAAGCTACGATCACCTTATACTACTAAGTCAATAAAATTAAGAGCACAATAAGGCTTTGCTATAGTTTGTGCAGATGACTATATAAGTTATATCACTATACATCAATAAAAACACTGGGTGGGGGTAAACACGAATATGTTGATACAAGAATATGGGTATTTAAATATTGATTAAAGACGAGAAGCTTAAGCTAACATATTTTTAACGATTCTTAGAACAGACGAATCTGAACAAATTTATTTTAATCTCTGGGGCAGCAGATTCTGAGATAGACTTATGAAAATAAAGTTAGAATGAAAATAACTCGGATTTAAGTCGATAAAATAGGAAATTGGCAGTAAGGTGTCGAACGTTATATGAGCAGAAAGGCCAAGTTAAGTCATTCGAATTATTTCAATTTACTACATATATTTTTATTTCCCTATATATATACATATATATATATATATATATATATATATATATATATGTGTGTGTGTGTGTGTGTGTGTGTGTTTGTGTGTGTATAGTTTTAATTTGTCCGAATAGTCTTGATATACTTGTTACTAACGATGAAATGCACTATATGTTGCTACCAATCTATTCCTTAATGTTTTTATTTTGAGATATGGCAATTTTGTTAGCTTACAGTTTAAGTTCTCATGTTAACTTAAAACTTATTAGTATGAGAACGATTACTAAATTTTCAATTATATAAACCCAGTAAAATGTTGAATACTATGACTATATATATAGAGAGAGTGAGATAGATAGATAGTCATTCATATACAGTATCGTTTCGTTACATCAGAGCTTATCAGTGCGGCTACACAGTCCTCTTTCACAAGCCAGGAATTAACCCTATACCTATCGATTTGATAGTCGGTAGTTCTAACATCCAACCATCGGATCAGTTCAGAATAACTACCTCAAATGCCCATTTAACGAACACTTGTCCACTACTTTTATAGTGCTTGAGCTGATGTTCATTTACAAACAAACATTGAATCTTGAATTAAAGCATTAAGCAGCGGGTGAGAGGCATTTAGGAAACGTCTCTACCCAAGAATGAGTTTTTGAATATATTCATCAACACATAATCCTATTTCGCTCTATAAAAGCTCCTTAGTACGGCTAGACCAGCATCGTTCTCTTGCCAGGGTGTGAACCTACAACCATCGAGTTGATAGTCTAATCTTTGACCCATAGGATCGGTGCTCGCAAATGGGCCTACCATATATAATTTTTAATATACACTTTTCCACCGCTTTTTTATTGCTGGAGCTGCTTGTTTATATACAAACAAACAAACAGCGAGCTTCACATTTAATCCATTAAGTATGGGTGATATATCCCTATGTATAATTAAAGACGCGAAATTGTTCCTCTTTCCACTAAAATAACGTATACTTTAAACAACGGATGGTAATATACAGTTATCATGTTTACTCTATTAGTCACTGCCTTATTTTACTATCGCCCGACATTTTACAGACATTACTTCGTAATATTAAAGCTTTATGCTAACTCCTAGGAGCGTCATCATCATCGCCATAGCCTGCAGAGGAAATAGTTTTCATTTTTCTACAGTACGCCGAGTTCTTCCACGGTCACCCACTTACACCGCGTATTAATACTTTAATTTTGACCCCTTATCTATTCACTATTCATAATTCTACTTACCTTTTATTAGCATATATTGTGACGAGCATGCGCAGAAGCGCACACAAATTATGAGTTGTGCGTGGCTGCGTCGGGGAGCGAACATGGGACCGTTAAATTACAAAGAAAAATGTTTGTGAGCGATACTCGCATTACCGCGACAATTAGCTTCGTCCGACGGCTATAAAAAGTCAAGCCGAAACAAAGATGGCGAGTAGTTTCTTTTTTTTGTTGTTTTTGGTCGGTCGACGGTTGAAAGAAACTTGCTTGTGAAGAGTGCAACGTTTTTGAGAAGACAGAAGTCGAAAGAACTGATTCGTTCAACTTTGAAAATAATTTCTGGCGTGTATAGCGCTTAACACAAATTACTCAGCTTTCTCCTCCATCGTGCTTCGACATACATTAAAAATACCAACGTCTCCCCAAAAGGTGATCATCACATTCTGATTGGCTGGCATGGCCCATTCATTTATTCACAGAGTATTGGAATAAGTACATCCGCTAAACTTAACGAACATTACGCCATCTTCCTGCGCGCCATAATTACATCACATTATCTTAACCCACCAGTTTGCTCTTTCTTTTTCATTTTTAATCGTATATGTTAGAAAACTAAAAACAAATTCCAAGAAAGTACCAACACATTGAATATAATCAACACCCGTTTTTTTTTCTCTTACTTCGCTCGGTCACTGACCGGCTCCGGACTCCTTTTCTCCTAATTTTTCCATCAATCTGATTGGAACCACGCCATTTTCTACACGTGTCACTGCCGAACGAATAGGTAAATTTTTTATTATATTATTATTTTTTGCCTATATGTTTTGTTTGCCCGGCTGCTTTTAATATATAATATAGTTTACACTTTTCTTACAGAGGAAATAAACCGTATGGGAGTTTTCCCTCGTTCTGCATTTCGTCTTAAAAAGTAAAGTAGCAGTATATATACGTACACGCTGGATTAGCAAAAACTAACCAAACACAAAATTGCTTCATTATGTCAAGAAAATACATTTTTAGGAAATCACGATATTTTGAAAACTGTTAACAGCACGGCAATAATATATTTGTTTATTTTTTTATAACTATTTATTTAAGCCATAACTATTATTTTTGTAGCATAACTAACCATAACACCTGGCTAATAATGTTAATAAAACACATGTTTTTTTTTCACTGCATTCAAAACCTGGTGCACACACATTTCATCTAACAAACAAATCCATTAAATGAAATTTACGTTAGAAATTTCTAAAATTCACAAAACGAAAACCTCAGTTTTGGTAAAATTTATGACCATTTTTTTCTGGAAAAAAGGCAGATTTGTATTTCAGTGCAGGAAAACCTTTTCACCGCGTTTCGGACAACAGTCTGCAATCGTAAAAATCGATGTATACAATAGATTTCTATAGTTTTTTTAAAGTTATCATTTAAGCGAAATTTTTGCATATATATATATATATATATATATATTCAATTTACTACAAAAATGCGTTATTTATTGACGTAATTTAAACATAATTTTTCAATGAACTAAAAATTCTAACACAAATCATTTTTTTATAGATTTTTTTTCACCATAAATTTTTCCAATTAATAATAAAAAATTGGGCATCGTGCAAGATTGAGGCCTCTCTGCTGAAATACGCATCGACTCCGACATGGTACGCAGTTTCCTCAGGGGAGTGTTCATTATTCAGAAAAAGAAAGAAGTTTTGCGTGTGTAGCCCTTTTTATTTTGGATTGAACTCTACAAGAATACTATATTATTATATTGTGTTTTGTGGGGAGGTGGATATCTTATGTTTGGCCGTGTTTTTTTCGTGGAGTATATATTTTATTTTGGCTGGCGATTATAGTTATAGGAAATTATTAACAGGAAAACTGGTTCAAGTATTATTAGCTCTTGTGGCGATAAACAAAACCCTTTATGAGTACCTTTTATTTTTCGGAATATAACAGAAACTTACTCTACTAGCCCACGACTGTTTTTGTTTTAATGATTATATTTTTCAAACATGAGAAAAAAATATTTCAATTTGGCATGAAGTTTGATGTTTGAATTATTTTGTTACCGTGATTTTTTTATTGTTTAAGTACCTCCCAAAAAGATTGAATGTTTCCAATGTCTCTATGTTTGCAACTTGTACCAATACTCCCCGCAGCATAAAATCCAGTTAAAAACAAAGGCAATAAGAAAATAATTGTAAAATCGTGAAGTTCAAATTAAATTGAAGTTTGTATCTCCCCCCCCCAAAAAAAAATAAACAACACGGCTAAATATATCCATCCAAACACACACACACATGCAAAGTAAAAAATAGGTATCTAAACAAAGAAAACCGGCCAAAAATATTCACCCATCCCCTAAAAAAAACACGGCCCCCCAAAAATATCCATCCCTAAAAAAGTAACCAAATAATCCGGAAAGTGCAAAGTTCAAGCCAAAATTAAATAAAACAAGGTCATACACGCCAAAATGTCTTTACTTTTCGGATTAATAGACGCTTCCTCTAACGAACTGCGTAAAACATCGGAGCCGATGCATAGTTTTGCGTCCGCCAAAATGTGTTCTAAAAGGAGCACTGAAATGCAAAACTGCCAGAAAAAAATAGCGAAAATCGAAACATTTTCCATGTAAAAAAAAAACGTACTTTACCTAACAATTTACACTTAAAACCTGATTACACTAGAAATGTTTATATTAACACATACCATCTGCAGTAATGATCTACGTAAACAAGTAATTAAATACAGTAAATGATCACGTGATAAGCAAGCGGTGTGGATTACACACCCTCACCCCCACCAATCCGGACAATACATCAACCCCCTGAAGAACAGCCTTCGGAAAAATCACGACCGACTGTTTCATGTTAAGAACAGCTTTAGACGTTGGCGGTATTTAGTTTGATAGCTTTCTTGCCATAGGAAACTTGGGCGTGTTTATACTACAATGCCTAGACTGCTACTACTTTTTCAGGAATAAATAATTTATGCATACAGGGTGACCCCCTCCCCCCCAAAAAAAAACATTCATTTGTTTTTCTGAGCATTTTACAGTCAACGGAGAAAAAAAGGGCAACAGTCCTAGTGTTTTGATGTGATGTTTTGAATATAATTTAGTTATAACCAAAGTTTCATTTCATTCGGGCAAATCACTAAGAAACGGGGTCTAATTAGAGTTTGGGCCCGTTTTTTTTGGGGGGGGGTCACCCTATATATATATATATATTATAATTATATAAGAAAATTGCTTAATCAAACAAAAGTTTTGAAGGAAATAGCATCTAAAATATTATTACAACCGGATACGATATATAAGGACTATTTTATTCAATGGTATTGCTATATTCTGGATATAATCGACACTAAATTATATAACTCACCAGTGAACGATATAAAAAAGAAACCTAAAAACGTGTGTGTAGTTTTGTATGAAAATAAAGGTATTGATGTAAATTTACCTAAAATATTTAATAAACAAAAAACTATACAATTACTACCAAATGAGTTACAGACAAAAGATCAAAAACCAATAGTTACATATAAACTAGGGCCAACAATACGCAATAAGATTTTTAATTATAAGAAAACGGTAGAAAATATAAATATAAACGATAATAATATAAATATTCCAGAATGTGAATGTAATTCCTCTCCTTTCTGTAATGAGATAAAACATGTAATTACAGGAGATTTTAAAATAGTAAATCCTAAATTAAGAAAACTACTTAGTAAGGGTCCAAATTATAGAGAACCTAAATTACACTAAATGCGATAAAGAAGTAACTAAAGCACTAGGTTTTATTATGTCTATGGTAAATAAATATAAATTAGCACAGTCTACGTTTGATGCATGGAAAAATAGTATACTTGAATGCGTAAATGAAAAGGTTGCACATATAAAACAATTTAAACACCCTAGAAAAAACAATCCACTTTTAAAAAATTCAGAAATACGAGAGGAACTTAAAATACTTCAAGAAAAGTTTGTAATAGTTTCGATTGATAAAGCGGCAAACAATATAGCTTTTACATGTAAAAATATTATATACAACGTTTATTGATAGAAGTAGGACTTAAAGGAAACGTTTCGGATACTTATAAAGTAAGTAATAGTAATTTAGATAGCATTATTTTGAATAATTGTATTATTAGGGAAAAGGCAGTATTAAAGTTAGAAGACAAACACAAAAATCTTCCATGTATGTATTGGTTACCTAAAAAAGCATAAAAATCCAGGTGGTGCTAGATTTATTGCAGGTTCAAAGACGTGCATCACTAAACCTTTAAGTAAAGCTATATCTAAAATATTTAAATTAACTATAAATCAAATAACTAATTTTCACATGAAAAGTAAATTCTATAGTAATATAAATCTATTTGGGGTAGTAAATAATCCCAACCAGTGAAAGAAAAATTAGATAAAATAAATTCCAGAATAAAAGCAAAATCTATAGCTACTTATGATTTTAGTACGCTATATACTAAAATTCCGCATGAAAAACTTATAAAAGAATTAAATGATACTGTAGATTAGGCGTTTGAAGGTGGAAAATGTAAATATATAGACTTTTCAAACTCTAAAGCTTTCTGGTGTAAAAATAAAAAAAATATCAAAACTAGTGTTTCTAAAGGTATTTTAATAATACTTGTAAGTCGTCTTATTAAAGAATGCTATTTTAAAATAGGAAATAAAATATTACTCCAAACAATAGGTATCCCAATGGGATTGGATCCTGCACCATTTTGGGCAAATTTGTATTTACATAGACTCGAGTATATATAAATATATATATATATGTCATCACTATTAAAAACAGAGTTATCTAAAACATAACTTTCATGGATGTAGGAGATTTATAGATAACCTTATATGTATAAACGATAATGATGAATTCGAAAAAAATAAACATCTTATATATCCAAACGAATTAAAATTGAATTGTGGACATAGAGGACAACAGGCTACATTTCTGGATTTAGATATAAAAATTGAGGATGGGATTTTTCTTTATAAAATATTTGATTAAAGAAAGGCTTTCCCCTTTAAAATAGTACGTATGCCCCATAAAGATACCACCTGCCCTGTTTTTTATGTTTTATGGAACCATTATGTCAGAGTTTTTGAGAATAGCTCGCGTTACTTGAAAACTAACAGACTTTATACCACCAGTTTCTAGTCTAGTAATAAGGATGATAAAAAAGGGTGGGGATAAAAATAAAATATTAAAACAGTTAAATAAAGCATTTTCTCATTATCCTGATGCGTTTGAATCGTTTAAGATAAACCAGACTATATTAATAACGTTAGTCCAAAACTATATTAGCAATGTATAAAATGTATTTTTAATTACATATAATTAATTTATAATAAAAAAGATATATATGTAAAAATATGTTTAACCTTTATATATCTTATTTTAAATAAGAATATAAATATACTAAATACTAATCATAGTGGGGGTGATATGTAGTTAAATGGGTTCATCCTAATCTTATAAATACAAGACTGATAAAGTAAAAAATTAAAAAAATATATCCATTTTAAATGTGGAAATTGATGAATCGCACAGGTAAGAAATTCATTTTTATAGTATGAAAAGGTTAGTAATTGCAATTAATAGAAAACTGGATCAAATGTTTGAAACATGTCTTCTTCCTAAGATAAAGGGCGGTGGTGTTTGATCAACACTGCTGGGGAGCCATGATGTGATATACTGTTTTGTTTTTAAATCCCCGAAACAGTGTTTCATGGTAAACAACTGATGATCCCTTGAAAAATAAATTATTGGTATTATAGTAAATTCGAGAGCGAGTTGATGCAGTTATTGCAGGTGATTAAATGACTTACTGACTAGATGGTGTTCTAACGAATGATAAAAATATTTTTGTATAGTTTTAAAGGTTAAACACTTCCAAGATATATATATATATATATATGCTGAACGTTTCCGTGTGCCTGGTCACGAATAGGCTTCTATAGGGTTGACTATTTTAAAAACAACTGATTACATATAATGATAGATGCATCGAGGATCAGGAATGAGTATGTTTGATTTGGCAGAACAGTGTTTCATAAAAATTGTGGGATCTGCGTTCGCACCATGTCCACAAAGTATGAAAATTAAAATAAAAAAAAACGTTTACAAGAGTTTTTGATATAGATATAAATGATAATACTTTGATAAGTATGTTTTAACTTAAATAGGGATGGTATAATAAAATTGTGTGGTTTGTGTTCGCGCCTGTCCTCCATAGAATGGAAATCTACACATAAAGAATTTTCATAGCTCTCTGCATAATTATAATTTGATAATTATGTTTCAGTTTGAAGAAATATGGTATAATAAAATTATGGGGTGTTCCTTGGCGCCTGACCTCCATAGAATGGAAATATGTCACAAAGTTTAACAAGACTTTTTAATGTAGCTCCACAGAATATTGTGAAAAGGGTTTCAGCGTGAACAGGTATGGTATAATAAATTATGGGTTTATGTATTTTATTTTTCCTTTCGTCATATTTTGCTTTGGTTTTGATACCCCCAAATTCGAAGCTATCTCTTTGCAGCCCTTCCTTTTCATAACCTAACATACTTAAATGAATCGGTCCATTTTCTTTAGGCTGTTTTTGAAACAAATCAACGACGGGTACATTTGCTAGTGTATATATATATATATATATATATATATATATATATATATATATATATGAAGCTAAAAATAAAATAAATATTTGCTAGAACAAGGGAAACAAACATTACACGAAACCTCATCTTACCACTGACACTATGATTATAACATTTTAGGTTAAAATAAAAGTGAGGCTGTTTTTGATTATTCTGTACTTTCACGCAACTCTTTATTAGAAATTTGTGGTACACGGGAATATTTAAAATGCTAAAATTGATTGCGTCATCATTTAGAAACCCATTTATAAGCATGGGAAAGGAAAATATTAATTACAAATTGTATGCTAACATCAAATGTGTCATCACAATTTCACAATTACTCAGACCAGTATGGACAAGGTTGCTACAAATTCAGTATAGGGTCCTGCGCGAAATCAAATAACCTGGGTAGAGCCATTGATACAAAAAGTGTCCAAAACATGTTTACACAAAACCGCCGATTAAAAACAGATTTTTCCTAGAAAGAAAAAAAATTAAAAGAATCTGCTAGCATCAATATCTTTTAATTTTTTTTATGTTGGGCGCAAGCACGCTTGAATTCAAGTACCCGTTTTTAATAGATGACAGAACTCAGCAGTTAAACAAGTACAAGTTCACAAGTTTTGTATATAGCACTGTTTCTATAAAAAAATCGTTGTCAACCTATTTTCATATTTACACATTCCACTACGAGCAAGAAAAAATGCCTCCCCAAAAACATTCCTATGGACTAAATATAACCGCATTTGCCTCCATACAGTCATCAACTTATGAGCGATCTCAGAAATACAATCATCAACTTATGAGCGATCTCAGAAATACAACTTTGTAACTTTCTCCGAGGATTAATCTAGATACTATAGATCACATCAGCAACATTATGCTGCCGCAGAGGCGTGGGGTAGAACAGGCTCAGCTTATGGGCAAAAACACGTCTGTGTTAAACAAATATGCTATACTTTATGCCATGCAGTCAAAACTCTCGCATATAACTGTTCCGCAGTCAAGTTTCTGGTTGTGTGAAGGGCGTAAATGTGATGATGCACGTAATTATCAGTTACGTTCAGATGTTCAAATAGGTACATTGAGTAATGGAGTAAGTTGTAGACAATGTAAGGCAAGAAAATAAACTAGAGAATCACCAGGTACGTGTTGTTGTGTGTCAAAGTTATTCTTCCAGATTTAGGTGCACCTTCATAACCATTAAGATCACTTATTGGTAACACTTCGCATAATTCTTTACATTTTTGAAGAACATTCGCAGTTAAAGTAAGTGCTTAAGTATGACCAGATTCGGTGTTTAACAAATACGTGAAGACGCGTATAGTCGAACATTTAAAGTGTGTGTGAGTTTGCCCATTGCTTCCCGTTGATGTTGGAACCCCACAGTATCATCAGGTCTATTTCATTGATGCTCAACAAGAAACGATAGCGAGATACACCTATGTATCCAATAGTTTGATATTGTTATTCATTTGCAAAGCATGCTTCATCGGGAAAATACTGTTAACCAAAACTTTAAGATATCTATGGAGCATGCTTAATTTGATGACATTCAAATGGTTATACATACCGACAAAACTCCGATATAATAGCAGAGACACCGTTTTAATGCATCTGAAACACGTGAGGTTGCTGCTGTAATAGTAGATCAGGAGTTTCATCATCGAGGCATCATTATGTATTTCAGAAACGATCAACTTCAACGTATCGCTGAATCAAATTAGGCTTATGATGCTTTGCATTACCCAATCATTCATCGGGCAAGTAAAGAACGGTATCATGTGTCGGTGTCGCAAGAAAGCTTCACAAGGAGTTAGTAGTCGGAACAAGAATTTCAGGTAAACATTTCTACGCTATAAAATAATGGTCTGGGACGGAAGTTTCAACATGCTTATTAAGTGTACAAAATTATTCCAACAATGTGTAGTTGAACTTTATGCCAATATAGAGCGTGAGACGCTTATTTACATAAAAAAATTACCAAAGAGAGCTAGCAGTTTCCGATTGCATTCACTTAAGATTCATTAAATATTGATGGCAACACTGAAAATGTGGGCCAACTGACTATCACACCAGCAACATATACTGGCAGACCTCGGCATATGCATGAACGCGCACCAGATGCAATCGCCTACGTTAAAAACTGCAGACTTATAACGTTTATCTTTAATCCGAAATGGCGATAGAACTCCTTTCAAATCAACAACCATATGATGGCCATGATATTATACCAAGTGGTTTTAATCTAAAGCTATGCAATTTTAAACACCTACTTACGAAGGAGAACATTGTTGGAGTTGTAGTAGCATAGAGGTACACCAGTGAGTTGCAGAAAAGAGGATAGCACCGTGCTCATTGTCTGTTTTGGCTTAAACAAAAGTTGAGATCCTCTGACATTGACTCGGTTACTAGTTCGGAAAGACCAGATCCTGTGACAGATCCTATTTTACATGATATTATTAAGCACCACATGATTCATGTATTATGTGAAACCGTAAACAGGTCTTCACCATATCACAGAAGGGCAATGTTCTAAGAGATATCCCATACAGTTTCTGTATGAAACTCAGACGGAAAAAGTGGTTAATCACTATATCTACGATTATCTACGGTAGCCGGAGGATTTGAAACAACAGTTACCCTCCCTGGCCAGGTATAATTTTCTGTAGACAATCGATGGGTTGTATCATATAATAAACGCTTTTTTTATACACATATCAATGTTGAATACTATAATGTTGTGAAATCAATTAAATACATTTGTAAATATGTGAAATAGCCAGGGGCCAAGCTGTGTTCACAATTAAAAATAATTGCCATGATGAAGAGATATGAAACTGACTGTTACATTTTTACTAATAAAGACATTTGAAGAAAACTTAACTTCCCCATACATGTACGTCATCATGTGGTTATTCATTTTAGTCCATCTAGAGAATTGACAGTTAATATACTTTACTGAAAACAATCCGGCGAATAAAATTGCAAATAACCCTGCAACAACTCTGACAGTTTTATTCAATTTATGTGCAACGATATTTTTTTGCACGAATACTTCTGTATATTTGAGTGCCCAGCTTATTATACACGGGGAACTTAAAATGAGATTTTCAAGCAAATATAATCGGATTGGGAAGTTCCAGTCTATCTGTGCTAAAAAATAGAAGTTTTTCGCGGGATATACACAGTACATAGAAATCAATTCGTGCTTCTGTTTGAAACTGCATCTACATCATGTTATGAGTTCCTAGCGCTTGAATGACCGCAAAACTATCAATGGTCAATTATGAATATATTCAAGGATGCATGTAATGCATATGGACTACTTTATGATAACACCTGGGATGCTACATTACAGGAAGCATCTACATCTTAGTCAGAACATAATTTGTAGATATTTGTTTGTCATCATGTTTACTACATATGATTTTTTTTCTCCAGCAGGACATTGACATACACACAAATAATCATTCCTACTGAAACCAACGCAATCAACATCTTGAGGCTGATATAACATATTCAGACAAAAATCTTGTACATGGCTTTTTACCTTATTAAAGATTTGGCT
Source organism: Euprymna scolopes (assembly GCF_053919585.1). Lineage (NCBI taxonomy): Eukaryota > Metazoa > Mollusca > Cephalopoda > Sepiida > Sepiolidae > Euprymna > Euprymna scolopes. The sequence continues at coordinate 101,837,331 of NC_136484.1, forward strand.
TATGAGGTAAATTGTAAGACACAGAATTCGTCTTACCTCACATTTATTGATCTAATACACATCCATTCATTACTGCCTGTACACGTGACATTAGCTATCAATCGCATGAGCAAGAATCAGTTGCTCGTGATGCTATTGCATACCTGAATTGCGAGTAAATTCATGTTCTTTACTGCAGTTAATAAGGTAGAAAGTCAGCAGGGTGGTCTCATATTACTTAATGCACCTGGAGGTACAGCAAAGCCATTTATTACTAAGTTGATTCTTTCAAAGGTTAAATGAGAAGTAAAAATAGCTGTAGCTGTGGCGTCATCAGATAATTTTTTTTTGTTTTTACATGGAGTTCACCACTTATCCAGGCCAAGGGCCACTCTGGGATAAGGGTTATTGTGTGTACAATAATCAATGGAATAGTGTAGTAATAGTATTGAGAATTTAGAAAGTGTCATTACTTAAAGGGGCGGGTCACCAGGAATTTTTTGTGTTGGACTTGAAGACATCCAGGTTGAAGTCGGGAGGGAAACAGGCAAGCGGAACAGAGTTCCACAGGCGTGCAGTTCGAAGAAAGAAGCTTTGTTCATGGAATCTAAGTTTTGATTTAGGCACAAATAATTAGTGGGGAAAATTATTGACGGTGGTTTCAGCTGGTCGGGTGTTTCTTTGAAGAAGATTGGCGGGGGGCATGCAAATGGAGCTCAGATGAGCACTTGCCATAGAAATAACGATAAAACAAAGATAGGTTCGCTACGTCTCTTCTGTGGGAAAGAGATTGCAGGGCAGAGAAAACGGCATCCTCCACTAAGCCACGAGGTCTATTTTGTACATTGTCAATGCAGGATACATTGTTTTTAGCAGCTCCTGTCCAGATGTGGCAGCAGTACTCCATCCTTGGACGCACTTGGCTTTTATATAGATAGAGAATTGCATCATTAGTGAGATATTTTCTGGAGCGGTAGAAGGATCCCACCATTTTCCCAGCGACCTTGGCCACAAACTTGATGCATGTTCCATTTAAGATCAGGAGTAAAGGTCAAACCTAGAAACTTATTAAAACGTGGGATCTCCCTAG
>NC_136484.1:101845899-101898399 GCF_053919585.1 Euprymna scolopes
ATGTATATATTACACATAAATAGATATATATATATATATTACACATAAATATATATATTACACATAAATATATATATATTACACATAAATATATATATATATATTACATATATATATATATTACACGTAAATAGATATAGATATATTACACATAAATAGATATAGATATATTACACATAAATATATACATATATTACACATAAATATATATATATTATACATAAATAGATATATATATATATTACACATAAATAGATATATATATATATATTACACATAAATATATATATATATTACACATAAATATATATATATGTTACACATCAATATATATATATATATATATATATTACACATAAATAGATATACATATTACACATAAATAGATATATGTATATTACACATAAATAGATATAGATATATGTATATTACACATAAATATATAGATATATTACACATAAATAGATATATATATATATTACACATAAATATAGATATATTACACATAAATAGATATATATATATTACACATAAATAGATATATATATTACACATAAATAGATATAGATATATATTACACATAAATATATATATATATATTACACATAAAAAGATATACATATATATTACACATAAAAAGATATACATATATATTACACATAAATATATATATATATATATATATATATATTACACATAAATATATATATATATATATATATATTACACATAAATATATATATATATATTACACATAAATATATATATATATTACACATCAATATATATATATATATATATATTACACCTAAATATATATATGTATACATATATATATATATATATATATATATATATACATAAACATATATACGTATATATATACATGCATATATATACTTAGATATATATATATATATACACATAAATAAATATATATGTGTATATATAAATATAAATAGATAGAGATTAAGGACTATCCATTTATCTAGTGTCTCCTTTTCAGATTAAATATCTTTTTAACTCATTTCAGAGTGTTTTTAACATATTTAATGAACTGTTTACTCATATATCTCTATATAAATAAAATGAACTCATTTTTCTCGTCTGTTTTTTACCTTAATAGGATTAAAAATCAAGATATTTCATGCAAATATAATATGCACAAACGGCAGAACAATATCTGAGGTGTGTTATAGGCTTATTATTTCTCAAATTCCTCGATAATCTTAGATTTCTATACTTTTTCTGCTGAGTAGGCACGGCCAAAATCGGATAAGATCAATGGAAGTGGTAAAATATTTTCTCTCTAATAAATTCCTCCTCCCCCTGCCACCACTTAACACCGTTTGGGGATCGTTCACAAGGAACAGTTTAGAAGAGAACACTGGTTTAGCTTGGTAGTTCTTTCATGTGAAGTTATTTAAAATCACTAAACTAAGCTGCAGTGCTCTGTTGCGTAGTGGTTAGCGTGCTGGACAATAAACATTATATTTTCACTTTCGCGCCGACCTACCGTAGTCGTTTTTTTTTTCCTAAACAACTGGAATGGACATTTCTTGGTGGCCGAACTGTTAACGTTGCAGTTGTTTTTTTTTTGTTTTTTTTCACACTTTATTTTCCTACTTTTACTCATGACTCCGGGTTTGATCCTTCCTACTTACCTACCATGAAATTTTTAAACTCCCCCCCCGTCCCGGAAACAAACACTCGGGCAACGCCGGGTGCCCCCGCTTATATATATACACATATATATATATATATATATATATATATATATATATATATATATATATATATATATATACTAGCATTTCAGTCCGGCTTTGCCAGGGTGTTGGGAGGGTATCTTGAGCCAAAAAAAAAAAGTGGTAGTAGGAAGGCAGTCTCGACCCAGTACCTTGAAGGAGGAAAAGAACGGTGAAAAACTTTAACGTCTTTGCGGTTACGCCCGCCGCCAAACCTGGGGTGACTCGTGTTTAACTTAAGGCTAGACAATCGAAAGGAGAGGTTTACTTTAAAAAATATCGGAGAAAACAGCGACCCCCACCACTGTAGAAAAGTGCTTATTTAAAGTTGAAGGCATTTTTAGTCAATCTTTAGATATGTGAGGTATGGTAGGTCGAACTTTAAAACGATACTGATCTTGGTAAAATCCATTGCCATTGTCGGATGGTGTAGGCACAAATGCAAACATACATACACACCGACATACATAAAAACGCTTGTAAATTCGTTTCTGAGAATTTTTCATCGAATACATGAAAACCTTGCCCTATCCTTGAATACCCTTTATATAAAATTTCATATGTTTAGACCAGAAATTGTCTGAGTAGTTCGGTAGAGTCAGCAGAGGTCACATTTGTTTAACTTTGCCCCGATTATGACCCCTTAACATTTATTGTTTTGAGCTCAAATCAACTTATTCAGTTAGATCCCTGTCCAAAGAACCTATATCATAAATGCCAAATGTTTAGACCCAAAATTGTCGAAGGAGTTTGGTAGAGTTCTCAAAAGTCAAATCGTTTAACAGCCCAATTTCTGGCCGAAAACCGACCCCAAAGATTTTCTCATATCTCAGTACCCTTTTTATCAGATTTCGAATCGTTACACGTAAAATTAATGTTATTGGGTAGGGAAATGTACACAGATACCCCCATACACACACGTTCACTTTTATAGATATACTAGCATTTCAGCCCGTCCTTGCATGAGTGTTCGGATGGATGTGTACGTTGAGCAAAAAAAAAGTGGTAGTAGGAAGGCATGCTCGAACCTGTACCGCAAAGGAGAAAAAGAACGGGGAAAAAACCTGACGTCTATGCTTTTACGACGACCACCAAACCGGAAGTGATTTTTAAAAAAATTATGCGAAACAATCGAAAGGAGAGGATGACTTTCAAAAATGTCGGCGAAAAAAGCGAGACCACTCTAGAAAAGTGGTCAGGTTATGGTGAAGATATTTTTTTTCTTAGCCAATTTTTCGATAGCTGTGAAAAGTCGTACTTCCAAACGATACTTATCTTTAGAGAATCTGTCCCCTCTGTCGAAATGTTGGCCAGACATGCAAACATACATACATACATTTATCTATTGGTAACTAAAGATTGTCGATCCCAACCGATGAAAAAGCTTGCCTTATCTCGGAATACCCTTTATGTAAATTTCAAATGTTTAAACCAGAAATTGTCTGAGTAATTTGGTAGATCATTTTTACTATAGTTCACTTTTTTAAAACTTTGATCTGTATTATGATCTCTTAACAGTTATTGTTTTGGGCTCAAATCAAGTTAAGTAAAGTCAATGCTTAAGGAACTTATATCTAAAATGTCAAGTGTTTTGACGCAAAATTATTGGGGGAGTTTGGTAGAGTTCTCAAAGATCAAATCGTTGAACTTTGCCCCCTTAACAGTCCAATTTTTGGCCGAAAACTTATCACATAGATTTTCCCAAATCTCAGTTCTCTGAATATCAAATTTCGAGTCTCTAGACTTTAAATTGACAGTTATTGCGTAGGGAAATTTACAGAGACAGACAGCCACACATACACGTTCAATTTTATAGATATATTAGCAGTTCCGCCGGGCTTTGCTCGGGCCCAATGTACTGTTGATAAGGCTATGTGCATATGTATTAAAAATTGTAATTATGTAAAGTAATACCTTTCTCTATACTACCTTCCTTAACTACCACAGAGAAAAGACCGTCAGGCATTTTCACTTTTATAGATATACTAATATGTGTGCCAGGCGTTTCCCAGGTATTTGGAGGTGTATGTTGAGCAGAAAAAAACGTCAGTTTTTAAAAAGTGTTACCTCTATTTTGACCCCTTAACATTTATTGTTTTGAACTCAAACCAATTTATTAAGTTAGGTCTATGTCCAAGGAACCTATATCAATATTTTCAAGTCTTTAGACCCAAAATTGTAGAAAGGAGTTTGGTAGATTGTTCAAAAGTCAAATCGTTGAATTTGACGCCTTAACACCCCAATTCCTGGCCGAAAACTGATCACATTGATTTTCCCAAATCTCCGTACGTTGAATATCAAATTTTGAGTCTGTAGACCAAAAATTGACAGTTATTCTGTAGGGAAATTTACACAGACAGACAGCCACACAGTCACACATACACTTTCACTTTTCTAGATATACTAGAATTTCAGCCCGGCCTTGCCTGGGTGTTTGGAAGTGTGTGTTGAGCAAAAAAAAAAGGTGGCAGTAAGAAGGCAGGCTCGAACCCGTACCGCAAAGGAGGAAAAGAACGGGAAAAAAATCTGACGTCTATGCCATTACGACCACCGCCAAACCGGAAGTGGCATTTTCACAAATTTAGGCGAGACAATCGAAAGGACAGGACCACTTTCAAAAATATCGGCGAAGAAAGCGACCGCCCCCTGTGGAAAAGTGTCTAGTTTAAGATGTATATATTAATGTTTTTAGCCAATCTTTAGATATGTGTTTTATGATAGGTCGAACTTTAAAACGATACTGATCTTAGAAAAATCCATCGCCATTATGCGAAATATTGGCAGACATGCAAACATACATATATACATACATTTATACATTGGTAATTAAAAATCTTCGATTACAACCAATCAAAAAAGCTTGCCCTATCTCTGAATACCGTTTATGTAATATTTCAAATGTTTAGACCAGCCATTTTCTGAGTAATTTGGTAGATACCGCAATGGTCAATTTTTTAAAAACTTTGACCCCTATTATGACCTCTTAACATTTATTGTTTTGGGCTCAAATCAAATTATTAAGTAAGATCCATGTCAAAGGAACCTATATCTAAAATTTCAAGTGTTTAGACCCAAAATTGTCGGAGGAGTTTGGTAGAGTTCTCAAAAGTCAATTCGTCGAAGATTGACCCCTTAGCTGCCAAATTTCTGGCCGAAAACCGATCACAAAAACTTTTCCCAAAGCTCAATACCCTTTATATCACATTTCGAGTCAGTAGACTTTAAATTGGCAGAGTTATTGCTTAGGCAAATGTACATAGACAGACACACGCATACATGTTTACTATTATAGATATATAGATAGACTAATAGATTAAACAAAAATATATACGTATACATAAATATATATGGAAACAATGTTTTGTTTACTGTAAAGATTTTACGCAAATATTATGAAAGTATAAATTATGTAGAATATCTGCATGAATATAATTACACGTAATAGTAAACTCTAGATGATCATCCCATGAGCAAACCGAAAAAAACTAATAGGGAATTAATTAAAATGAATGTTTAAAAGAATAGGCAAATTAGCTAGATTTTTGCTAGTGAATGCATTTCCACAACCCATATATAAAATTGCATTTTCTTTTTTAAATAAATAGAAGACAGGGGGGGTAATATGAATGTCAATACACACACAAAAAACGAATTTATACGAGTATAGATAGATAGATGGATTGGATGCAATATTTAATAATGATGATTTAAAAAGTATTAAAAAAAAAGACTCATGCGCCACAAACGAGAATCGAAACCAAAACGCTCAGCTCATGATTTATTTTGCCTCTACCGTCAATGTCTGGGCTATGAAACCACATTTACGGCAGGGCTAAAAATTAAAACCTGAACTTATAGCTACTAGGTCAGGCATTCGTAGTTCCGGCGTTCGTTCTCTACCCGGAAAATTTCATTTTTTTTTATTGTCACATTTTTGCATCTATTTTTTCGGGCTAAACCCCAAATATAAAGATTTGCATGGATTCAAATACCTTATATATGAAGTGTTATGTCTATAGAACAAAAAGCTTCAGGAGGAGTTTGGTAGGCAACATTTGTTAAACAAAATATATACGTATACATAAATATATATGGAAACAATTTTCTGTTTCCTATAAAGTGTTTACGCAAATATTATGCAAGTATAAATCATGTAGAATACTTGCATGAATATAATTGCACATAATAGTAAGCTAAAGATTATTATCCCACTAGAAAACCGAAGCAACTAATAGTATATTATTTTAAGTTAATGTCGAAAAGTATAGGCAAATTAGCTGGATCTATTGCTAGTGAATGCAATTCCATAACCCATATATGAGAAAATTGTATTTTCTTTTCAAACAAGTAGAAAAGAGGGTTTTTAATATGAATAGCAATGCACGCAATAGAAAAACGAATGCATAGGAATATATATATATATATATATATATATATATATATATATATATATATATATATATATATATATATATATATATACTAGCAAAAGTACACGTCGTTGACTCGGTTAAAAAACAGCCTACAGAAAATGGAATCTGATTTATGAAAGTATGATAGGTTATGAAAAGGAAGGGTTAAAAGAGATAGCTTCGAATTTGGGGGTATCAAAACCAAAGCAAAATATGATGAAAGTAAAAAAAAATAGATAAACCCAATAATGTATTATACCATACCTGTTCATACTGAAACACTTATCACACTATTCTGTGGATCTATATTAAAAGAAACAAAAATATTGTTAAACATTGTGACATATTTCCATTCTATGGAGGTCAGGTACGAACGAACACCCCATAATTTTATTTTACTAGATTTCTTCAAACTGAAACATAATTATCAAAGTATACTTACGCAAATAGACAGGAAAAGTATTTATTAAAGTGTGTGCCTATTTCCATGCTATGGAGGCCAGGCGGCAACACAGACCCCACAATTTTATTATACCACCCCTATTTAAATTAAAACATACTTATCAAAGTATTGTTATGTACATCTATATCAAAAACATTTGTAAACGTTTTATTTTATTTTTAATTTTTTTTATGTCCATATTTTGTGGAACAGGCGGTAACGCAGACCCCACTATCTAAATGAGCCACCGTTCTGCCAGATCAAACATCTTCATTCCTGTGTCTCGATACAACTTTTATCACTGTATGTAATCATTTTTTTTTAAATCGTCAACCATATAGGAGCCTATTCGTGACCACACAAACTCCCCCACAGATATCCAGCTTTATATTATAGATATATACATAAATATTTATATCTATATGCATATACACACCCCCATATACATATATATATGTATGTATATAAATATATATTATATATATGTGTATATATGTGTATATATGTATATATATGTGTATATATGTATATATATATGTGTATATATGTATATATATATGTGCATATATATGTACATATATATGTGTATATATAAGTGTATATATGTGCATATATATGTAAATATATATGTGTATATATAAGTGTATATATGTGCATATACATGTACATATATATGTGTATATATAAGTGTATATATGTGTATATATATGTATATATATGTGCATAGATATGTGTGTATATATGTATACGTGTATATGTGTGCATATGTATATGTGTGTGTAATATATATATATATATATATATATATATATATATATATATATATATATATATATATATATATATATATATCAAACAGACATGTAATTCCGTAATCGGCTTCTAGAGATCTGTGAAAGTAAATTAAAAAAAAGGATCACAATTTTGGTGTATGTTCTAATTCAAGACATCGCATGGAATAAGAAACATCTTTACAGGCAAGGGGCAACTGAAAATACAATATATTTATCGTATTAAGAAGGTAAAACATAGAAATAATAATAAACGGACGGAATATAATCATATGGAAACATATAAGCAACTGGAGGAGGCATATCTTCGCTATTATCTAATAAGCAAATTTCATGACTAAATCATATCGATAACATCAGAGAAAGAAAAGTAAAAATCATTTACATGCAGTATTGAATGACACAATATGCAATGTGTACAAGAGTTGAAATTTCATCATCTCAGAAATTCTTATTGTATTCACCAAGGAAATAATAAAAATCGAAGAACCAAACGTTGACAATTGTATTGCGATGAGAAAATGAACACAGGCACAGGATACAAGTCTCTAGCACATGTTTCTGAGGTCTAGATTTCTAGGTCACGATTGTCGCAACACAACCCTTATAGAGGTTATAATGAGTACACTTCTCTATAAGAATGTGAAATATGCTCCGCGGCAGGATGTTCTCGTTGATAAAGTTTTTTGTAAATCACAATTTAAAACTGTACTTCCCCTGAGGGCAGTAAAATAAAACACTTCCTATCATAATTATTAACAAAGAACTAGATATATCTATGCTACTTTCCACGTAACCTTTTCCCTTTAGTGAATGTAGTTTCTTTTTCATCTGCTTCGACTTTCAGCAGCAACCACGATTAGACAGATATAGTGCTCATCGACGTCCTGCAACTGACAAAACCTCATTGAGAGGAGGGCAATGCCCATTTTCCGTATATATATATATATATATTTGCTTGCAATGTGTATGAACATAGAAAACATTTATCCTGGCAATTGGCAAACTTATTGATAGTTAAAATAGGGGCATTACTTTTGTTACATGATAATGGCTGTCCCCTTTTCATGTAAGTATAAAAATAGAGAGATTTAGTTAAAATGAAAATGAAATAGCATAGACGAAATTCGTACTTCGTAATTTAGGTTTAGACATAGATTACGAGAGAGAATTAGCAAATGGAATGTTAAATCAAACGATTGTTTAGCTTAGAGATAAAATAGTTTGAAGAAAAGAATGTGCAGTGTCAATTCTGTTATGAAAATCCAATTGAAAGAATGCAACTACATGATAATATAATTAACATATTATTAACATATTGGAAAAATAGGTTACTGGGAATATAGGTTAAAATTCCTTTTGTAAACAAAGGAAACAGTTTTGGACACGCATTTCCAGAACACATGAAAGAAGACACATGTTTTAACATGTGTATGACGTCATGGAAAATTGGAAGTTCTCGATATAGTTAGAAAATTTAAAGTTAAGGGAGGAGTGTCTGGGAGAGAGTCAGAGAGAGTATGAGGACGACAGACGACAGTCCAGACATCGACATTCGAACATCTATATATTAATCTCTTTATAACACGAACAATCTCTCTTACAACATCTCTCTCTCTAAGACTAACTCTTAATAAGACTTCCTAATAACAACAATAATAATAATAAGAACTAAATATAACACTTTTACATGAGATAAAACTAAGTTTTGCACTCCTATCTTGGCAAGAGCTGCTAGGAAGATATATCTTTTCTTTTTTTTACACAGTGATAACCACATCTCAAGGCCCGGAGGCCAATCAGGGATAAGGGTTATTGCAAGTACACTACGTTAGTGTGGAGATTTGATGAAGTGTTTACTTAAGGGGGAGGTTCATTAGGAATTTTTTAACATTGGACTTGAAGACATCCAAGTTGTAGTCCGGTGGGAAGCAGGCAGACGGAACAGTTCCACAGGCGTGCAGTTCTAAGAAAGAAGCTTTGTTCATGGAATCCGCGTTTTGATTTAGGCACATATATAGAGTGGGGAAAATTTTTCACAGTGGATTCAGGTAGACAGGTGTATTTCGTGAAAGATTGGCGAGGGGGACCAGTGATTGGAGTCTAGATGGGCACCTGCCATGGAAATAACGATAAAACAAGGATATGCTCGCAACGTCTCTTCTGTGGGAGAGAGGTTGCTGGGTAGAGAAAAGGGCATCCTCCACTAAGCCACGAAGTCTATTTTGTACTCTGCCAAGGTGTTACATATAGGGGTTTCATGGAGAGAGTCTTAGGAAGAGTCTTATTACAGTGAGGGATGTTGTAAGACTCAGAGAGAGAGAGAGAGAGAGAAGTTGTTGTATAAGTTGTTGTACGAGAGAGATTGTTCATGTTATTATTCTTATATATTAAAAATGTTATTTCTTAGATCTTTCTGATGGAAGAAGAAGAAGCAGAAGAATAAGCTCTTTGTGGGAGGACATAGTGTTCAGGCAGTTCGGACAGTGTGTAGACATGATGATGTTGAGACGTGTATGTAAAGACATATATGAACACAAATACACTATACAATTGGACTTTACCTTTTTAAGAATCATAAGACACAAGACGAGCTTTACAAAAAAACACTTGATGGTTTATTCTTCACACGGCCATGATTCCATCATCAAGAATTCAAAGTTTCACATTTTTTTCTTGAAGTGACGTCTCGCTTCCAGACGTCTGGCTGTCCCTGAGTTTTCTCACTGACTGTTTTCTAACTAAAGTTTTTCTCTATTCCTAGAACATTCTATTTTCCGTGACGTCATACACATGTGAAAACATATGCATTCTTTCACGTGTCCTGGACATATGTGTCCAAAACTTTTCCTATTTCTCAGTAACCTATTTATCCAATATGTTAAAAACATTATCTTATAAGCTGCATTCTTTCAATTTAAAATTTCATAATAAACTTGAGAGCTCACATTATTTTCTTGAATATTTTATCTATATTCCAAACAAATGTTTGTTTTACATTTTTAAATTCTTTCACGTAATCTATTTCTAAAATAGATTACGAGGTTCGAATTTCGCCTATGCTATTCATTTTCATTTTAAACTAAATTCTCCATTTTTAAACTTACATGAAAAGGGGACAGCCCTTATCATGTAACACCGGCAGGATAGGCTGTTTTTAGCAGCTCCTGCCCAGATATGGAAACAGTATTCAATCCTTGGACGTACTTGGCTTTTATATAGATAGAGAATTGCATCAGTAGTGAGATATCTTCTGGAGCGGTAGAAGGATCCCAGCATCTTTCCAGCGGCCATGGCAACAGACTTTATGTACGTGTTCCATTTCAGATTAGGAGTAAAGGTCAAACCCAGAAACTTATCAAAACACAGGGCCTCACCCAGACGAGAGACATCCATCACAATTGATTCCAGATGGGGATCAGAGGGTTGATGATGCCTTGACAGAGTTCAAGATATACTTCATAGCCTAGTGGGGGGGTGCCTTTTAACTTCCCTGCCATCACAGAAGAGACGTTACAAGCCTGTCTCTGTTTTATCGTTTTTTACATGGCAAGTTCTCGTCTGATCTCCAATGGACTCCTCGCTGAACATTGAGGAGAAATATTCGTTTGGCTGAAACACTATACTATTTTCCTCCACTCTTTATCTATACGTAAACAACAACACAGATTCTATGAACAAAGTTTTTTTGTTTTCTTTATTAGAACTGCACCCCTCTGGAACTCTCTCCTGGTGACATTGCATTTATTTTTTTCTTGTGATTGAATAAGCCCAAAATGAAATGAAATAAATAAACAAGAAAATAGAAATTGGTATCACCTCAATAGGTATTACAGATATATAAATTACATTATTAAAAATTGGAGATTTCACGCACACACACGCGCACACATACACACACACACATATATATATTTATATATATATATATATATATATATATATATATATATATATATATATATATATAGGGTATACAGTAGTTAACAAAATTGCTGGAATATTTTAACTATATATGGCGTGAAAAGTGAGAAAACATAAAAAGTGTGACCAAATAATATTTACTGAATCCAATTAATTAACATGATATATAATATATATATACATATATATATATATATATATATATATAATACAAACACTGACAGAAAACAAATTTATCATGAATATAATTACAATATTGGCTGTTGGAAACAAAATATGCTTTTTAAGTTATTAATAAAAACTGAACTACTCCAACTTTCTCATACTAAAATTAGTTTAACTTTTTTGGTTGTAAAAATGTTCTATAAGTCTGTCATCAAAAATCTTACAGAAAATACGTCATATAAATTAATAAACGTATATCATAATGTATTGCATATTAAAGGCCCGATTTTGTTACCAGAGTCCATTTCAGAAATTGTATCTTCGCACAAATAGTAAAAACCAGTGCACAATATCCACACTAGAATACTTTATATAACTGAGGCATTTTCGTATAAATATAATTACAATATTGGTAGTTTCCAACAATATATGCTCTTCACTGAGAGCACAATTGAACCATGATATTTGATGTTTTTCTGTAAAAATGAATTCACGTTATTACGTAAAAATAATTACATGGACTCATCAGGGTGTTTTTTTTTGTAGAATGAGGCGCATTTAAATTATTTATTTCTGCTTAAATTACAATTTAACTATAATACTTTAATTTGTGGCATAAAACTTTTAATGAAACCAATATTTATAGATATGTATATAAACTCAACAGTAGATTATCTGCAGTTCAATGCAGACAATATTGTATTGTGGATTAAGTAACTGATGTGAGGTGTGTGAAATGTCCTTCCAGAAAATATGTAGTGGGACCCATCTAGAGCAGGCAGTTTATCGATTTTACTGATTTTGATAATAATAAAAATACCGAAGTTTTATATTCTGTTAATCCTGAATAAATTTAATACAACGGCAGGTCTCATTGCTAGTGTAAGTATGATTGGAAATTTAATTAAACGTTTCAGCAGTAAATATTTTTAGATGACATGCCGCTTATCTATGCCCCTATACCACTGCAATAATAAGCTTGTCTATTGGAAGTTACTACAAACTGCGATGAATGGTACGCAGGTGTAAACTGGTGTGAATTTTATAAATTAAGGAAACGTATCTAAATGAGGTTTTTCAGATTTGCACTTGAAAATGAAAAGTCAGCCCGGAAGCAGCATCATGATATGATATTCCAGATGCAAATAATTATAGAGAAATAATGTTACTCACGAATGCTCCCATTTTAGGTGCACATAGATTGAAAATAAAATTAGCTGTAATTATACGAGTTCGTTGTTCTATTTGTTTTACCCTGAAGAACTGTCCCAGTCAACAATCAAGTATCTATATTCTTTACGATTTACAGATAGGTAAGCTGTCTTGTTGCCATTTAGTGTGATCTTATTTGATACAACTGATTTTTTTCTAGAGAGCAGTAGAGGAAGAATATTGGAAAAGCACAATTCAAGATACTCTTCGCGAAAATGATTAAGAAGTTAAGCAAAATATCCGTCGTGTTTTACAAGCGAATAGGTTTATCATCACTGCTAAACCATAATACATAGAAAAGTTATTAAATAAAGGGGGTTAATCATTAATTTTGGTGGTGGATTTTCATTTCATAATCATCAAAATAAAAATCATGACTGGTATTAATATTATTCATAAAAAAACGCATAATATTGTTGATTGTATCAGATATTTGCTCAATAATTTTAATTATATCAGTGTAATATGATGAGGAATAAAATTAAAACGAGGCTCTATTGATATGTAACATAAAAACATAGATACGCAGATGTAATATCGTCAAAAGAAGTTTATCAATCACATATAAATTTCCTTGATGTAGGCATTAGTTCCGCAACTACAATGGTATTGGAGATCAGACTCCGAAGTAATGTTTGAAGTCTTGGTCGTGTGATCCGCTGTGGAAACTGACGGATCATTGAAAAGTTCGAACATGTAATTGATTTAAAATTCTAGAAGATTGAAATGTAGCCCCATAGTTTTATATAGGAAATCGATACTTGATTTAAAAAATGAATTATCTTATAAAATCAGCAAAATCGTCCTTGCGTTTTTTTTTTTTTACTTTAAAATTAAGTTTAGCATATTTCGGCTCCAACAAAAACAAATGAGAAATTCAAATATGCACCATGCGAATCAACAAACTTTTGCAAACGCAATGCAAATATATTTATGTCGGTAATGTAAAAATCTTGCGTTCTGGTGGCGATTAAGTCGCTGAAGGCGTTTTTTATATCGTTTATGCATTTGAAACATTTTTTTATGCTGAAAGTTTCGAGAGGGAAGGTGACACTTAATGACGGAGTTTCCTTTGATTGCCATTCACTTTGTTAGGCACCCAGTTAGCATTATTTTTTTTTTTGTCTTTGCCATCTCAGCCAAATGGTTGGAAAACGACATATACGTTACGTCTAATTCAAAAACAAGTTCTTCAACAGTTTGGCTGGATTGACTTCAAGAAAGGCTTGTAATTGATCGTTGTTAACATCTGGTTGTCGACCAGTAATCTAATCACCTTCACGACTCTCTTTCACGCGAAGTAATTTCTTAAACCACTATTTTGTTGTGTGTTCAGTTGCGGTTCCTGGCCACACCGATGAGTACATATTTCGAGCTGGTGCACAGTTTTTGGCCTATCTTAAATTAAAATAAAAAGTATGCAGGTTTGCTTTTTTCGTCTTTTATTCAACGTTCTTAAAAAACTGAATCATTGTTTTAAAAAAACTGTAATTTAAACTATTATATGGAGCGAAAAATCCCCTTGAAAGTTATATATAAAGTATAGCTATTATATGAAAACACATCATTTGAAATCAAATTTCAAAATTCCGCATAACGTTTCTTGTCAACGGAATATATTGTGATTTAATACACAAATTCATATAATCCGTCCTTGCGCCCGTGATGTGAGCAGCGTTGACATGTCTGTCTTCTAAATTTTGCTAAACCGGACATAGTGCATCTCTCCACATAACCGGCTTTTTTTTTTAATAATTCTAGTCGATTTAATGTTGTAAGAAGCCGAGGAGTGTTGCTATTCAACGGTTTATCGTTTGAAATTGCTTAATCGGTTACATTCTGTTGTCAGAATTTGTACCGTTACTCCTTTGTTTTGTTTTCAACCATAGAGTGTACAGTTGCGCGAATATCTATGTCTTCGGATTTTAAGCTTACGATGAAAACGAAGAATTTGAATTACTTTTCTGTTAGCGATTCCAGCTGAAAATCTTCGCATAGTGGATGAACAATTTCAACGTATTTGAGAAAATCGTCTGTAACAGTTTCTTTTATTTAAAAAAAAATTGTAACTGATGTTAAATAAAGTTGCGGACTCGCCCAAAATTTCAGATAGCTGTGGTATCATTTAATCATATGTTAAATTTGTTTTCTCGTAAGGATGTAATTTGAATATATTTCATGTTCTGCTGTACCCAACTTATAAATTAGAAAATTGACTTTCCAAACTTCGATCAAAAATGAGAACTGATATTCAAATGTATCCTTCTATTACCAATACCAAACAATTATAGTCTGCTTCCAATTCGGTCGAATAAACATATTGTGATTGCTATTGTATCCAGAGAAAATAAAGGCGGTTTGTTGATCAAGTGCTTGTTACATTGAGCCGTAAATGTTCAATAAAATTGTTTAGAGCCTTTAAAATGTCAGAATTGTTCCATTAATGTTTAATCTATGGCGAAATAATTCCGATTCTTACTTTCTGTTAGCACAATATTATTTCGTTTGTTTGCAAAAAAAAAAAACATTCTCGTGCGTTATGGTTTTTCTTGTGTGTTAACAAAATATTATTATAGATAATGTACTATGTTGTATATTCACAAGAATACATCGAGTAAAATATTTTTTTTCCTTTTGCGCAGAAAATACACTCTCTCATGAAGGTTTTATGTGATTTTTTTTTGTTGGTTGATGTTTAGTATTCAATTCAAACTCCTCCATATCGCAGATATTTTGTTGTCTGGATAATTATTGAAGTCAAGATCACGGAATTACAAATAATAAACAGAAACGCTCATTTCATGTTAAATACAATATATTTGTGGCCGTAATTGAATTAATTACAGTCGATATTGAATGTCCAAGTGATGCCCGCTATGGTGTTCCCCTCTTTCCAGAACTCTTCGGACTTTTTCTAGAATCTATAAAGAGCGATAATTCTTACCCCTTTATTAGAGTTATTCCCCCTTTTTGATTGCTATAACAGTTAGTTATATTAAAACATAATTAACTCAAGTGTTTTTTCTTTATATATGTTATAGTTAATTCAGTAGATTTATAAAATATTCTCCAGGATAAATTTTAGGTAAAGTCTTTCGTAAATACCTATTTCCTCTTTCCCCGTTCATAATTCTGGCTACTTGTGAAGATAATAATAGCCATTTTCATTAAGACAAAGGAATTACGAAGGTTGGAATATTGGAATATAAACAAAATTTTAAGTGGATCTATTTTAGTATTTAAATGTTCTAATGGAAGGACCTTCAAATTGTTTTATGTTTCTGTATGGAAGGGAAAAATAATTAGTTGTCACGTGTACCTTGGAGCGGGCGTTTTTTTATCCAGGAAAATAATTATTTGTGGTTACTGAAAACGGAAGATGTTCAAATTTTATATCATTATATTTTGTGAAAATCCTATTTTTATTTATAGAATATTTGTGTATTGATAATTAATGAGGTTTCTTTATTTTAGATATTTTACTAATACTTATTTGGACATTTATGATGGATAAGTATAGTATTCAGCAACGTACGCATATTGTACACTAGTTTTTACAAAATCAGGGATCGATTGTTCTGATTCACAGACCTTATCGACGGTATTTTCATGTAAGTAATAGCCCATATAACAAAAGTTTCTAAATATTGTGCACCGATTTGAAGACCAAGCAGTTGTCCTTGATCTTTAATATTACAGAAAACACATTAGGAACGAAATAAGAGTTTAATCGCAAAGCAGAAAGTCTGCAATTTGTCATGAATAATGCTTTTGAAAGAACCCAAATATGCGAAGTTGACAATGGGCCATGTTTTTTTTTTCATAAATGAATATTGTTGAAATTGTGCATTGCTTTTTAATTTCCCAATGTTTTAGTGATATTGTGTTTAAATCACAGAAATATATCCTAAAAATAAAGACTCTACTTATGTTCAAACCTGTTAGTGCCTTTCTGGAAATCTGACATATATTACCCCCCCACACATATATATATATATATATATATATATATATATATATATATATATATATTTATGTGTGTACGAAAAGCAGTAATTTATCACGAGACAACTAAAAGCAATAATAAACAGTTTTGATACAGTACATCTTTGTTTTATTCAATTCTGGGACTAATATATACTTATAACTTCTTATATGGAACTCATTAAATTGTTTGTTTTCACTTAGCAACTCAAATAAACTGTAGGAATATATTACTCAAGGAAACAGCATGAAAATAAACTATGTTTTTTTTTATTATACTTGTCTCCACGAAGCATAAAATGACAAAATAGTATTTATTATGCAGTGAATTCCATTAAGAATTGCATTAAGCAAATTCCAATGAGGAGCACTGTGATTAAACACTTCTTGCATTTTACTCTTTACACACGCCCTAGGCACATTCTATCACAAATAAGGTAGATAATGGAAATCTTACAGCAATTGCTCTTAAATATATGAGTACACTATCAAGATGGACAGAAACGTTGCATGTAGCTTTACAAGATAATGACAACATTCATAGTAGGATATGTCACATAACATACATGGTCCGATAATGTACTTGTTCTTTAACAGAGCACATTAAGACAAAGCAATCACACTAAAGAGCAATCCGATTTTCCTCTTCGTTTGTGGTTGATTAAATTCTTAGATGGCATGGCCTTAATAAACATGCACTTTAATCTATGTTGATATCCACATCACCGTTCTCACCATTAGTGTTAATCAAGTAGTATTTACTGAACAAATCAAGGATATTGATCTCGGCCCACGCATGACTAATTAATGAACAGCAATTTTCACAACTTGACCCAGCTGGCCAAACAATTGATGTTGAGTGGTGACAATTGTGTCACACATTATAAAACAGAACGAAGAATAATTTTCTATATATGGAAATTACGTTGAGCAACAGGAGGGTAGTATATATTTAAAATAAGAAGCCTCTTGTTAAGGACGTTATGCCTACGTTTACAGGTTTTCAATCACAGCCAAACAGTTGGATATGTTATGTTTACCGTACGATTATAAACAACGATATTCCAAAATTGAAAGATCTCAAAACCAGATGGTTTTTAAGATCAGGCTTTGTCTAATGATTCCTGCTTTTTAGGGAATCAACTTCAATTATATAATAAAGTGTAATACACTATATACGATTTTAGAAATACTGAAGTGGTATTGAAAATGGACTTATCAATCATTAGCTCGGAGAAAGTTGATTAGAAATGCTCTTCAGATTGCCATCACGTGTTGAATTTATCAACAATCGGGCATTTTTATCTCATGTTTGGAAATTATTCTTAGATAAATGTGCACCTCTGCATTTCTATGTACTTTAATCACAAAACCACCCTTACCACTCTTAAATCATAACTTTAATTGCTATCTATCTATTATTATTATTATTATTACTATTATGCCAATCTTTACATTTTTGTACCTTAGTATCTCGATCAAACTGACCACGATGTTTCATTCCTAATTAGTCAACATTTATGCTTCGATTCTGTTCAGGTACTCCTATTATCGTCCAATGACTCCTTATCGAACCCTTCTTTTTTCACCACTGCTGCAAGTAACACTTAATGATTGTAAGCCAAGTAGTAGTGAAAACTTCCAAGACCCCCCATAACATCCCCCTTTCTTTTTTCGTTCTCTTTTATATACAGCGTGAGCACATTACAATTTGGGTGAAATACTCTATATTTTACTAATTGATTATGTGGTCCTATCTAGTTTTAACATTTATCCTGTGACCATTCGGAAAAAGCTACACTGTATCGAATTATAGCAACTACCCATGAATTGATGGCTGAGAACAGGATCCTACCATTTAGTCTATATTTCAGGAGCAGTTTGCGTCTCCTAATATACCTCTTTCGGGTTCATTTTTTTTATTTCAGTGCAAAGCATCATACCAAGTTCTGGCACCCCAGGTTTCTGTAGCGTTCTGCATTCGGATCTACTTAACTTATACTATATGGCAAAAATGATGCCTGGAGTGACTCCGCTCTTTCATTATTTAAGCTTATCTACTGCACACTTGGAAATTCCAAACTTCATCTTTACGATTCTCTCAACTACTGTAGGGTTTGATCTGGAGAGTCAATTTTCTCTGCTGTTTTTCTTTTACAAAAATTGTCTTGCCCAATACAAATCATTCTTGTATGTGGCACAATCTGACACAATCATCCACAGAAACAGTAAATCTCTCATGGATTCCTTTGAAAGATCGCAGGCAGTACCCATCAATTTTATTAATTCTGAGTGTTTCGCCAAGCTATGAACTACATTTGTTTTCTCAAATTTTCAATAGAAATCCGGATATCCTTTTTTTTTAGTCCCTAAAAAGCTTTGACCAAAAAAAGCCACTGTTTTGTTTTCACTTCCTTCCAGATTTCTAAAAAGCCATAACTGGTTGGTTTAAGAATGTGATCGTAAGACTGCCGAATTCTGTTATAATTCCTATAAAGTTTTGAAATAATCTGCAGTTCCACTTTTTTCATTGTGCTATAAAACCTTTGGTTTTCAGTTTGTAGCGTCTATCCAATTCTTTCTGTTTCTCCTATTTTTAAGGTTCTGGATTTGACCTTAAACTATATCCGATGGTGACGCCCCAGCTTGCGGGCTCTGGGGAGTGTGGAGCAACCCTTTAATTGTCTTTGCTCCCAGGTCCACTCTGACCCGGAGTGGTAGTACCTGTTAGGGTCCCAACTATGGGTTAAATAGAAACTGACTTGCAAAAAACAAATATATTCTATTAAAAATTTTCATCAAAATCACCGGATTCGGCATTAAATAACCTGGAAAGGATTTATATGCCGTAAAACAAAAACAACCAACCAACCAAATCTATTTTTAATTTTTTCCACAATTCCTTTCATCGTAACTGAATTCTAACAAGATCTTTCCGTAATCTCTTCAGGTCACTATCTATTCCCTATTCCAATATGGTTCTTTTTTCCTGTTTCATTTTTATTATTCTCTACCATCTCCCCAATCGATACAGTGTCTATTTGCAAAAGGTCTATGTGTTGTGCTTTCTAGCAACGTCTTATTCACTACACTGTTTACTTGATTTGTCACTTGCTTAACTTTTTCTGATTAGTATTCTTGCAATTAAACATCTTTCTTTTTCACTACGTCTCATACATTCTTTCACTCTATTCAGCAAATTTAATAAATCATCTGTTATTTCCGCGCTGGAAATCCCACTAATATTAAGTAAACTACCCCTATCCTTTTAAATTATATCATAATCTCTCATTTTCATAGTTTCAGTTATATTTCTCTTCTATCTCCTGGCAAATTGACACATTTCAGAAAGTATTTAAACAGAATCAGATTCGAGTAAGATTTCAGCGTCAATGCAACTGGTTTATTCACTGTGCGATTGACTGTTTACTATCCTCCTCTTGATTGATACTATTTCAAATGGCGTTAGCCATTGGTTTCTTAGTATTGTTCTCATCTGATTCATCAGCTTATTTACCGTCATTTACAATATGCCCCTTTCTTCCGCTCTTAGTTTACATTCCATGGCAACTTTTGAACTGCTCTTTGGTGTTCCGTTTTCTTTTCACACAGACAAATTTTGGATTTTGGTATACTCGATACTTCATTGACAACACTTCTGCTCGTTTTAATTTCTAACCACAGAAGTCCTGCTGGAAAGGCGTGACCTCCAAAGATTCAAGTCATTTGTATATGTATTCATTATAAGAATGAGTTGTATTTTTGGAGGATACTTCCTTAGGTTTTTTTATCGATAAACCATCTCTAAGTGACTGCCAATAAAGTCTAAACAGTGTTTCAACTGCCCACATAACTTGGTTAGCCCCGCCAGTGTCAAACATATATTTCCTTACCACGGGGCGTGTTTTTATGATTGCAACCAACCAGTATTTTTATCGAGACACATGCTCTGGAAAGCTTGTCTGCTAAGACTCAGAGTTCTTTCTACTCAAACCGTTAAATACGCCAAACATCCTCGACGGTCCCGACGAAGATGCACACATTTAAACATATTTATACGCAAATAAATATAAGCAAAAACATCATATACCATATTCTTTTCGGGGATTTTTATTTTATTATTATTAGTGTGGTGCAAAACTAATGTCGTTCTGGACGTTCAATTGCAAAAGAGCGTAAAATCTAGGCGAGAGGTCAGCTGAATATGACGGATGAGGCCGAGTCTCGTAGCCAAATTTGTCCAGGTTTTGCAGGCTCAGTTGGGCAAACTGCGCACGAGAGTTCTCATGGAAGAGAATTGGTCCCTTCATATTCATAGACGTTGGAGTTTTTGGTGGATTTCGTCTAGTTGTTGGGAGTAATGGTCTGGCGTAATCGTTTCGACCGGCTTCAAAAAACTGTGATTGATGATACCGGCTGCAGAGCACCAAATAGTTTCCATAACTTTTTCGGTGCAATTTTTACTACGGGAAGTGCTGTTGAGCTTCTTTGCGACTGGTTAATTGTTGAGCCCGAGTTCATGGCAACTTCTCGCGTGGTTTTGAAAGGATCGACTCTAAGGCTTTCAAATGTTTGTTACCGACCGTACTCGGCCGGACCGACGGTCTTCGCCCTCGAGGCTCTCCTCACCATTGCGAAATTTCTTGAACCAGCGTTTTGCCACACATTCGTTACTGATTCCCGGGCCAAACGCATTATTGAAATCTCGAGCTGTCGTGGCAGATATTGGGTTATGTTTGAACTTGAACAAGAAAATGGTGCGGATTTGAATTTTGCCAATGCTCTCGAAACGTCTGCAAAAATGAATTAACATATTAAGAACGGTGACGAATAACACGATTCAATATTGGGAAAAAATGTGCTGCAAAATGATATATAACACGGTAATATACACCAATAAATTCAGAAACCATTTATAAAAGTAGTATAATTTGAGAAAACGATAATTATTTGAACCAAACTCATGAAATTTTTCTTAATATAGGATTGTTTATATTTTATTTTTTTAGTCTACATATGAGTTTTGCTATGTATGTAGCCGATGAATCCATCAGACAGCTCATTAGAGAACACAAATATTAACGAGCCCATTGTGCTGTACTTCTTTCGCACACTCATTTCTATTCGAAATATTTCCATGCATTTCTTTGTTAAACTACGCTAAAACAGATGATATTCTTGGCGGTAACCATTTCATAACAATCATACATTTGTGAATATTTTCTTACCGCCGCGAAATATTGTCTTATCAATAAGCAATTCATTTTTGTCCATCTACTACTTAGCCTACATCCCTTTAGCTCCTTTAATGGGATCTATTGCCTTTCCAGATATTCGGAACTTTCACCTGACGGCAGTTACTACCTCAATGGGCGGCATGTGATTAGCAGTGCTTTTTGATGTATCATAATATTATAGACAGCACCCCAACTTGAATAAAGGCAGCCTTTACCAGGTATTCTTCTCCAACATAAAGAGGTTTAGGTTTAACCTTCCAATGGTTGAAATCTAATTATAGTATACGAAATCTTTCCCATAGCGCCTTTGTGAAACTGGCATTGTATCGACTATTTATCGAGATAACTAGCCGATTAAAATATTTTGAACTTTTTATACGACTCTGACCCCACCTATCGTTATTGGCATGGAATATGTGCTTATATGCGTGATCGATTACAATATGATATTGAAATCTCTACAAAAAACTCTAAAATTGTTCCGTATGTGCTAGCCAGTAGTGCATGCTAACCACATCACGTTCATATTTTCACTGTTCCGTACACACAACCGCTGGATTTACTATGTTTAAGAGTATCTCTGAAATAATTAACCACATCCTGTATGCCTATCGTTCGGCTAATGTTCACGTCTGTGGAGACTTAAATGCCCAAAATGTTTAATGACTAGAGCAGTAAAACAAAACAGATGATGAAGTGAAGTTTTTTCGTGTTTCACGATTGTTTATGAACTAACACAACTTGTTCACGAACCAACCCCAGTGGCCGACAGTGACGGATAGTATGCAACTCTCCTAACATTTTCTACCATTTTGACGAAAACTGAGCACTTTTTCTTCTGACGTTTGTATTATTAAAGATAAAACAAAACAAATGCATTATATCGTCAGATGTAACTATCAGTCAAGCAGTATATCGATACACGATGGCTTATTGGGATAGTTTCTGTAAATTAATGCCGGATACACATTTGAGCTCCATGTTTTAACTCAACGTTTAAACTATAACAGCAGATATTACAGAATGGTTAACTGTCGGTATATACCGTGTTATACCCTCCAAGAAATTTCGACAAAAAGCGAAAAGTCAGCTGCGTTTCTCTTGAGAAAATGCAATGATCTTCCAAATCACATTCGAAGATTATTCATAAGCACTTTGTAGACGAGACCACCATCTATGATAACATTCCTTACGTTGACAATGGCGTAGATCTCCGAGATTCTCAATGTTCCTATCTTTAGCACACTGATACAATGATAAAATCGTGGCTAGTTAATTTTAATGCATCCAAAACTAAGCCTTTCTTTTTTCTATCATCGACGTCTCGCTCCAACTGAAATAAATGAAACCTATCTTAGGGGACGCCATGTTTTAACACGCTTTCATGTGAGACATTCCATCCCGATCGGAAATAAATAAAATACAACAAATCGATTGCCAATACCGTTGGACCATTCTATTAGCTGAGTAGATCATTGCCACATCTGGACAAGAGCTGCTCAAAACAATTATCCCACTTTAAATGCAAAGTAATATAGTGGTATGCAGTGCATTTTTCTCTGGAACCTCTTTCCTATAAAAGAGGCGTTGCTAGTGTTTTTCTTGTATATAGCTATTTTCAGATACATGCTCTGTGAACTTCAATCTATATGCGCCTCGCAGAACTTTCAAAATACACTCGTTTTATTATTGTCTGCTTTCCAATTGAAACCCTATGTTGTCTTCAAGTCAAGGAATCTTGAGTCGTCGTCTTAAGTAACCCAATTTGCTAAATTTCCACAAAGTACTATTACTACGCTATTAAGCTAATGATTGCCGTCTTTTTAACACTTTGTGGTTTGAGTTGTCCCCCTTTGCAAATTGGCTGTTTGGAGAAATGGAAAACTAGATGGCTCTGGTTGAAAGTCAATTTGCATAAGTGGAGAAATCGGCAGCATATAAACGGTACTTTTTTTAAGCAGGCGTGAAGAGCGCAGAGAGTGAAACGACGGTTGGAAGAAGTGACGGCAAATTCTTTTTTTGACGGTGAATTATTTTTGCACGTTGAAGAGCTCGACCTTTTGGAAGGAACAGCTGTGTCTTATATATATTTTTTTAATTTCTTTTTTTTCCTACTTCACTACAAGCTATTTCGGCGGGAACTATGGAAACAAAGAGGGTCAGCAGTGAAATGCTTAAGACGTTCTCTGGAGAGGGAGATGTTATAACCTGGCTTACCAACATTAAACTTGTCGCTAAGTTGCGGGACATCGCGGATGTAGCCAGCTTGATACTGCTGTATCTTGATGGTGATGCTCTGACCCTATATCTGGAGATGCGTGAGGAGGATCGATTGTCTGTTGACGCCATTGAGGCAAAGTTGAATGAAGCATTTACCGAAGGACCGTTTGTGCCATATGGCAAATTAAGCCGTATGGTGTGGACCGGAGAGCCTGTCGATGTTTACGCCAACAATATCAGGAGGTTGACGGGACTAGCAGGATTCAATGGAGGAGCCCGTCGACAGATGATTAAGATGGGCTTTATCAATGGCTTTCCAGATCATATTTCTGTAGCTCTGCAGCAACTGCACGGTGTAAATACTATGGATGTTGCGGAGTTGATTACACAGGCTAGGGTGCTGGCCAGGAAAAAAAAGTGAGCAGTGAATCAGTTGTCGCTCAACGAAGCAAACTGCAGCAGGAAATTGTGAAGGACGAAAAGCAGAGACGACTGTGGCAGAGACCCAGGTTCTTTGGCAGATGCTACCGATGCCAAGGCCCCCATATGGCGAGGGAGTGCAGGGAGCCAAAGCCAGAAGTCACGTGTTACCGCTGTGGGGAAGTCTGCGACATCAGCAGATTCTGTTCCTAGGGAAACGAACCCCCTGTTCATGCAATGGAACCAGCAGCATTACGGCAGTGGACGGCAGAGAGGTTAAGTGCAATGGCACAAGTATCGTTCGGTTGATGGTACGTGGGATGTCACTAACAATCCAGGCGATTCTTATTAACAAAATTCTCACGGGTGTCGATGTGGTGCTAGGGATGGACGCGATTGCTAGACTAGGGGGCGTTACGGTATATAGGAACTCCGTGAGATTTGGAGGACATCAAGGGGCTGCAGGTGTGCAATTCGAAAAAAGTGTCACAGGAACGGCCGGGTTAGACAAAAGTTGCACGATAGAGGACCAAGATTTCTCTGCACCTTTGATGGTGAGAAATGGACAGTCAAGTGGGCATGGAAGGGAGAACCTCCCATACTGAACAACAGAGTGGAATGCTACGAGCATCCGTTAGGAGGAGGCACAAGAGTTGAATTTGAGAAGGAGGTGGACCGATGGATCTCAGAGGGGATTTTAAGACCATGGACGGAGAAGGAGGTAGGTGTGCTGCCGTTAATGGCGGTTGTTCAGTCCACAAAACCAAAAGTTCGGCCAGTACTGGATTCATGGAGCTGAACGTACACGTTGCGTGTCACACGGGAGGCGATGTGATGGACGTGTGCGGAGAGACCATGCGAGAGTGGAGGCAGATTGTGGACTTAAAATCTGTATACCTACAGATCCACATTTCACAAGAATTCTGGAAATACCAGCTGGTCAGATACAAGGGCCGAACGTAATGCCTGACTAGGTTGGGTTTTGGGCCTGAATTCTGCACCAAAAATCATGGCAGCGATCCTCAAAACGGTGTTTAGCAAGGAGGACGCAGTCAGAAGAGCCTCCAGTTCCTACATTGATGATATTTTGGTGGATGAGACGGCAACAACTGCGGAGGACGTAGTAAAACACCTTAATAGCTTTGGGCTAATTGCAAAACGCCCGGAATCGTTTGAGGAGGAGCTGTGTTAGGGCTCCAACTAAGAAAGGACCAGATAGGACGGTTAGTGTTCCGGAGGGGAAATGAGATCCCGGAGGTGTCGGAAAAAATGAGCAGGCGAGAACTCTTCTCAATATGCGGAACACTGGTGGGCCATTAACCTATTGCAGGATGGCTACGGACTGCATGTATTTATATCAAAAGGCTAGCTAGTGGAGCGAAGTGGGAGGATGAAGTTGATAAAGAGAATGTGGACATTATGAGAGAGATTATTAAAGAGGTGAAGAGGGATGATCCAGTGGGAGGTGTTTGGCATGTACCCAAGAGTGCAGAAGGTGTTGTGTGGTGTGATGCAAGCTGTATAGCAGTGAGGGTCACCTTGGAGATAGGTGGTGTTACTAAAGATGCTGCTTGGTTGCGGAAGAAGGACGACGTGACTCACATAATTGTGGCGGAACTGGACGCGGTTATGAAGGGCATCAACATAGCCTTGAAATGGGGGCTACAGTATGTTGAGGTGAAGACAGTCCGAAGCTACAGGAGAAAGGAGGGTGAAGACGAATGGCGCTGCCGAGATGCTAGTAAAGCGTCGATTGATGATGTTAAGGGAGCTGATTAGGGAATTTGATCTTCAACTTAGGGTCCCTATCTTTCCTGCAGCGAAGAACAGAGCAGATGTGATGACGAGGGTGCGGAAGACCTGGCTAACGGCGCTGAATGAGGCGGTTGTTGCAATATGTTGTTTGAATGAAGACACTCTGAAAGATTTGCATGACATGCACCATTTTGGAATGGATATAGCCTTCTACTTGGCCAGGAAGGTGGACCCCAGAATCACAAAGGAGACCGTTAGGACAGTGGTTGAGAGATGCAGCCGGTGTCAATCAATCGACCCTGCGCCGAGTAGACATGAAGCTGGTGAGGTTCAGGTGGCGGAGAACTGGAGCAGGTTGGCGATAGACGTAACGCACTATCGACAGAGGCCGTAGCTGTCAATGGTCGACTGTGGACCAGGAAGAGTAGCTATTTGGAGGGAGATCAAGGCGGAAAATGCAGGTGAAATTGCAAAGATCTTGTAAGAGGTGTTTTTGAAGAGGGGTCCAGTGACGGAAGTGCTAATGGACAATGGAACTGCCTTTCGCTCAGCTGCCATGAAGAATGTGTTGGATAAGTGGGGAGTGCGGTGCTATTTCAGGGCTACATATAGACCAGGCGGAAACGGAATTGTGAAGCGGCATCACAGGACCATTAAGGCTATCGCTGACAGAAGCCAGATTTCGCCGCTAGAAGCTGTTTCTAGTATAATATGGCCCCAAAGTCAGGGCAAAAGTGGAGTCAGTGCCGCAGAGGGCAGTCTTCAATACGAGTGGCGGCATCCCCGAACTGCACAGATACCCGCGGAGGAAGGCGGAAGCGAGCAACTGCGAGCGACTGCGAGTGGGAGAGGAAGTGTGGACTAAACCGCCTGATGCTCGCTGTACCACACGCTGGGGGAGGGCCATTGTGACAAGTGTTCAGTCCCCGAACAATCTATCTATCAACGGCATCCCTCGACACATCCTTGATGTGCGGCCGGTAGTGGTGTCATCAGAGGAAGACAGCGACGTCGAGCCAACGAGCTAGACGGCCGTCATGTTGGTCCAGCGACTGCGTGATGGGTTGATATGTGATGAT
Organism: Euprymna scolopes; assembly: GCF_053919585.1. Classification (NCBI taxonomy): domain Eukaryota; kingdom Metazoa; phylum Mollusca; class Cephalopoda; order Sepiida; family Sepiolidae; genus Euprymna; species Euprymna scolopes. Next base: position 101,873,289 of record NC_136484.1, read on the forward strand.
CGTGTAGATCAAGGGGGCGTGTTGTTTGAGTTGCCCCCCTTTGCAAATTGGATGTTTGGAGAAATGGAAAACTAGATGGATCTGTGTGGTTTGCGTTGTCCCCCTTTTTGAAAATTGGCTGTTTGGAGAAATGGAAAACTAGATGGCTCTGGTTGATAGTCAATTTGCATAAGTGGAGAAATCGGCAGCATATAAACGGTACTTTTTTTAAGCAGGCGTGAAGAGCGCAGAGAGTGAAACAACGGTTGGAAGAAGTGACGGCGAATTCTTTTTTTGACGGTGAATTATTTTTGGACGTTGAAGAGCTCGACCTTTTGGAAGGAACAGCTGTGTCTCATATATATTTTTTTAATTTCTTTTTTTTCTACTTCACTACACACTTACTCTCAATTTGCCCTCAGGCTAGGTAACACTTTTGTAAAAAAATAAAATCGGCCATTTTGTGAATGCACGATATATTACTTTAATTTTACATCAATATGAATCATATTTATTGTGTATGGTATTTGTGATATCAGAGATCAAAATGGTTGCATGTCAAAAGTGCATCATACCGTCGGACTGCAATTGTCGCAATTGGGTTTAAAAATTCATTGTTTTCTAGTATTTATATATTGGATATCTGCAATTATTTTTAACGTTGAAACTATTCAACTTTTACTGCAATATTCACGATCGCATACTATTTCGATCTCGCAAACTTTTAAATGAAAGAATACTTTTTTGATGAAATTTTGATTGCATTCAATCTTGACAGCTTAAGTCTTTCAATGGCATTTTCATATTTTTGTCTACTGTTCTAGTTTTAGTATTAATATTTATGGTATCTTACTAGTTTTTATCTGTTATATTGGTTCTTTTTTATTTCTCCATCGTTTCAGTTCTAATTCTGTCATAAGACACGTTGCGCTGCTAATTCCAGATCATTTCTCATTCTCACTTTCTCGTATATAATTCTGTTTCATCTTCATGTTCCCTTACATCTAAGGATTGTATTACATTACAATTTTTCTATTTTTCTGCCACATACTACTTTAACTTTTGGTATACTGATGCAATTACACCTTGTGAGGACTTACATTCAATGTTTGTAACTCTCTACGCATTTCACCTTTTGTAGGTGTCAGATATACGAGTGTTAAATTAAGTAGATACATTATAATTAGATAGCACGTATTAAATGGGTTTAAACTTGTGATGTTAAATGGGCTGGTAAACAGCAAACTACAATAAACCAAATACAATACGCAAACGTCAGCTAGAATTCGTCACTGGCATCTTTCTCTCTCAACTTCCAGCACGTCTCTCATCACTGCCTCTGCCAACATATATTTTATCAGAAAACTGACCACATTCCCCATTCCATTTGCATACATGTGCATTGTAAAATTGGATCTCGTGAGATTCCACGAGACTACACCATATAAATCCATGGTTGCCATCTTTAATTTCTCTTTCTCTCAGATCCCATCCGAATGTAAGTTGTATGACCGCACGACTCACACACAGGGGCGCTTTCCTCTTTGATTATTACATTGAATACTACATCCGCCCTTGTCTCCAGACCACACATTTGGCATTGTGGACGCAGTCATTTGTTGCGGGCACACCTACGAGGAGGTATTGGCTGGAATGCTTCATCTTCATTCGAGCTCTCAGAAGATGTGTCGAAACCATTAGCATCATCGTTAGGGCGTACAGTAATACCATCAAGCTGAACTTCTTCATCTTCATCGGAGCTAAATAAGGGCTTCTGGAACTATCGCCATCAGTCGTGGGGTTCACAGTTGTACAATTGCGGGGGAATAGGACGGATCCACAGGTCATCGTTGGATGATTCACCATCACTACTACTCGCCAACTGGTTCGTATTCAGTGCAGGCTGGATATCCTTAACATGGCGTGGAGTACTATTGACTAGCAGGCTTGCTCACTGATGATGCCAGTGATTCGCCCTCTTTGAAAGTTGCTACTGCATCTATTATTGGGAGGCTTCACCCTAACAGTGTCCACTAATGTATACGGCCCTCGGGTTTCCTGCCGATTAGGCAGACGGGCAACAATGTCCTTGATACGCACTCGGTAGCAATGGATCGCATTGGTGGATGCACTTGCAGCAGTCATTCCATCCTTTAGAGTTGCATTATACCTATAGACCGCCTCTGTGATCGTGCATTGTTTTCTTCCTTGCGTCCTCTTCACGCTTCGATGGCACTGCTCTGCTATGCCGTTGCCATTTGGTACATATGCACATCTGTGTCTGAGCTGACCCCCCACTCATCTACGAAACGTCTGAACTCCTCACTACAGAAGGCCGTGTCATTGTCTGTGAGGATCTCTTCAGGCGGCCTCCTTTCATAAAATATGGACTGCAATTCACGGATTACACTGGAGGAATCCTGTCTTATGAACGGGCGCCATATTGCAAACCTTGTCCGTCCACAATCGATCAGGGTGAGTAAGTGCTGGCAGCCGTAGTGGGTTATGTCCATAGCCAGTCGGCTCTAAGTCGTGCTTACTCCCAACTGACATTTCCGCCATCTGGCCGGGGCGGGTCGATTGACTGGCATGTTTCGCATTCCCTGACTACCGCTTTCACTGCACTTTTGGACACCGACAGACTGGAGAACTGCACAACATAACATGTCCGTCTCACTCCGGGGTGTCCACTGAGGTGGTGTATCTTCCTGATTTCATCCACCACCTCAATAGAGGCGGCACCTAATGATACTGGCTCGGTGTTCCTCTTCATGGTGCCATACCATTTCTGTGACACCCGAATGAGCATATCAGCAAGGTTGAAAATTGAAGTGACCAGTACCGCATCCACAGACATGTTGTGCTCTGTTACCAGCTTTTTTACGTTCTCCAACCTCCGTCTGATCAGCATCTCGCTGGCTGTATTAGTGCGCACTCTAGTCTTGCCTGTCAGTGTGTCTGATATCTAGTGGTACACACATAGTGAATCTGTGTGTATGCGTAATTTCCTGACTTTGCACATGAGTGCAAGGTTTTTACCTTTTATCACCGCATCGAGCTCTGCCAGAATGATATGAGCAGCGTCACTTGCCGGTCGCAACCAGCAAGCGTCCTCAATCGCATAACAATTCTTCTCCAACAGCAACAGCACACCAATTGCCAGAGAGCGCGTATCCACCCACACATTCCGTTGGTCTCCATGCACGCACAACTCTGCTTTGGCCGGATTAACTTGCGATGGTCTCTTTCACCATGCAGACCAAGAGATCTCGGCTGTTTCATCATCCCATCCTTTTATGGCTGCGCTTGCCCTTTCTCTGATGCCTGTTTCCACGCGAGTCCATCCACACACTGGTAGGTATCCCACTAGTTTTCCACACAGGGAGAATACTTCTCGCTACGTGAAGACATCGGGCACTTCAGGAACTGCAGTTCCACGTCTCCATTTCAAAGTTCCTCGCTCCTGTCGAACGTTCAGGACCAAGACACGACCGCCATTCACCAAACGTTCTGGATCCTTGCACGTCAAACCAAACTCAGTCAGTTTGGCCCTTACACATGACGATGACACAATGTCTTCATATATATATATATATATATATATATATATATATATATATATATATGTCATCAACATACGCCGATGTCCCATATTTCATTGTCTCTTCCTGAGACACCACAGTGTTACTAATGGTCTTCATTATTTAGTGTGTCACGTTCAGCCCAAAGCCTAGTTTGGTAAGGCAATGTTATGCTTTTCTTAGATAAACCAGGGACACATTTGAGCCCTTCTGGCGCCATTATCGTAACTTGTTTGCACAAACGTCAGAATCTGCTGTGAATGCATCAACATGCGCGTTCTGTTCGTGATAGTCAATCACTGGCCTCAACTTTGCTTTGTTGTGCTAAGCGACCGCCATCAGCGGAATCAGGACTTTGGGAGGTCCAAGTTTCTCGTAGGGGTAGGGAATCAACAAGCCATCTTTGAACCAATCACGAAGTTCCTCTTCATATGCAGGCTTCATTTGATCGGGCACATGGTTCACAGTCACCTCATTTCGCAGTTTGGCTGGTTCCTGCTGTTTGTTTTTTCTTTTGTTTTTTTATGAAACCTTGGTCCTTGCTCTCTTGATTGAAAAAAAATCAGGGCTTGAATTACATTTTTCGTGTAGTTATAAGCTTGGAAAGACAGGAGGTAAAATAATTAACGCCTCCTATTTTGAAATGCCTATTAAAAAGTAAATAATTTATTCACCAAAGTGGTCTATATCACAAATTGAAGAGAAAAAGTCAATAAATAATATATTCAAATTTAAAACAAAAAAGTAGTGTTTTTTAGAAATTTACCTGTAAATTCCGAAGTTTAAAACCTTTTTTTTTAAACGTTGTTTGTTTATTTTTTTTAATGAAACCTTGGTCCTTGCTCTCTGTATTGAAAAACATTAGGAATTGATTTACATTTTTCGAGGAGTGATAAACTTGGAAAAACGGGGTGGAATTATTCACTATTTTTCACGAAATTTCTGACACACGAATCAATGTTCCCATGTTAAGAACAGCTTTTAGAATAGACACCCCTAACCTTGCCAGCATACCCAAAAAGCTATAAAAGTTGATATGTCAGATATGAACGATGAGTTGGACGTAATGTAAAATATACCGAATTTAAAAGGGAACAAAACCAAATTTCCGTTCCATTTTTACAACAACCGTAAAGCAGAGCATTCTATGCAAAGTTTACCTAACTTTCTGTATTAATGCTATTTTTTAAGCAAAAAAAAACATATCTAGGTTTGGCTATAAATTCATAAACTCATTTCACCTCAAATAATCTAAGTGACTTAAATAAGAATGTAATTGAATCTTAAATTTCCTGAATAGTAGGCGAGGTTCATTTTTCTTCGAGTTATATCGAATTTATTAATACGGACTTTAGGGGCTTTTTCGTAATGTTACTGTAAAAATTATTTTTTATTGTTACAAATTACGATGCTTTATTCATATAATAAAGCAAAAATAAATTCTTGCGTTTTTATTTACTACTGAAAACCATAACTTTAGTAAAGGTATTTTTGTTTAAACCAAATAAAACATTTTCACTAATAGTTAAGTAAATATAATTAATTCATTATATTTTGCGATAATTATTTGATAAATACTGCAATTTTCATTAAAATTCGTTAATTTCCTTATTTGGTGAATTTTTAAGTAAAGGGAGGGGTCAAAATGTTTATACACTTTGAGCGTCGGCATTCATTTTGTCTGTACTTACCATTTTTCGATAAATATGTAATAGGAAAGCGACCACGTGTGGTTAATTTATCAATACTCATGTGATTAAACCCATTGAAAATTTACCGATATTGTAAACACATTCTGTTTACATTTAGCCTGTAGTGTTTTTTTTAGTAATGCAGCGCTGGTAACTGATATTGAAAAAACAACGCACGGGATCAGGAGAAAGAAATGTCCAGAAAATCGCTAAATTTTTAACTTTTATCATCTGAAATTTTCAAACATCGCTAATTCCCCCTCTCCCCAAAAAACTCATTATTTTTACTTCCTAACAGAAAAAAATCATAAATATAGTATATTCAATATATAAAATGTTCCGTGTTTTTTCACTATATGTTACAAGAATTATATTGAAACGGTTAGCTCCCGTATTATATCAGCTAGTTTTACCTGTTTTTTAGGAGAGGGTATTTTTTTTGCAGGAAAAATATCATACAATCAAATTTTTATAATAAAAGTTAAATTGAAATATACTGCAAATTAAAGATCACAATAATGGTTCGACATATTTTGGAATTAGAAAAATAAACACAACAAAAAGACTTTGTTTTAGCATGTTAAAAGCATTTAGGTTGGAGATAATAAAATTCTACTGTATTGGTATTATTTTTTTTTGCTGTTGTTTCTTGCTTTTTACAATTTTCAACTAAATAATATTAAATTTCGTAATTTAAACCAAAACTTCGGAGGTTGGAATGCCCCCCCACCTAAAATGTACTTCGAAAAATAGATTTTATAGCGAGATTATAGAATGGTTAGCCGACAAAAAGGTGAAAAACAAAAACAATAATCGATAAATAATTGTTCCCAAAAACAATAAATGCTACATTTTTACTTATATGAATGAGTATATTTTATGTTTTAAAATATCTTCAAGCGTTTTTCTTTTTTTTTAATGTAAAATTGCGGGTGTGTGGGTGAAAATATCTCCAGATTTTCGAGAATTTCCCGCTAGATTGACAACGAAATCTCCAGATCTAGCAGGAAAACCGCTGAATTAGAAAAACTGGTCACGTGACTGGAAGCGGTAATAAATTATTGTCCCTAAATAAAACATATTGGCCTATCGGTACAAAGAAAACCGCCTATTTATGATAGAAAAATAAAGTAAAATGTTATAATAAAACACACATATATATTACACCAAAACGTGGAAGCACTCCGTCCTGTTTTTTAGGATAATCAATTGCGAAGGAACCAAAAGTAACATTTTATATATATATAAAGATAGAAAGATATATATATATATATATATATATATATATATATATATATAATCGATATGCATATATAATATATATATAATATATATAATATAGATATACATAATAAAGATATATTTACTAAATATATAATATAGATAGATATATACATATGAAATAGATAGATATATATAATATAGGTAGATATATAAAATATTTATATAAATATATATAATATATAAATACAATATAGATAGATATATATTACATATATATATATAATAAAGATATATATAATATAGATATATATAATATGGATATAATAATATAATATAGATATATATATATAATATAGATATAATAATATAATATAGATATATATATAATAAATATAGAGAATATGTATATATATATCATATAGATATATACATATATGATATAGATATATAATATATATATAATATACTTATATATAATAAAGATATATATAATAAAGATATATACATATATGTATATAATATAGATATATAGTATAGATATATATATCATATATATATATATATATATAGAAAATATATATATATATAATATAGATATAGAACATATATTATAGATAAATGTATATACTTCTGATATAGATATATATAGGGATATATTTATATAATATATATAGAATATATTTATTTTGATAATATATACGTATATATAAGTATATATATGTATATATATAGGTATATATACGTATATATATGTGTGTATATATACGTATATAGACATACATATATACTCATATAGATATATATATATATATATATATATATATATACATACGTATATATATGTATATATACGCATATATATACACGTCTATATATATACGTGTATATATACGTATATTGATATACAGATATATATATACGCATATATATACGTATATATATACTTGTATAGATATATATATATATACGTATAGATATATATACGTATATATATATATATATATAAGTATATATACGTATAAGGACATATGCATATATCCGTATATATATATGAATACATATATGTATATATATATATATATATACGTAGATATACACGTATACATACGCTTATATCCGTATATATATATATATATGCATATATACGTATAGAGGTATATATATATGTATATATACGTATATATATATGTATATATACGTATATATATGTATATATACGTATATATACGTATATATGTATATATACGTATATATGTATATATACGTATATATGTATATGTATGTATATATACGTATATATATGTATATATACGTATATATATGTATATATACGTATATATATGTATATATACGTATATATGTATATATACGTATATAAATATATATACATATATACGTATATATACGTATATAAATATATATACGTATATATATGTATATATATATATATACGTATGGTGATATATATACATATGTATATGTATATATATACTAATATTGATATATACACATATGTATATGTATATATATACGTATATTGATATATACACGTATATATATATGTATATATACGCATATATATACGTATATAGATATATATATATACGTAGATATATATACGTATATATATGTATATATACGTGTATATATATACGTATATAGATAGATATATACGTAACTTGATATATATATATACGTATATAGATAGATATATACGTATATTGATATATATATATATGTACGTATATAGACATATATATACGTAGATATATACATACGTATATAGATAGATATATACGTATATGTATATACGTATATAGAAATATTAATATATATTTATATATGCACGTATATAGATATATACATAAATATGCACATATCCGTATATATATATATATATATATATATATATATATATATATATATATATATACTGGGATATATACATGTATATATATATATATGCCTATTTACTTTTATATATATATATATATATATATATATATATGCATATATACTTATATATACATGCAGATATACGTATACAGATATATATATATATATATATATATATATTTATATGCGTATAGATATGTATAACATATATACGTGTATATATGTAAGTATATTCATATATACGTATATATATATGTATGTATATTCATATATACGTATATATTTATATATATATATATATATTTATTCATATATACTTTTATAGATATATATATAATCATATATACGTATAAATATATATATGCGTATATAGATATACATAGATATATATTTATATATCTATTCATATATTCTTACATAGATATATAATCATATATACGTATATATATATATATATATATATACGTATATATGTAGTCATATATACCTAAATATATATGTATATGCATATATACGCGTATATAGATATACATAGATATATATAGATATATATGCGTATATAGATATATATAGAGATATATATAGATATATATGCGTATATAGATATACATAGATATATATTTATATATCTATTCATATATATATATATATTTATATCTATTCATATATTCTTACATAGATATATAATCATATATACGTATATATATATATATACGTATATATGTAGTCATATATACCTAAATAGATATGTATATGCATATATACGTATATAGATATGTATATGCATATATACGTATATAGATACATATAAGCGTATATACGTATATAGATATATATATATGCATATATACGTTTATAGATATATATATATGCATATATACGTATATAGATATGTATATATTCATATATACGTATATAGATACATATATATGCATTTGTACGTATATAGATACCTATATATATGCATTTGTACGTATATAGATACATATATATGCATATATACGTGTATAGATACATATATATGCATATATATGTATATAGATACATGTATATGCATATACACGTAAATATGTATGTATACACATATAGGTATATATATATATATATATATATGTATATATATGCATAATATGAATATACACGTATATAGATATTCATATTTATATGCAAAGATACATTTATCTGTAGATATACATATATAAATATGCATAATATGCATATATATTCGTATATACATGTACGTATATATACACATAATATATAATAGCAGGAATATACACTTACTACACGCATTTTTTTAATAAAAATATATACATTAATATGCATATACACATCGGTGCACATTCTTCTTGATACACACGCAGATACTCAGCCCCATATATTCATATATGTACACTATAAATGTATATATAGGTATATCTGTGCATATATTATATACATATAAACTGGACACGTGTCTTACAATAGCATCAATTAGTAAGCACGAATTCTTTAAATTATCCGGTAGTGGAGTATAAAGCACAAAAACAGAGAGGGGCATTTGTGATTAAATATAATGGAAGTAGTATATACACAAGAATACAAGAAACCGAATATAACAATTGAAACTGATTTATTTATCAACCCAGACACACCTTAAAGCCATTGGTTGCATACATACACACACTTACACATACATATATACATACATACGTATTAATATATCCAGATATAACATATATATATATATATATATAAATATATATATATATGTATATATATGTGTGTACGTACGTACGTATCGGTTTGTACGCGCGTTTATACGGTTGCTTGTAGTGCATTGCTTTACATAAGAAACTATTTTTCATTTTCTGGCCGTCAAAACATAATATATTACTAGCCGTTTAATGTTTATTTTCATTATAAAATAGTACACTAATAATTCTAACTGAAATCATGTAAGTACACAGGAATAAAGCATACATTTTGTTGGATTCACTTAAACAAAAACATGGCGACCACACATATCTAGGCATATCTTATACAAAAAAGATTAATGTAATGTGAAATTGATCTCTGCAGAAATAAAAGAACGCCTACGTGTTAACTATTTTCCTACCGTAGACTAAAATTCTTCTGTCTTATAAAAAAATAGTATAAATATATTTTTTATAATTATTATCAGTATTACTGATTTCGTTACCAGAACACATTTCAAATTTCGTATATCCTAATTCGTATAATAAAATCGATTCCATTAAGTAAAATAAACTTATTTAATCATTTTTTTTTAATAAAGTATGTATAAACATTTACCTTCCAAAAAGAAAAATACCAAACATATAAACTAATTTAGTTTCAGATGTTTGGATCTATTAGCCAAAAACATTAAAATATATTAAAAACATGTCAATTTTCGTAATATTTTTCATGTAAATGACAAATTTGAATTAAATTGCAGTTAGACCGTATATAAAAATAGTGAGCATGATATCGATTAGTGCTGTTTTCTGTCAAAATTTTTGTCCATGTTTATCGATTATTATGCACTTTTATTACTTACAATACAATTGCACAGAAAACACCCTCCTACACGCATATAATTTTTATTATTGTTATCATGATTATTATATGTATCTCGACAAACGAATACTCATGGGTTTGTAAAGTGCAATATTCTTTGTAGCTTTATTGCTATATATATCTACATTTCTCATATATATGTATGTATATATGCATGCATATATATGTATACATGCATACATATATATGTCTGTATATATGCATTCATATATATGTATGTATATATGTATATACGTATATGTGTATATATGAGTGTACGTATATGTGCATATATGGGTATATATATATATATATGGGTATATATATATATATTTATATATATATTTATATATATATATTTATATATATATATATTTATATATATATATATATATATATATATATATATATATATATATATATATACTTCTAAAAAATTATTCGTCCACCGACTTAGTCGGAGTTTGACCTTAGTATCTACCCTCGACCGTTCGTTCCAAAAGTTCTCAATGACTGCTCATTACATTTTTATGAAATTTAGCATGATTTCATAACTATCCAAGGGAATTAAATGTAACATACTCGAATTCCTGATAAAAACATGTAGTTGTGTCGTAGGGGGTCAAAAGTGGTCAGAATGGCTAAAAATACCATTTTTCGGGATAAAGAATATTTTCCGACTATCAGATTTTGATAAAAATATTCAAAAGCAAGATCAGATCGATGTACATTTGTAAACGTAATATTTGACCCAGCTTGTCAGAGGTGATTAATATGGCGATTAATAGCACTTTCCGGGACATATAACTTTTCCGACCATTAGATTTTGCTGAAAATTACCGAAAAGCAAGAAGGCATTGATATGCATCCGGAAACGTAATATTTGAACCTGGGCGAATGTTGGTGCTTTAGCGTCACGGTATTATATGGGTAAATTATACCCTTTTTTAGGCTGGTTTTTATTTCCTCTTAAAAAGCATACTTCCATCTTAATAGGGATTTACTATTGTACGAATTAAACAAATATGGCCTCGTTTTCATGACGCGGCGTTGTCTGTTTTAGTTTAATGTTTTATATAATCCTGGGTAATATATGGGCTAAATATATAACCGTTCCATTATTTTAGCTAGCAGTACGAGGAAAGTAACTCTTGTAGACATGATTTTACAAATATTTATTTTATATTAGTAGATTTAAATTTTAGGCATGCGATTGGTTTTATCTCGTGTACCGCAGGTATGCCCCATTACGATTTTTTTTGTAAATACTGTTACTGATGATCACAATAATTTATCTGTTGTTATGAGAGTGCTTTAGGTGGGTGATTTAAATTTAAATAAGCTTTTTGCAAACAATGTGGCAATAATAGAATACATTAATGGATCTGAACAGTGTCTCCAGCGCGCAAATCACACTATTTAATTGAAGGTTATATATTGGATGTTATTCTTATACAAACGTTTCTTCTTTCCCAGCACTTCGGCTTCCCAAACCATTTAGTGATGCCTTTTTTGTGATTTAAAATCGATCACTTTATTATCATCTTTTATTACTCATTTACTTTATATCGATAAAATAACAAAAAAAAGGCATATCAAACAGCTCCTCGAAAAAATTAACATCTAGAATATTTAAAGAAAATGTAAAACCTTACACAGACGCAATACTTTGTCATGGTTCTAGAGCTTATAAAAAACTTGCTACATTACATTTCATTCCAAGTCAGGACGAGAGCATCAGTTGGGTTGGTGGTTATGTATTTTTCAGTTGGTATTTTTTATACATACAGACAATTATGTTCATATATTCACAACCAATGACTGTAAAAATGCAATTTTCTACTAGTTGGAAGTTTTGAACTCAGCAACGAACCCAGGTTTACAGCTGTTTGCTTAACTTTTACTCTCGGGTTACAAAAAAATTGCCACAACAACAAAGAGATTGAACAACTTATAAACACCCAATTGAGACCTGGACAGTAGGCAGTTAAAAGTGTTCGAACGAACACCTTCTATAAGCGTTGCATTAACGCTAAGTGGCTGCATTTTAGTGTTTAATTCAAAGACAGTATGTATCCGTTAATATTCTTATAGCACCTAGATAATTCTAAATATCTTACTATTCTTACTTCGTTTGACTCAGTCATTAAAATTAAGTGCTAACTGAATATTTCTTTACATTACGTAGTGCTGACGTCACTTAGCGGCATGTATATATATATATATGTATATATATATATATATATATATATATATATAGCTACGTATTTTTACTGCATTTTACTTTATTTTAGTCTTATTCTAAATTTATTTTTCATTGTTAACACTTGTCTCTATTTAAATAAGTTATACGTCAAATACAAATAGGCAAAAATCGTTGATGCTAGAAATCATTGTAAGGGTAAAATTGCAACAACCAAAAGAAAGCATGCTGAAACAATCAGGGAACGCATTGAATCGCCAAAAAATGAACTCGTGATTTTTGGAAAATCTCTAATGGTGCAATGAATAAAGGGCAATCAGTAATTCCTCCACTGAGCAACAACCAGAAGGTTGCATCCACGGAAATGGAGAAGGCGCAGCTGCTTGCCCGGCGATTAGCTTCCAACTCCATCTTACATCCAACAAACAACTTTCTCACAAATGTCACTATGCGGGCCGAAGCCACATTAGATGACATAAAAATCCCCCGCAATAGTATATAAAAAAAAATTAGACACCTCACAGGCATGTGGGTCTGATCTCATCCCTGATATACTAATTAAGAAATGTTCAGCCAAGGACCCCCCCCCATAGTTCCCAAGCTCTACAATAAATTCTTTGCTGAATCTTGCTTCCCTAATAGCTGGAATATGGATAAGTGGTACCACTTTACGAGGATTTTGGTGAAAGAACAGACACTCTTAATTATCACCTTATTATTCTCGCTTTCCCTGTTAAAATCTTTAAGACCTTAATTAATCAAACACTAGTTCACCCCCTCGCAAAAGCATACCTTCTCTCTGACAAATAGTATGGATTTAGGCCATGTCGTTCTATTGTAAATATTTTTACAGTCATATCTGAACGCATTTACCATGTACTGAATAAGACTGGCGAAACCAGGGTTGTAGCCCTTGATATATCCAAAGCGTTTGACAAAGTTTGGCACAAAGAGCTGCCAATTAAAATTAAATCATACGGTATAACTGGACGTATATAAAATATAATTAGATACTTCTTGGAAATCGAAGAATGCCGGTTGTCATTGACGGACGTATATCCAAGCAGCATAACATTAATGCGGGAGTGTCTCAGACGTCGATCCTTGAACGATTATTATATCTGATAATCATAAACGAGCTCGCTGATAATATTGCGTCCGACATTGGTGAATTTACTGATGATGCGACGCTCTATACTATGCAGGAGGGGGGAACAGATGTATGTAAGACGCAAGCCTCTTCAACCGCCTATATCAATTAAAATATTTAGAAAATGATTTTCAGACTACAGTGGAGTGTGTCCGCAAATGAATGGTAACATTAAATGCGAGTAAAATTTAGCTGCTCTACTTTAATTACAAGACGCCTCTCCATCCGCCTATATCCATGACAAGTAGCATCCTCCCTAAGAATTCTACGTTAAAACTCCTCGGCCGTACATTTGCAGACAATTTGAGCTTGAACAGATATGTAGAAGGCATTGCCAAAGCCTCTGCAAATATTCACACCTGAGAGTATCATGCACCTCTACAAGCCCACCATTCGTTCATGCATGGAGTATTGTTGCCACATCTGAACTGATGCATCTCCCACTAGTCTCTCACTCTTAGTTTGGGTTCAAAAAAGAGTTGTCAATTTAATAAGTCCCATTTTATCAACTACGATCTAGCCTCTTTCCCATCGCCACAATATTGCATCTATGTGCCTATTTTACAAATAGTTTAATGAAAGGTGTTTTGATGAACAGTTTCACTTGTGCCGCCTCAAGGTATAGATAACCGATAAACACGCTTTGCAATAAGATCTCACCCCCTCAATGTGGATGCCCCTAAATGCCAGATAGCTTTTCATTCGAATAGTTTCTTCCATAAAAGAATAATTGATATTTATGTGAAATCATAAGCGAGAAATGGATTCCTAAATTAGTCCTCCTTCATCACGTATCATGTACAAGATATTGCAGAATCCAATCGCTAAGATGTGTCAACCACAGTTTTTGGAAGGTGTTATGCTAAGATCGATAACATTAGTGCTATATATAGGATTTTCTTTCTACTACATATTTAAAAAAAACAACGTAATATTAATTCTGTCGTTGGTAGAGAATATATGCTAATAAACTGTTTTTATTAAAGAAGATAGGCCTATTTACGAAACATTATTTACTTCTGATGAAAAGCCAACATTGTGTATTGCCATTTCCTTGCATAAATATAGGAAAAAAGATCAGTTTAACAGGAAGATTATACGTCCATCTACCAAATTATAATGCATGTACTAATGTTATATTTACATGTTCCATTCGTGCAGGTATTATGAAAAAAACTAATTCCTTAATATGGGAAATAAAAATTATGTCTGCATAAAAATATTGTTTCGTTGTAAATTAATACATGCGTTTTAATTGTTGCGTTTTAATCCCGTGGAACCTTCCAAATAATTTTAGTCTAACTTTTTTCCAGTTATAAAATTGAAACCTATTCTTTACTTGACACGAGTATATTCGGCAATATTTTAATTTTTTTGTATTTTTCGTTATATTTATTTCTTTTTTTCGGTTGGAAAAATATACGTGATATACGCGAGACTATAAGCAATTGTGACTATTATCAAGATACTATGTTAAAAACGGCACAAAATTCAGGAACACTAGAAGAATGGCGGTTAGTTACGTGTGATTGTATTGTTAGCGCGGACAATCTGTAATAACATAGAAACGGTTTAATTTTGACGTCTAATAGTTTACATAAGCGGAAGATTAAGTAATTGAATGGATTGACCTTTTCTTCTAGTGTATTTCTCAGTAATACGCACACACGCATATGTATATATATATATATAATGTGTGTGTGTGTGTATTACGAGTATATGATGAAAATTATGTTGAGTATAGAAAGCTGAGTAACATGATATTTAATATCACTAATCTAGAAATGTTCTCGTATGTTATCCGACAATCTGTACTAAACTCATACACAAAGACAATATTAATAATTGCCATGGAAAATTAACATGGCCACGAGACAACATCTTCGAGTGATCATGGTTTCGCTGTACAGAGGTGTTCCTTTTCAACCTTACAATAAGATATTTTCCTTACAAGAAAACGCTGACTAAATATTAAAAAGCACATATTATTTGCGGCGCAAATAAGATCTTATTATGCATAACGCGCGAAGGATGATGTGCATTCTCCTATTTCGTCTATAAGCAATATATAGCTGGATAATCGACGAGAATAAATGTATTTATTTCTTGGAATGCAATTACGCTACGAGACCCTAGGAAATATACTATCTCCATATATAATAATATTACTGCAGAAATTTCCCTGGAACAAAGTATGGTATGTTTGCAACAATAGATGTCACATAAAAAGCTTATACATCTTGAATAGCAGCCACTATCTTATGTAGCTTTTGGACACAATTTGATACAAATTTCGTCGTGATAATAAAATTCATAGGAAGTTGCCCCTATTTTTTCTAAATATTTAGTCTTACACCTCTTACCAGTTGGCACACAAGCAAATTCTACACGTTACACAGATTCTGTGATTACACTGACCGTGACTGCCTATTGCATACATAGACTTAACATAATTGTTCGAATTTCTCATCCATCAATTACAAAACCTCCCTCGTGAAAGTCCGTCTATTCCGATTGGCTGAGCTCCGAAAACTCTCATATTCTGGAATCCATTTTTTTTGCTTTATAAAAGCGCACTTCCAAACATTAAAATATTATTAAGTCATAAGCGCCATATTAAGACGGGTTTGTCAAAACAACAAATAAATTGAGGAAAACTTTGCGTCCAACGTTTTATAATGATGTTTAAAACGACGCATTTAATATACATTAGTATACTAAAGAGTTCACTCCCAATTTTTTGTGGGGTTACGTTTACATTTCTACAGAAAAATAACAAATAAACAAATAAGAATTATGAATATAAAAAGAAGTATATTTATTAATAATTGGATTCTTCTATGTGATTGTGCATTTATATTTATAGTGACATTCTACTTTATCTGACAATTGAAAAACATAAGCTGAATGTTTGGAGCCGTCACTGTTGAGAGCGAACCCCTTCAGAGAAATCACATAGGAGATTTAAAGAACGATTACATATGCGGCGATTTCAAAGTGATACAAACGTTTGGATTCTGGCGATGAACCTCCTATGAGACAGTCCATTAAGTGAGATTATGAAGATATGCAAACCAGTTTTCCATTGCACTGTCCTCAAGCATTCGAAAAGTGGGTGATGTAATTAGAAAATCGAAAATTCAATGATACATAAAGCAACGTACCTTTGCTCAAAATATACAGATTGACCCAGAAGTTTTGCCTCATGAGCGGACACACAGATGTAAATCTTCCGTTGCCCAACAATCTGTTGGATATGCCTTTTGGAAGGGCATTGTGTCATCGTACGAAAATTGGTTTATCTTGTCCAGGCACAGAACGAGAAAGAGAAAACGTTGGTTCAAAAACAAGATTAATTCGGCAAAAAAGTAATGGTGTCCGTCTTGTGAAACATTGAAGTACGCATGTATTTTGAGTTTATTCCTAATGATCGTGCTACAAGTGCAGACATTTACAGTAAGTAAGAAGAGTGTGTCTACGGAAACTTGAAGCAAAAGTACCCGGCTCTGAACAATAAAAAGTTCGTGTTGATGCAGCAGGACAATGGCAAGACACTCACAGCCAACTAGCAAAGAAAGTTTGAAAAGCTGGTCGGATTGAATAGATTGAATATTTACTGTATCGTTACAATTATCAATTTGCAACATAAGATTAGATTTTCTCTCAATGCAACATTATCTAAAGGGCTACACAAAATATACAGTAGACGTTCATTATAATTCTTTCTGTCACCCCACTGACACACATGCACACATATGACACCCCCATATATATATATATATATATATATATATATATATATATATATATATATATATATATATATATAGTGTGTGCGTGTACGCACGTGTATTTAGAATATGTACACAAATATATATGTATGACATATATAGAAATATATGTGATTTTTATATATAAACTAGCAGATTATCCAGCGTCGCTTGGATTAAATGAGGTTGGTAGAATGTAAAGTTTGTCCTGGAAATGGCTTAAACAATTTTCAATCTCTAAATTACTTTATTTGTGAAGTCGATTATGGATATGGCTGAAACAGTTTCTGATCTCGAAATTAGATTAATTCATATATATTTTTCGTTTTCTATGAACGTTTACTAGGCCAGTTTCTGTAGGGGTTGAGCTATATTTTTTTTAAATTTTTAATGTTATCATCCAGGAATGATGTGATGCTTGTGGTGGTGGTTAGAAAGAAGTATGATTATTTTAATTTAAAACGGGCTCTTGAGTTCTCTTTTGGGCTTGTGTTGGAAAGAGTAATGCCCGTTTTAGGGTCACAAAGCAATGCCCCACAATGTCATTTTCCAAAAATATAGAAGATATGTTGAATCATATTCCGGAAAAGGCACAGTTTCTCTTACTATTATGTCGTAGGTATGTAGGAGGGAAGAACTACATTTATATTGAAATTCGTGGTAAAGTAAAATATTCCTAATCACAATCCGTGTCAATGCATTTCTATACTTACTTGCAAAATCTGCTCAGTTATGATCAAGGAAAATTTCATTTCACTTAAAACTATGGCATCGGTAGTCGGGATGAAAAGAACACAGTAATGTTGACTTTTGTAGTGAAGCAAGGATTGGCTAATCACTAAACCATAACACATTTGTGTATTTGTTTGTAAAAACTACTGAGTAATCCTCAGAAAATGAAATATTTTTTCAGAAAAAAATTGTGCCGGTAGTGGGGAATTAAAATGAAACACAGTAATGTGTCATTTTATAATGAAGCAAGGGTTGTCTAATCACTAATTGTGTCAATGTATTTATGCATTCATTTGAAAATCCTACTGAGACATCGTTACAAAAATGTGATAATTTTTCTTACAATTTTAGTGCCGATAGTAACGAAGGAAAAACCTAGTAATATTATAATTCATGATGAAGCAATGGTCGCATAATTCTTAACAAAGATTATGTATTTATGTACTAATTTGGAAAGTCTAATGATCTACTTTCAAAAAATATGTTTAAGTTTTCTAAAAATTATGGTAGCCTTGGTGGTAAAAGAAATTATTTTACGTATACAATACCTGTCGATAGTATGTGAAATTGTTTCATGTATGTATTGTAATTACCCGTCCGAGGGTAGGTAAACTTATTTTAAATATGTGTTGTATATCACCCAGTCCTACAAAGGACACATTATTTCATATATATGGTGTAAATTACTTATCCTAAATAAAGCACAATAATGTGATACGTGCAATACATGTCCTAGTGTAAGTAAAATACTTTTTTGCTCGAAAAAGCTGATGATATAAAGACATTTAAAATTCCTCTATCCGAGGGATAAGAAATATGTTAAAAATCACCTTCTCATTGTTTATACGGTCCCAAACAACGCCGAGCCGCCCCGCTAGTCTGATATATAAAAGGCTGTGTGTGTGTTTGTATGCCCGCTAAAACTATCGACAGATGGAACAAAATTTACAGATTTGATATCATTTTAAGGCCCGACCCACCGGACGAAAAATATCGAATTTTTAGCCCAATCGACCCAGGAAGGGGGTTTGCTGGACGTTTTTCTGCAGGGGGGGCAAAATGTATAATTTTTAACGTGACTAAAGGGGGTTACCAGGTGTTGCCCGGGTGTGTAGCCATCGGGCTACCGCGAAATACTAACGGAAACATGTTTGAATTTATTAATTTAAGTATTAAAGACAGAATTGACACGTGTCTGCAATAAAAGTTAACTCTTCTGTTTCTATTTGACCTCATTAATGAGGTCAAATAGAAGTCACGGGATTAACCTTCACTGCTGGACAGCGTTTATATTTAACCCCACTTTGACTGGGTTTTTCCCCTGGAGGTTGGGGAGGGGGAAACAAGCTCTCCATTGTCCAGATTGAATAGCAATTGTCTGATAGGAAGAGTTTGGCCCAACATTGATCAAAGCTGATTGCTACTAGACGTTTCCCGGTGCGATTGCCGGGAACAATATGCTTTGAATTAGTTTCGGTTTTATACGAAAAAGCTGAACGAACACAAGATGGGCTGAAATAGCAATAATTTTGTCAAAATCAACATGAATAAATCTAGATACGACTTGCGTTCCCTAATCCTTGATATTATTATGTAGGGTTATATAAACAGTTCTAAACGATAGAAACCCCACCACCGGGGCTTCGGCGAAAAAGCCTTCTCGAGACATAGATAAAATGATCACACATTTTGCCTTTTATATATATAGATGATATCATATATACATGTATATGTGTATATATATATGTATATATACATATATGTATATGTATATATGTGTATGTATATGTGTATATGTATATGTATACATGTATATGCATATGTATATATGTATTTGTCAAGAACTTTGCAGCTAATTCTACCCTTTCCGACCAAGGCCGCCAACCCCCAATATTTCCTCCTGTATAAGAAAACACGCTATGTGATATACATATATATGTACGTGATGTTGCCAAGCTAATAAAAACGTTGATTCCAGTAAAGCAACTGGGCCTGACGGTATTCCAATTATAGTACTCAAAAAACTTCAACATGAACTAGCGCCAATACTTACAAAACTGTTTAAACGTTGTCTTAAGGAGAATAGTTTCCCATCTCCCTGGAAAATTTCATCAGTATGCCCTGTATTTAAGAATTCAGGTGATCGCTAATCCCCCTCTCAGTACAGGCCAATAAGTCTCCTGTGCGTCATGAGTAAGTTGCTAGAATCTGTGTTAAATACAGAAGTAATCAACCATCTCAACCAAAAAAAACCTTCTTAGTGACACTCAATATGGTTTCCGTTCTGCTAGATCAACAGCAGATGTGCTTACTGTTATATCGCATAGGATTAGCAAATCTCTCTACAATGGCAATCTTTCTAGGGCAAAGCTCTTGACACATCTAAAGCCTTTGATAGGGTATGGCATAAAGGTTTACTTCATAAGTATGGTATAGCTGGAAAAGTCTTCTCAATTATTAAATCATTTCTTTCTGATAGGTTCATAAGAGTAGTAATTGAGGGGCAAAAATCAGAAGCTCACAGTATTAATGCCGGTGTCCCTCAGGGGTCCATCCTGGGCCCAACTCTTTTCCTGATCTACATTAATGATCTTCCAAATCACATCCTTACATCATTTGTAGACATTTATGCTGACGATACTACCATTTATGGTAGCGCATCTAAGACAGTAAACGACCAAATTCTCTCCAATTCTCTCTCCTCTGATCTTGAGCACGTAGTACAATGGGGAAAGGAGTGGTTGGTTACTTTTAATGCATCTAAAACCAAGCTTCTCTCTTTACATCATCAACATTCTGATCCACATCTCGCATCAACTGAAATGAATGGCTCTCGTCTTCAGGAGGCCTAAAGTTTTTACAAGCTTCTGGGCTTGACCATTACTTCTGATCTTAAATGGAACCCATACATCAATTCTGTTGCCAAGGCCGCTGGAAAAATGTGGGATCTTTCTATCGGTCCGGTAAATATCTCACTGCTGATTCTATTCTCTATCTATATAAGAGCCAGGTACGTCCAAGGATTGAATACTGTTGCCACATCTGGGCAGGAGCTGCTAGAAAGGAGTTGTCCTGCCTTGATAGAGTTCAAAATAGACTTCGTAGCCTCGTAAGAGATGTCCTTGTCTCCTCCTTGCGACCTCTATCTCACAGAAGAGATGTTGCGAGTTTGTCTCTGATGTATCGTTATTTTCATGGAAAGTGTTCGACTGAGCTTCAATCTATTGTGCCCCTGCGCCAAACTTTCACAAGAAACACTCGTCTAGCTGTAAACACTATCAATAATTCCTCCCACTCTTTTTCTGTGCCTAAACCTAAACGTAGATTCCATGAACAAGGCTTCTTTCTTAGAACTGCACGCCTGTGGAATTGTCTTCCGTTTTCCTGCTTTCCGGCTGACTACAATATGGTTGTATTCAAGTCTAACGTAAATAAGTTCTTGATGAGCCGTTCCATATAAGTTATCAAATTTACCAAATTTTCATTACTAATGATTACTATGTTGTCCAATTTCTACGGTACACTCTTTAACCCTTATCCTTGAGTGGATTATTGGCCTTTAAAATGTGGTGATGCCTTGTAAAAAATGACTTTGTGTGTATATATATATATGTATATATATATATTCATATATATGTATATGGGTATATATGTGTATGTGCGTATATACGTGTACATATATGTGTATATATATGTATATGTGTATATATATATATATATATATATATGTATATATATACATATATATCTATATGTGCATATATACATATATATGTATATATGTATATGCGCATATATATGTATTTGTGCATATATATACATATATATGTATATATGTATATGCGCATATATATATATGTATATGTGCATATGTATACATATGTATATGTGCATATATGTATGTATATGTGCATATATGTATGTATATGTGCATATATATACATATATATGTATATATACATACACACATATATATTTATATATGTATGTGTATATATATATAGATGTATGTATACATATATGTAGATGTATGTATACATATGTATATGTGCATATATATATATGTATATGTGCATATATATATACATATACACATATATATATATGTATGTGTATATATATACATATAGATGTATGTATACATATATGTAGATGTATGTATACATATGTATATGGGTGTATACATATGTATATATGTTACATGTATATTTAATATAGGTATATATATATATATATATATATATATATATATATATATATATATATATATATATTTCATTCATAGGGTCAGAGAGATAGCCACACACACTTTGAAAATGGAAAGTTGTCAATGATTTAAACATTCTTATTTTCACTTTTTTTTAATTAAATAGTCTAACACACTTTATTTCTTCAAAAACCGAATACAAATTGACTGGTATTTTTATAATGTAGGCATACGTAAATATATTGCTTATATTTATACATCTTATATATTCTGCTTTGTACTATTGAAGTTACCGAGAGTTGCGTATAGTGTTGCTTTTCAATATATAATTAATTTTGTGTACATTTAATTAAAAGAGACAGTACCAATTATTTTAGAAATGAAAAATGCTGACAGTGTTTGGGATGAATTTACCTTGTCAATAAGAAGTTTTATTATTCGTTTAATAAAGAGTATCGATTAAACACTAAAATCCCTGCCCTTTTTTTGAATATTGCTTTTCGGTTTTATATATCTTATATTCGTACTATACTTATAAACCCCTGCACATACACGTATATATGTATATTTATATATATATATATATATATATATATATATATATATATATATCCACTTCTGAAAACGAAAAGACCATGTGTATTATGTACACAATTAACTTTTCGTTGGTAACATCAAATAAAAATAATATCCAAGGCATTGGTGAGAAACGGGATATAAATGAACATATTATTCATAAAATTGCCATTACATTAACGAAACCACTGTAATGAAAACATCCAAGATGAAATAATGAATAGTTCTAAAAAGTACAAAAAAATTAGGTCGTTTAATCTCAAAAAAGTGTTGTACTATATAATATATATACGGTATATGTATATATATATATATATATATATATATATATATATATATATATATATATATATATATATATATGTATACATATATGTATATAAATATATGTATATATATATGTATATATATGTATATGAACAGACATGTATATATATAAATATATGTATGTATATATATGTATATATATATATGTGTATATGTATATAGTTGTATATATAGTGATATATGTATATATATATGCACATGTATGTATATATTTGTATATATGTGTATATATGTATGTACATGTATGTAGATATATGTATGTATGTGTATATATATAAATACATATATATTTACAGATATATATATATACAGATATATATGTATATATATGTGTACATATATGTATGTATATATGTATATATATATATATATTTATATATATGTATATATACACATGTAAATATATATATATATGTGTATATATATGAATATGTAAATATAAGTATGTATATATATATGAATATATATATGTATGTACATGTATGTGAATATGTATATGTATATATGTATGTATATATACATATATTATATATATATATATGTATATATATGTGAATGTTTATATATGTATATATATGTATGTATATTTATGTATGTATGTATATAGGTGAGTGTATATATGTATGTATATATGTGCATATATATGTATGTGTGTATATTTGTATATGCCTACGTATAGGTGTATATTTATATATGTCTATATATAGGTGTGTTTATATATGTATGTATATATGTACATATATATGTATGTATAGATGTACATATACATGTATGTATATATGTACATATATATGTATAAATATGTGTATATGTATATTTATATATTTACATGTATATGTATATATGTACATATTTCTGTATATACATATTATATATGTGTATGTATATATATGTGTATGTATATGTATATATATGCATATGATCATACATGTAAATATGAATGCATATATATATACATGTGTATATATATATGTATATATACGCATATATATGTATATATATATATCCTATATAACCCAGTACTACTTGCCTCATGGTCGGGTCACCGACGACTAAACATGACCTTAAAAAAGACGAATGACCTCTTTTTCTGGGTCAACGACGGACTAGCACCGTGTATATTTGTGTGCGTGTATTGGGGTGGAGAGGGCTCCCGTAAGACGTGGAGAAGGCAACCTTTCTAGGAGAAGCGACTCTCTGATTAAAAAAAAACAAAATTGGAAGACCAGTACTC
>NC_136484.1:101903399-101905899 GCF_053919585.1 Euprymna scolopes
CATATATATATATATATATATATATATATATATATGTATAATTATATAAACTAGCTTCACCCGGCCACGCGTTGCTGTGGCTCAGTTTGTTGAAATGGAACCCATATGTAAGTAGAGAAAAGATTGATTCTTTGTTTCAAGAGAATGTACAAATTATTTATTTTTTATGAACTGATGGTTAGAAAATAAAACGAAAAATACTTCTATCATAAATTATGCAAAAAAATATATGTATTTAGTGTTTCAAGATGCTTATAAATTACGATAAATCTTTCTGAGTATGGACTGTTGTACGGTTGGTGTAAAAATTGAACGGAAACTGAAATTTCGCTTCATTTTAATCTTTCGTAATTGTTTAATTGTGCCCCCCAAAACGAATATAATAAAAGCAGTAACATTCAACAGTTGTGCCTTATGTATATAAAACAAAAAATGGGTGTTTGTATTACTGTACACATAGATTCGAAAAAAGTTGTTACAAAAGAAATATATAACAAATAAATGTTATCAAAGGCAAGATAAGTTACTTTTCTGCCAAACCGGATATATTTTTTTGTTTTTATTAACTGTAACATATTTATTAAGCTAGAAAAAACATACAGTTTTTACCGATGTATTCGAAAATTAAAGATGGCGTCTCACACCCTCTTTAACACCATAAGTATGGAAAAGGGTGTTATTAATAATAAAAATCAACTATACAAAATACTATTAAAAACCCTGCCGAATATATGTCAACCTATGTCACGGTAACTTATATTGAGCGAGTTTTTAACAGTATTTTATCCGTTTTTTTTATTTTTAACATTTTTTCCCACACTTACCGTGTTAAAGACAGAATCAGACGGAATCTTGAATGTTCCAATACATTGGTAAACACTGTATGGTTTTCGAGCTTAATAAACATATTAAATCGAATAAAAACACGAAAAATATATCCAGTTTGGTAGAAAAGTACCTTATCTTGCCTTTGATAACATTTATTTGTTATATATTTCTTTTTGGACAATTTATTCGAATCTATGTGTACAGTAATACAAACCCCAGAAAATATTTATTAATAAAAAAAAAATTAAAAAAATAATGTTGATAACGAAATAGAAATAATTCCATTTTTAAACGAAAAAGTCAGTTTACCTAACTTACTTTATTAATGCTATTTTTTAAGCAAGGAAAAATAGGTAAATATCCAGATACGCTACTAAAGAACACTGCCCACTCTAATGTGTTTTTTATAGGTAATTGAGGTCGCTGACAACGTATCTGATAGTCAAACTTGGGGCAAATTTACCGTTTGCATGGTATTAACCCCTGAACCCACGAACTTCTTTCCACCATTTTGCAGCTTCCGTTTATGCTACGGTCATGAACGCTGTAGCACAAACGACGGCTTCACCAAGCAAACTACGTTGGGGGGAGGGGATTTTTTTCCAGGACATAGAATTTTCTAATTTTAAAAATACATTGTAGCGGTTTTTGGGCGGAAAATTTTAAATTAGCTGAAAAAGAAATAAGATAAGACAAGGAAAGCACACCAAGTTGGAGTAAGGGGGTAATGTATCTGTTTTTTTTTTAATTCCTGGAACATCGAATTTTCAAATTTTCCGTAAGTAACGCACCGACATTTACCAATTAGAACACCATTTAACATTTTCGAAGATTTTATTTTGTACATTGGGGGCGCGAGCTGGGGGGATGTGATGTTGGCGCGCGCGCACCCCAACATCTCATCCCCCCCAAACAAATTAGAGTGGTCGGTGTTCTGTATTAGCATATCTGGATATTTACTTACAAAAAATATTTAGGTTTGGCTATAAATTCCTAAACTCATTTCACCCTAAATAGATTAGGTGACTGAAATAGGAATCTAATTGAATCTTTAATTTTTTTAATAGTATGTGAGAAATTCATTTTTCTTCGAGTTATATTGCATTCATTAATACGGACTGTAGGGTCTTTTTTCGTAATGGTACTGTAAAAATTATTTTTTATTGTTACAAATTAGGATGGTTTAAAAAAAGCAAAAATAAATTCTTGCGTTTTTTATTTACTACTGAAAACCATAACTTTATTAAAGGTATTTTTTGTTTAAACAATATAAAACATTTTCACTAAGAGTTAAGTAAAATAATGAGTTCATTATATTCTGCGATCATTATTTGAAAATACTGCCATTTTCATTAAAATTCGTTAATTTCCTGATTTTTGGTGAATGTTTTAGTACAGGGAGGAGTCAAAATGTGTATACACTTTGAGCGTCGGCATTCATTTTGTGACCAGGTGTGCTTAATTTAAATTAAAGTTCAATCACATGGTTACATTATCAATAATCATGTAATTAAATCCATTGAAAATGTACCGACATTGTAAACACATTCTGTTTACATTAAGCCTGTAGTGTGTTTTTAGTGATGCAATGTTGTCAACTGAGATATAAAAAAACGCGAGATCAAGAGAAAGAAATGTCCAGAAAATCGCTAGATTTTTAACTTATCGTCTG
>NC_136484.1:101910899-101913399 GCF_053919585.1 Euprymna scolopes
TCTCGAAAAATTGGCTAACAACATAAACATATTCACCTTCAACCAGGCACTTTTCTCCAGGGCGTGGTCGCTTTTTTCGCCGATATTTTTGAAGGTCATACTGTCCTTTCGTTGTCTAGCCTTAATGTAAACATTCATCACTTCAGGTTTGGCGGTGGTCGTAATGCAAATTGTATCCCTCTAACATAAGTATCAATTACAAATTTAACATGCAGAAGAAAAGCTAAACATTTAAGTAGTTGACTGATGCCGAATGTTTTCACGGCAATAGCTTATTATCTCGTGGAGATTATTTTTTTTTTTTGTTGCTCATTGTTTTCGGCGACTGTATTAACATGCATTTGCCTTAAATACTCGATGGATTATTACTTTATATAGGTGCCTACTTCGTATATCCGCTATATTCTGCTACCTTTACTCTGGCGTCCCTCATATTTTAATTACGATGGACAGTGTGAATTAATAAAACTAAAAACACATGTCATTCACGATCAATTTCATATTGAACATAAACTACACACCGTACATAATGTATAGACGCAATATAAAAATGCACTTGCTTGTCATATATTTATCTTTCTGGTAATATTTTTCATTATAATTTGTTTTCATTTTCATTCGAGAACAATATGGATTCGATACATTTATAATAACCGCCTACTCCAATTGCATTTGCGTGATCGCAGTTATTATTTTCATCGTGTGTTTTTGATTCATATGATTTACTTTTATTTGTTTGGAATTGTTTTACTTATGTTTATGGGTAAAACACCCGAAATATTCATATTTTATGAGGTCCTAAAACTAGATTGGAAAGAGAATCCAAAGTACCGTGCAACTGGCCATTATATTCCAGTTCTTGAGGACCTATCCACTGACATTCCAGTGTCATACATACGCGGTTGAAGTTATTATATACATGTTACCTTTTTTGTAATTGGGTCAACTTCCATTCGTCGGATTTTTTCTCTCGCTTTTTGTGTATATAAAATTCTTAGTAGAATTTTCTTATAAAGCAAGAAAAAAAAACAAGCAAGAAAAATATTGGCGATTTTATTGTTTGCTTTTAGATTTTAGTTATTTTTTAATGATTCCGAGAACTAATTATTGTCATTTAAAGTGTTTATGTTTAAATAGTGGTTTATAATACAATTATACTCTTATGACAATAATAAATGGTGGAGAAATCATAAAAGGTGCTAAAAATGGGTACGAATAAAACAGCAGATTCTATTAAAACAAGGCCGATAGCCATTAGTCGCGTGCTCTGGTGTAATGAATGAATGCGTGAATGTAGGATTGACATGAAATTCTTAAAAATAAACTAAAATGACCGAAAAATGGGCTGAAATAACTTAAATAAATAAAAAGTAAATGACTTAGAATGACTTTAATGAACTTAAGGATGAATTGAATGAGCTTAAGAATTGCTTGAATGCTTAAGAAATAACTGGAATCCTTCAAAAACGAGTCGAATGATATGAAGAATGACTTGAATGGCTTTGAGACGGACTGATTGTAAAGTGGGTGATCATTTCACATTAAATTAATACTGAAAAGTGATTCCCCATTTTATATCACAATAAGTACATCATGTAGTAAGGATAGATACTACACTGTGATCTTGCCCAAAAGGCCAAGAAAAGTTTAAAAAGCTAAGGACAGCATCTATTAACAGACCTTTGATCTTAACCAAAAAGGCCAAGCACAAAAGTGTTACGGACAGACCGACCGACCGACGGAGTGACTTATAGAGTCGCTTGCACGCGACTAAATATGTAATATATCATGTATAAAATAATAGATAAAAACACATCTAGAACGAAAGCTAAAATAAAGGTTGGCGATATAACTAATATGAAACATTAATGTAATATAAAACATAGTGCTCTCACCGAAAACAGGAACTACATTTTTGTTCATATAAACAAGTATTTACCAAATGTCGCTTATGTTTATTACTATTGTATTATGATGAGGAGAATTACTATATAACGATTGAACATTTAAACAACTGCATTTTAATATATTATTTAACGCAATATGCTAAGTCTTTGGCTACCGTTTATATTAATATGTAAGCAACTGTCCATTAAGAAAGAAAATAGACCCACATGACATTTGCCATTTCTGCAAATATATATCGAACAAGAACTGCGCTGTCATCATCATTATCATCATCATCATCATCATTATACGCAGTACGAGTTATCGCACATGCAATCATCAGACATTAATCATATGTATGCATTTATATGTATATGTATATACGTATATATGTATATGTATATATGTGTATATATGTGTATATGTATATATGTGTATATATGTGTATATGTATATATATATGTATATATATATATAGGTGGATACGTCAATATTTGAATATATATGTGTATATGTATATGTGTCTATGTATATATATGTATATATATATATGTGTATATATGTGTGTATATGTATATATGTATATATATGTATATATATGTATATATTTGTG
>NC_136484.1:101918399-101988399 GCF_053919585.1 Euprymna scolopes
ATAAACATGGTTAAATCGAATTTTGTTCCTTCCATTGTCTAGATATACTGAATGATACATAGTAGTAACAATTGAAAAAAATATATAATGTTAAATTAAGATGAAGCTGAAAATTATAGATTTAAAAACAAATTAATTACATAAGGAGTATGAGATGAGGATGAATACTATTTAAAATTATTCAAATAAATATTTGATATTTGAAGATATACTAACATGTAAAAGAAATTTACACAGAACTAAAGAAAATTGGGAAATAAATTGATGAACGTATAAATATAGATTAAAATCCAAAAAGTGTAGTTTAGGAGATAAGGATAAAATCGATCAATAAATGAATCGTAGAGTAAAAAATCAGTAAACAATTTTAAGTAACATTAAAACTTAAACGAATATAAAAAAAATGAGGAAATATAATCTTAAAATAAGCAATACAAAAGCAGGATACTTACTCAAATCGATGTGAATAATAAATAAATATATAAATGAAATAAAATGGAAGAACGAGGTGCATCAAACCCGCTTAAATAGAGATTATGAAAATATTCATATGCATATATGACAAATGCATTTTGATGTTTGCAGGATGTTTTTTAAGTGATACAATTTTGAAATCTGTCCAAATTGTTAGGAAATAAATGTAACACAAACGAAAAGCATTCTATATGTTCTCATCTTATATTTTGTCGTCTTCTTTCTGCAGAAACATTACAAGAATGTTCGATTATGGAAGCAGATAATTATGAAGTTTAATTGAGTCAATTTTATTGATGTTGATCTTATTGGTACATGAAAATTACCGAATGGTAATATATAAAAATGTTTTTGTAACACACACCTACACACACACACCCACATATATATATATATATATATATATATATATATATATATATATATATATATATATATATATATATATTATTCTGATTAAGGGAAGTTGTGTTTTATCAACATTCGTGGGAAGCCATGATTTAATTTACTGCTTTGTTTTTAAATCCCCGAAAGAGGGTTCCATGGTAGACTGCTAAAAACAGCCTATCCTGCCTTGACAGTGTACAAAATAGACTTTGTGGCTTAGTGGGGGATGCCCTTTTCTCTACCCTGCAACCTCTCTCCCACAGAAGAGACGTTGCGAGCCTATCCTTGTTTTATCGTTATTTCCATGGCAGGTGCTCGTCTGAACTCCAATCTCTGGTCACCCCTCGCCAATCTTTCACGAAAAACACCCGTCTAGCCGAATCCACTGTGAAAAATGTCCCCCACTCTTTATCTGTGCCTAAATCAAAACATGGATTCCATGCACAAAGCTTCTTTCTTATAACTGCACGCCTGTTGAACTCTGTTCCGTCTGCCTGCTTCCCACCTGACTACAAGTTGGATGTCTTCAAGTCCAATGTTAACAAATTCCTAATGAACCGCCCCCTTAAGTAAACACTTCATCAAATCTCCATACTAATGTAATGTACTTGCAAAACCCTTATCCCTGAGTGGCTTCCGGGCCTTGATAAGTGGTGATCACTGTGTAAAAAAAAAAAAAAAAAAAGACTAAAGATGATCCCTGAAATAACATTAGTACGATTGTGAATTATAGAAAGTTGGTTGATACGGTGATCAAATGTCTTACCGACTAAATAGTTTTCCAGCAAATGAGATGAATATAAAAATTAAGTGTGTATTATATAGTTTTACATCTTAAAACTGTATAAATACTAGGTTATATTTTTGTGAATGTATTTTGAGTGGTCTATTATGAGATTAACATCCAAATAATAGCATAATAATTATATTTATATTTTATTTTCATACGTTTTGATAAGCAGAGCCATTTAGTGTCGTCGCTGTCAAACCTGGTAATAGGAGACGTTTTGGGTCCCAATATCCAGTTCGCTTCAGCCGATATATCTCACTTCACTATAACTGGAATTTGAAACCTCCACGTATATTTAAAACTTTCGTGCAAATCTCGTTAACAAGAAACCCATTTAAAAATGACTTTTGTAAATGTCTTTTTAATGTTTTGGACGTGAAATAAACAGAACAATAAAAAGAAAACGACATATATACTTAATATTTTCTGTTACGAAAATGCTGGCCGATTTCAGAAACATAGTAGAAATAGTAAAAGCAATGAAAATACGAGCCTTTCACAGTTATGCATCTCTGCCATCGATCTACGAGCTTTTATTCGTCGTTTATATAAAGTTATTGGTTGTGATGTAAAAACACATTAAAAGCTGATTCAACCTCTTCTTTGGACCGAAAATTTTTACCATTAAGAATGAGCTTAGATGAGAAAAAATGATCATCAGAAGTCGAAACATCCGAAAAATATGAAGAATGTTGAAAATCCTTCTTTCGCAAATCGGTTAGTTTCTGCAGAGTCAATCTGTCAATCTGTAGCCGAAGGTGAATCAGAATTTGACCATATCGATTCACCAAGGCAGACCCCTTTGTTTGCTAGGAGGCATGCATTTCGGAAAGGTGATTGCAGTAATTTCTGCTAAATATACTGATTGGTTTCCAAAATCTCTAGTGGATAACACCGAATACAAACCACCACACTGTCACCATAGTATTTACTGATGCGACTTTGGCTTTGGGAACGATTTGTGAGACTCCTGACAGTCAACCCATTGACCGTATTGTTTTCGAGTATCATACAGGATCCACTGTTCGTCACAAGTGACAATTCGGTAAGGAAAGGGATCATTGTTCTTACGCACACAAGGAATGGAATACTGCTGCCATATCTGGGCAGGAGCTACTAAAAACAGTATATCCTGCCTTGACAGAGTACAAAATAGACTTCATGGCTTAGTGGGGGATTCCCTTTTCTCTGCAACCTCTCTCCCAGAGAAAAGACGTTGCGAGCCTTTCTTTGTTTTATCGTTATTTCCATGACAGGTGCTCGTCTGAACTCCAATCTCTGGCTCCCCTCGCCAATCTTTTACGAAAAACACCCGTCTGGCTGAATCCACTGTCAAAAATGTACCCCACCCTTTATCTGTGCCTAAATCAAAACGAAGATTCCACGAACAACGCTTCTTTCTTAGAACTGCACGCCTGTTCCGTCTGCTTGCTTCCCACCTGACTACAACCTGGATGTCTTCAAGTCCAACGTAAACAAATTCCTGATGAACCGCCTCCTTAAGTAAACACTTCATTAAATCTCCACACTAACGTACTGTACTTGCAATAACCCTTATCCCTGAGTGGTTTCCGGGCCTTGATAAGTGGTGACCACCTTGTAAATAAAATACAGCACGCTTCAAATCTCCTAAGGTTTTGATTATTTGGGCTCACGAGATTTTCACTTTTCTAATGCTCTGTAAAAGTGCGTGAAACTGTTGCAGCACCGTCGTCAAATGCCTAATACATTTCTCTGACACATTCAGGATGATTTTGTCGACAACTGCTTGCAATTATTCGTTATAATGACTTCATGCTCGTCTTCTAACTTCTTCCTCTTAAGGTTCTTCTATAGAATTTTTTAAAACCAGCCTCATACTCTGCGATCATTTCTTGCCCCATCTGTTCATGGTCTCTTGAAATTAGCAAAATTGTCGGATGCATTGTGCACAAGTTTGAACTCATGCAGCATAAGGAGGCGAAACTCACGTTTTGGATTATTCTACATTGAGGGCATTTTCTGCTGTCAATTATTGTGTTTGCGTTGAAAATAAATTAATTAAAAAATATTAATTAGAATATAACCATAAAATGAACTACACAATTTGTGTTTAAATTATTTTTAAACAACACCATTTCGTTTTTTGGAGCAATCTAATAACAACTGTAATGAATGTGAACTACTTAGGGGCCACTTATATCTGGTTCATTAATGAGTATTTTTTTTTTTTTGCCAGTATTGTTTATATTCTAAGTTACGCGTAAACTTGGGCAAGGGATACAACTTTGTAAAGGCCCGATAGGTTTTACAACTGAAAGGTTTAAAATCGAATATTTTAAAACATAATTCGAACGGATAATTATATAATAATCTATTTAACTTTATACCTATTCTATATGTACTCTAATACATACGCCTCTTTTGTCCTTTAAATCGACTAATTATAAGATAAGAAAAGATTATATTTATTTAAAATTGTCTAAAAATCCAAATCTGTATAACATTAAAATTACACTCATCAGAATTTATTTCTAAAAACTAATCAATCAAATTTAAAAAAATAAGATGAATATAAATATTAAAATTAAATTTTAAATTGAAAATTAAAAATAGAATCAAAATTTATATTTAAACGTTTTATTACCCCATTTATAAACGTCATAGCAGTGTATTTTAAATTAGCTAATCAATTTCCACTGTCAAAATAGACTTCGTAGTTATCGATAAATGTTTGTATGTATATTATTATAAGGACCCTATGAGAACATCTTAATTCTAAAACAATACAAATTAAATTTTTCCTCTGCCAGGAAAATATATATTAATGTCATCTATATACATATTATTACTAGGAACCACATACGCGTTTATAGCATCGACAGCAATAAATACTTGGAACACTACACCATCATTTTTAATCCGTTTTCAAAAAGGAAGAGCAATCAAGACCACGACTAGTCCTTTTCTAACAATTATGTTTTCCCTTAAAATATAAAAAACACAATGAAATATAGTAAATTATAATGTTTCTCAAGAATTAGACAAATTAATGAGAAAAGTTATGCACTAACATCTTTTTTTACTCCGGCGACTATTTGTGTTGTTGGCAATCATCTTTATACAGTCGTCGTCCAAAATTCCTGAGACAGACTGGTTCGAGTTGGAAAGATAATTAAAGAACTGTTGTTTTTCTAAGATTAGTATAGCAGCTATAACTACGCGGATTTGGTAGGGAAACAATGAGTATAAATGAAAACACTTGCATGTGTTTACTTCAAATAATAATATTTCTCGTTGATCGATTAACAGACAATAACTTTTCTACAGACATATAGTAAGCAGTAAATCTAGTGTCATTTAATAAAAAAATAATCTGCTTTCCCATAATCTGAGCTAATTGAAAGCTGAAAATTATCAACCTTTTCCACGGTGAAAACAGTCTCTATGATTAGTAATAAAAAAGGCTATGAAAACAGCATATTCGTTTCATTGTTTTCGCTCTCTAGTGTGTATCCGTTTATATCTTATATGGTTTTATATAGAGTGAGGTTGTTCTCGATTTATTACCTCTGTTTTACAGTGTCCGATATATGGTCGAGTCAAAACAATGATACCAGTATTCTGTTGTCATAGCCCTAGTAATACAAACATTCTAATTAAGTATTTTATGAGGTACCTTCACATGAAATTCGTTCTTGTGTTACTATGTAATCGCAGTACAATGCCTAGTGTATTCCATATCGTATAGTGTTTGGGGGACATGAATACTAGTAATGGAGCCGTTGTTACCTATTTTTTTTAATTTCCTCTCATGAATAGCAAGAACTAGTGCGTCTTAAATAATTAAAATAATTGATATACTTCTAGATTTACGTTATACACCTTAAAGGATGATTGCTTCAAACGGATCTGAAAACAATGCATTTAAATAGGAAAAATATAAATTTGTGAATGCAATAACTATTCGAAATATATCAAAGCATAGTCATGAATAAGAAACGTATACTCCCTTAAAAGTAATGATATTCAATATAAAATGTAATGAAACACATATAAACATTATTTCGACATATTTTTGTTCTAATCTAAGACGTTTTTATCAGCGAAAATAGTTTTCAATTAGCGAAAAGAATTATAGTCAGTACCAGTGGTATTATTTAAGACTCACTGGACAGACGTATAATTGTTATAATTTATTTAAACGAAGGCACATATTTTATATGTAGTTGGTGTGTACTATTCACATTTTCTATATTTATTTGTATAACATCATTTATACTGTACGTATAAGTTTAATATCCTACAATCCGAGAATGGGTCTCACACAAGATGCGAACAAATGCGTACACTATTTGCTCTTTATGGATGACCTCAATCTGTATTCGAGCTCGTAAGCGTGATCAAATCAAATCTTGCTTGCTGTACATGTTCTAAAAATATATTTGACTTAAGGTTAGTCTGGACGAATGTTCCAATACTCCATAGAAGCTGTGAAAAAGGTATAAATGGAATATATTCAAAAGAAGTTACCGAATTCAACCACCTAGGAAAGCAGAAACATAGCAATATTTAGCAAAAAAATAATGATTTAATTAAACATGAAAATATTTCATAGAAAATTTGAAGGCCATATATAAGAAGAGCAAAAAAAAACTGTAAAACTAAGCTTATAAACGAAAAAATGAAACTAATATAACCAACTCGCCATGTCTGTGATAACATACGGTTTTCTAATTTTTTACTCTGCTAAGAGGTCCATTTACGAAGTAGACACTAACAGGAGGGCAATGTTTACATTGTACGCTATAACATAAAAAAGGCATTGTCTTATCGGCTAAATCTGCCTAGAGAATCGTGGATTAAGCCCCCAGTAATCGCCGATTAATATAAAGGCACTATGGTTTACATCTTGAATAACTGGTACACTCCCGTAATCCAAAAATTATGATGGTACATCAACATCACAAAGCAAAAGCCACCGGAACACATCCGTCAAGCACTGGTAAAATATTTGTGACAATATAGTCTTACAACTTTTATATAATCAGAAAAAAAGCTTGCAACATACATATACCAAATATGCCGGGATATTGCACAAATAAATTTCAAGGAAACATACTGAAAGAAAAAGTAAATTGAAACTGTGCAAAATATTTTCCTGCTGAATTCACCCCTGACAATATTGAAAGGAAAGTCTCTATATACTGGCTCTAAAGAGAACCCCTCTTTTATGAATAAGAGAGTTAAATGCCTTCCAAAGGTCAAAGTGTTTTTATAAAACGATTACGATGATTAGTAGGCTCAGAAATGCTATCAACTGCAGATTCTTCCACACATAAGTATAAAGTTTCCCTGATATGGTGTTGTTGCAGTAGGTTACTGACAGCTGTATGCAGTGTGAGACACTAGACGGGGTGTATATATATATATATATATATATATATATATATATATATATATATATATATATATATATATATCGTTTAGTTACTTTGGAAAATAAAAATATGGACGGAAGCAACAAACCTGAGAACATATCAATGAAAAAGTTCAAAATTAGTAATGCACAATGGCTATTTAATTAGTAGAGTTAACTTCCTTTCAAACGAAGCAATAAAACCTAAGAAAATAACATGGGATATGATCGAAGAGTTAGTCTCGAAAATATGTGCTGGGAAAAACACAAAGCTAATCGAAAGATAATAAAATACAAAAGGACGATATGAAAATGAACTGAAATCATGATATAGTTATTCATCTTTAGAGTGATGATATTGTTGGGTTCTCATGATATATTATATTATTAATTTAAATTGAATCCAAAACTTACCTTGGATTTATTTTATGTAATGTCCATTCTGTTGAACTTTTCTAAAAATAATTGAAAATTTTATATCTATATCATTCTTTGCTAGATGAAAGTTAATGCTTTTAAATTGCATCATTACATACAATAAATCCAAGGTAATTTTTTCATACAATTTAAATACACTTTTAGTGACTTACTTTGTAAAATTAATAAAAGGGCTCCTTGAAAATAAATAAATTTCAATTTGAATCTTGTACCTTTATTTTTAAAGCCTATAGAAAAACATTTTGTTTAATAATTTTCATGCCTTGGATGAAATGTTTTTCTTACTTGTATCTCATCTTTTAAAGATTATATTTTAAAACTCTTCTTGTCTCTATTTGAATTCGTATTCAACTAATTTTGCCCCCCCCTCTTTGTATTATTACAGGTCTGAATATTCTCTGTTTCAGGTTTTATTTCTCCTCACACCACAGTTCATTATTGCACGCCCCTCTTTGTAATACAGATCAGAATAATGAGAAAATCTGAGTTTTATTAACAAAAACTTTAAAATGATTTTAAGATTAATTTTTTAAAACTTCCTGTGAGAAGAGAAAATCTTTAAAATTTTAATAAGGTACATATTTCATATAGGTTTTCTAATCAAATATTCAAGACATAACGAGCAAAATAGAGATATAAATTTTCAAAAGGACTGTAAAACTGGTTACTGTCAATAGTAGTGCTGCCAGCGAAAGTCTTTGTAATTGTTATTCTATTATTGTTATTGTTATTTAAAACATTTTTCATCCTGCTCTTCACCCAAGGACTAATACATACATATGTATATAAGAAATATATACATATGTATATATGCATATATACAAATATATACACAAATATATACCCAGATGTATGTATATATACTAATATATTTACACATATATATACACATATGTATGTATATATACTAATATATATATACACACATATATACATACATACATTTACACATATATAAATATATACATATATACACATAAAATATATGTATATTTATACAAGTATATAGATATATACATATATATGTGTGTATATATAAATATGTATACATATATTTATATACCAATATATGTATGAATATATATCGTGTTTCTCTCGCTGATTTCGTTCAATATCTATATGGTTCGACATAGTAGCACTCAGGTTGTTATTGACTTCGGTTTTCTTTTCTGTCAGCGAAAACTGGAGCCATGTTCAGTTAGTGCATTTTGGATCAATACTTAGATAAAGCAAACTGTTTTCGGCATCCGATATAAATGACTCATCTGGGTATAGGGATTAAGTTGGGAGAGGGGTTTAACTTGTCTGTAACTAGGCCAGCGCTTTTTGAATCTACGTCATCCTTGCCAATATTCACGCGCTAATTTCCTATAAAACAATACACATTAAACACACACACACATATATATACATATATATATATATATATATATATATATATATATATATATATATATATATATATATATATATGGATTATACAGCCAGACTGTGGGCACCGCGTAGATTATGAAGCCAGACTTTGTGGACACCTTGTATATATATATATATATATATATATATATATATATATATATATATATATATATATATATTGTCATCGACATACAATCCTGATCCGTTGTATCACAAATCATCAGTGCCGCCAGACAAGCATCTCTACCAAGCCGAGGATTGAACCTAGAACCGTCGTGTTGACAGTCGGCAGTTCTCCCACACGACCATGTAATCGATGCCCGATATATATAAATAACTCGTAAGAAAGTCTATTTAAATAGACACCCTCAACCACTTATATCCATATATCTATAATGTATTCATGTATATATATATATATAATGTATCCATATATATATATATATATAATGTATCCATATATATATATATATATATATAATGTATCCATATATATATATATAATGTATCCATATATATATATATAATATATCCATATATATATATAATGTATCCATATATATA
Organism: Euprymna scolopes; assembly: GCF_053919585.1. Lineage (NCBI taxonomy): Eukaryota > Metazoa > Mollusca > Cephalopoda > Sepiida > Sepiolidae > Euprymna > Euprymna scolopes. The sequence continues at coordinate 101,927,867 of NC_136484.1, forward strand.
TATATATATATATATATATATATATATAATGTATCCATATATATATACATATAATGTATCTATATATATAATGTATATATATAATGTATCCATATATATATATATATATATATATATATATAATGTATCTCTATATATATATAATGTATCTCTATATATATATAATGTATCCATATATATATATAATGTATCCATATATATATATATATAATGTATCCATATATATATATAATGTATCCATATATATATATATATATAATGTATCCATATATATATATATAATGTATCCATATATATACATAATGTATCCATATATATATATATACATATATAATGTATCCATATATATATATAATGTATCCATATATATATATAATGTATCCATATATATATATATATATATATATATATATATATAATGTATCCATATATATATATATATATATATATATATATATATATATATATATAATGTATCCATATATATATAATGTATCCATATATATAATGTATCCATATATATATATATAATGTATCCATATATATATATAATGTATCCATATATATATATATATATATATATATATATATATATATATATATATATATATAATGTATCCATATATATATATATATATATATATATATATATATATATAATGTATCCATATATATATAATGTATCCATATATATATATATATATATATATATATATATAATGTATCCATATATATATATAATGTATCCATATATATATATATAATGTATCCATATATATATATAATGTATCCATATATATATAATGTATCCATATATATATATATAATGTATCCATATATATATATAATGTATCCATATATATATATAATGTATCCATATATATATATATATATATATATATATATATATATATAATGTATCCATATATATATATAATGTATCCATATATATATATATATATATATAATGTATCCATATATATATATAATGTATCCATATATATATATATATATAATGTATCCATATATATATATATATATAATGTATCCATGTATATATATATATAATGTATCCATGTATATATATATATATAATGTATCCATGTATATATATATAATGCATCCATGTATATATATATATATATATAATGTATCCATGTATATATATAATGTATCTATTTATATATATATATATATTTACATATATAATGTATCCATGTATGTATATATATATATAATGTACCCATGTATATAATGTACCCATATATATATATATATAAATATATAATGTATCCACATATATATATATATAATGTATCCATATATATATATATATATAATGTATCCGAGTATATAAGCATTTAAACAGGAATTACTCGATATGCAAGATAGAGCAAATAAATTAAATTTTAATTCAATGAATTAAAAAAAAAAACTCATTGAAATGAAATGAAGTGGTAGAGTTTCATATCAAAACTAAGTCTCTATATCTAGTACAGGACCTGACTTCAATTAAGCGACCGGTCAAACTTTATGATTCTTTTAATTCTATTTGAAGAGATATCTATTTATGTACATGTGTGTATGTTTATCTGTGTATACGTATGTATATGTATATATATATATGTTTATATATGTGTGTATATATATATATCTGTGTATGTATGTATATGTGTGTTCATATGTATATTGGGATGAATATGCACATATGTTCCCCCCCTTCCTACCACTTACCACTACCTACTCTCCCTAACACTTCGCCCCACTGACAATAATATACACTTCTAATGAACAGGTTCCACCAGACGTTGAATTATTATCGCTGGACCCACAAACAAATGTATACAAAAACTTGCCCGATTCGGATATCTACACAGCTATGCGGATTACCCAATACATAGCTTGGACATTATTACCAAACGGATGTATATAACGTATAACAAGAATTTTACCAAGCAAGCTTGATCTAAAAACATTCATATCCTTTTTCTACACATCCTCCTGATACAGGACTTCTGATAAATGCATTATTTCCACTTTGACTTTCTATGTCTCACTGACTTTAGCAAATAGGGTGCATACCTTTATAACTGTTTGCTAATATGTTCTCTCCTCTGATGAGATGGTAGACATCGAAACCCAATAGGTTTAGGAGATTAATGTTCTAAAGCATTCTTTGTCTTGCTTAGAATAATAAAAATTCTTTGATATGAAACTCAACCACCTCATTTCACTTCAATGAGAGTTTATTTTTTTAAATTCATTGAATTACAATTTAATATATATATATATATATATATACACTAACTGGAAGGCCGATGTTTAATTTATGCAAATATGATATGTATTATCATAGAATTACTCCTCTATTTTATGTAATATATTACAAAGAATAATTTTATCAGTAGATCAATTTGTAAATAAAACAGAAAAAATAAAAAATATATTTAAACTAGTATAAGACCTTGAAAATGAATGCCGTGGAAAGTAACTTCCTCTGAATCGTTTTAAGGCGATTACAAGCACTACCTTGTCTTCTATCGTTTATTTAATTAATTATTGAGAACTAATGAAACAATAAGGCACAACCGAGCTAGCTTATAAATCAGACAAGAAGTAGTCGACTGCTCTACTACTGAGCTATATTTGCAGATATTAATAATTATAATCTTTACAAAAAAGATTGAATTATTGTTAAGATTTCCCTTATTATGTACAGTTTCATCTGTAACTAATTTTAAAGTTGTTTTTATCGATTTTCGACAAATAGCTTATTGATTTCTGTCCAAAGCTGTGTAAGAGTATTGCCAAACGCATTACAAACGTTGCAAAAAATAAACCCAGTCGATATATATATATATATATATATATATATATATATATATATATATATATATATATATGTACATTGGAAGTACAACAGAATTGTTATAGATTAAAAGCGAAGTGGGGCATTTTTGTTAACCTAATAAAGAAATATCGACTATAATGTAAAAAAGAAAAAGGATCGACTAAAAGTAAGAAAAATAATTGAAAAGGAAGAAGATCAACTAAAATGGGGAGTAAGAGAAAAGAAAAGGAGGGACGGTGAAGAAACTTGAAGTTCTTTTCGCCGACTGTCTTCAGAAGTAAATGTTGGAATGAAGTAATGTTGGCATGAAGTAATTTCTAGGAGGGGGGAACACCGCGTAGAAATTTACCTGGTGGCGCAATAATTGTTTTCCCGCCACTTTAGTCCGCCCCGTTTTTACCACTCGGAAATTCGTTTCTTCTTTTCAGAAAGATGTTTTGCCCACCATTAAAAGTAGTCTTGTAGTCTATAAATTTAAGTGTCAGTGTGGAGCTGACTACGTGAGCACAACGATTCACAGATTGGAGGTCAGAATTTCCCAACATGTCCCTTTATATATATATACGACAGGGTAGGTTAGACTCCTCTGTACGATAACGTGTTTCTGTTACCGCGATCGGTGATCACCTGACCAGTTCAAATAAATGTGCGAGTGAGTACACACCGAAGTGGTTCTCTATTTTGCACAGGGCTTGGTCTGTTAAACATCTCGGATTGTTGGAGACACTTACAATAAACTGTTGCAGACCTGTTCTTTGCAAACAGATGGACCACATACGTTCGTCGAACGTTTTTAAACAAGTGCCACCAGGTTAATTTCTACGCGGTGTTTTTTAAATTTTTTTTTCACGACATAGAAATTACTTCATGCCATCATTACTTCATCCCGACATGTATATACACATGTATATATATATATATATATATATATATATATATATATATATATATATACATGTATATGTATATATACACGTATATGTGTACTTATTCATGTATATATGGATATATACATGTGTATGTGGAGATATACATATATATACATATATACATATGTATATATATATATGTATGCATATATACATATGTGTATATACAGATATGTATGTATATATACAAATATGTATGTATATTTACATGTATGTATATATACAAATATGTATGTATATTTACATATATGTATGTATATATACATATGTATGTATATATACATATATATGTATATATACGTATATATATGTATATATACATATATGTATGTATATATATATATTTGTGTATAGGTGTACTTCTATGTATATATGTGTTAATATATGTATATATATGTGGGTGTGTGTGTAGAGACCGTGACATAAAAAAACCGGCCCTGACTAATTAGGTCGCGTTACTTTATTTTTAATCCGAATGAAATGAAACTATATATGTAAATATATATGTAAATATATGTAAGTGTATATATGTGTGTGTATATATATATATATATATATATATATATATGTAAGTGTATATACGTATATATATATATGAATATGTACGTGTATATGGGCTTATAAATGTATATATATGCATGTGTATATATGTATATATACATGCCTATATACACACATATATATATATATACATATATATATATATATGTCTGAATATGTATGTGCTTATGGGCATACAAATGTATATATATATGTATGTGTATATATATGTATGTATATACGTATGACTATGTATGGGTATATATATATGCATATGCATGTGTATATATATATATGTGTGTGTTTATGTATGTATGTATAAATGTATGTTTATATATGTATATATAAACTATATATGTGCATATATGTATATACATGTATGTGTATATATGTATATTTGTATACACATATGAATATATATGTATGTATATATATATATGTATGTGTATATACATCTATGTATATGCATATATATATACATCTATGTGTATATATATATATATATATATTTATTTCAGGTTATGTCATGTCATATGTTACTGGTACCATGTAACCCAGTACTACCTACCTCATGGTTGGGTCACGGCGACTAAACTGGTTCCCCCATCCGACTTGTTTGGTGAGGAGGGCGGCTAGTCTCCCTGAAGGATAAAAAATAAGACCTTCCAAAGGCTGAATGAACTCTTTTTCTGGGTCAACGGCCAACTAGAACCGTGTATATTTGTGTATGTGTGTGTGCATGTGTATTGGGGTAGAGAGGGATCCCGTAAGCCGTGCTGAAGGGAACCTTTCTATGAGAAGCAACTCTCTGATATAAAAAACTCTAAAGCGGAACACCAGTACCCGCATTAAGCTGGTCTGCATTTTAATTTTTTGCTGGCTATCTTGTTCTAGCTTGTTGTTGGATCTCAACATTTTGAACCGAGAGAGAGACTTAGCTGTCGTACAAAGGTAAGACTCTGTAACATCATATTTGTATAGATACGCCCTCAGACATTTGGGCTCATGGATATTAAATTTCTGAGGGAGTGGCACTCGTCTGACAAGACGTTGCAATCATCAATCATCAATCATCATCATCATGTGTATATATATATATGTATATATGTGGATATGTATGTATGCATGTATATGCCTATATGTATGGCATATATACATATATACATACCATGTATATACACATGTTTATATATATGTGTGTGTATATATGTATGTGTATATGTATGTATATATATATGTATGTATACATATATATATCCATGTATTTATATATATATGTATGTATGCATGTATATGCCTATATGTATGGCATATATACATACCATGTATATACACATGTATATATATGTGTGTGTATATATGTATATATATATATGTATATATGTATGCATATATATAAGTATGTATACATATATATATATCCATGTATTTATATATATATGTATATATATATGTATGTATATATATATGCATATGTATATATGTGTACATATTTATATACACTTGTGCCCGATATTATTCATACCCCTCGGATCTTTGAGATTTCTATAAGAATATTGCTCAAACCAGAAGGTAGACAATATTAAAGGGATTTCAAACAATAAATCAAGCATAAGCATTTAATTTAAACTCAACAAATAAATAAATTATGCAAGTTTGAAACATTATACAAAGAAAAACAATAATGGCACTAGTTCAAAATTATTCATACCTCTCTTACTAATAGTCAATAGCATGCCCTTTATTCTTAATAACTGCCTGTAACCGTTTGGGATATTTATCAACAAGGTTTTTACAAGCATCAACACTAATTTTTGACCATTCTTCAATGCAGTAGTTCTCCAAATCCCTCAAATTTCTAGGTTTCTGCTTTTTAACCTCAGTTTTCAATATGTGCCAGAGGTTTTCGATAGGGTTCAGGTCGGGACTCTGGCTAGGCCATTTCAAAACATTAATTTGATTATCCTCAAACCATTTCTTGACTATTTTGGCAGTATGTTTTGGATCATTATCCTGTTGAAGGACCCAGTTTGGTCCTAAATGGAGCTTCTCCGCATCCTGTCTAATGTTTTTCTGGATTATCTCCAAATATTGCTCCTTCTTCATGGTTCCATCTATCTTGACCAAACTACCTGGACCACTAGCCGAAAAGGAGCCCCAAAACATTAGGCTACCACCACCATGTTTCACCGTGGGTATGGTGTTCTTTGGGTTGTAAGCTTCTCCTTTCTTCCTTCAAACGTAAGAAGCATCCATATGGCCAAACAATTCAATTTTTGTTTCGTCAGTCCACAAAATACTTGAGAAAACGGACTCTGGAGAATTCACATGGGTCCTAGCAAACTTTAGACGTGCTGCAAGGTGTTTTTCGGTGTGCAATGGAGTCCTTCTTGGTCTTCTTCCTTTCAGACCATTTTCATGCAGAGTCCTTTGCAATGTTTGCCTTGATATTTTTATGCCAGAAGACTCCAGATTTTCTAAAATGTCCTTATTAGTGGTGGTTGGATTTGCATTAACACTTCTTACAATATTCCTGGTGGCTCTAGCAGACAGTTTCCTTTTCCTTCCTCTACCAATCAAGTTGTTTGTTGTGTGGTGGCTCTGGAATTTTTTGATGATGCTCTGTACTGTTGCTGTAGGGACCTCAAATTTCTTGGAAATTGACTTGTAACCTAAACCATCCTTATGTGAATTCACAATTTTAGTCCTAAGATCATTACTAAGCTCTTTTTTCTTCCTCATTCTAATAATTTTTATTCTTTTATTGGTTTTCAGTTGATATCATTTTAATTTCTGAAAAATGCAAAAAACGAAATGAAATTAATCAAAGGTTGTATAAAAGCATTCAAAATAAGAATCAAACAGAAAACAAACAGTCAGAAACTCGATTAATACTGAAAAAATAAGGGGGTATGATTATTTTTGAACATTGCAGATTTTATAAATAGCTGTATATTTCTTTTATTACAAGTATCCCGAGATTTTAAAATGACGAAAATGATCAGAAGAGGTTTATTAAGAATATGTATCAATATGGACGTAAACAATAAATTCTTACAAAAGTTACACCTAATAAACTCAATTTTCAAGGGGGGTATGAATAATATCGGGCACAAGTGTATATATATATATATATAGATGTATATATTTGTATATATATGTATATTTTTGTGTATATATATGTGTGTATATATATATATATGGATATGAGTTTGTATGCATATATATATATGTATATATATGTATATATGTGTTTATATACATATATGTATGTGTATATATATTGTATGTATGCATATATATATATGTATATATATATGTATGTGTCTATATATATTGTATGTATGTATATATATTGTATATATATATTGTATGTATATAGTATATATACATAGTATACGTATATATATTGTTTATATATTATATATATAGTGTTTATATACATATATGTATGTATATATATTGTATGTATGCATATATATATATGTATATATATGTATATATGTGTTTATATACATATATGTATGTGTATATATATTGTATGTATGTATATATATTGTATATATATTGTATGTATATAGTATTTATACATAGTATACGTATATATATTGTATATATGTGTGTATATATATGTATATAAATATTGTATATATATATATATACATAAATGCATAGGTATATACGTATATATATATATATATATATATATATATATATATATATATATATATATATATATATATATATATATATATACAGGGCGAAAAAAAACTGGTCCAACTCTTAGTAGGTCCGATTTCTCAGTGTTTTGTCCGAATTTATGCAACTTTTGCCATAACGAATTTATTCAATTCAAAACACTATGGTTTTGCCGTTTTTTCTCCGTTGACTGTGAAATCCATAGAAAAACAAGTGAATAACCTATGTTTGTTGGTCACCTGGCACATGCAATGGTACTAAAATAATCTCCGCACTTTTCATCATTGCAAAACTGCAAATTTACGCCAAATGAAATGTAAATTTTTGAATAACCTATATATCATTTAATTTCATATTTATTCCTCTGGTTTTACTGGTTTATATTTTACTTTGAGTTAAAATATATTTGTGTTCACGGCAACTTAATAAAGAAATGTTAATTTTTATCGACAGGCAAAATGAATATTCGCAGTAACAAATCAGATTACAACTGTCTTAAAATGTCAACATCTTAGGCAGTACAGCCTCTCTTACTGCAATTCTATTCTTTTCAGATTATACAACGTAAGATTTAATCGATGTGCGTCGACTTCCTCTTAATAACCGTAAGAGGAACATTGATCTTCACTTTTCTAGTTTTTCCCCATGAAGAATTCGGACGCAGATTGAAATCTGATGAGAAAACGATAAAAATGATTGTGCAAAAACACCAAAACACCGGCAGTGTTTTTGATGCCCCTTTATCTCGACGCCCTCGAATTATTTTTTACAAAGAAAGCAGATGTTCTCAAGATCGGCTGCCCCAGAAAAAGATTTCAAGTGGCTCCCTAAATCTTACAGCAGTGTCATCTTCTAAAATGAAATGCTATATAGTTGGAAAGATACAAAGGAATTTTATTTGCGAGGCTGTGTTACAAGTGCCAACCAATCATTTTTGTAAGGAGCAAAAAGCGACATATGAACTTCGTCAAATGCAATGAAGAGCCAGACTCTACACATTGACCGAAAATAAGTTTTATCAACGAAAGCCAGTTAAAAATACAAGGCAGTAATAATAGGCAGTACATCAGTCGAATGTAGGACACGGACTTTTATCCTAAATTCCCAGTTTCAACGTTGCAAGCTGGTGGAGGTTCAGTGTTGGTGTAGCACGTTATTTGTGCAGATTGTCCAGCGCCTATAGTGTACTTGCAAGGTCGAATTACTTCGAAAAATTTCATTAATATGTTGACTGATGATTTTTAAGCAACTTTACTCGGAATTTAGATTATAATCCCATCTTCATGCATTCACACAGCTGGCAATTTCAAAAGTTTCATTGCAGAGGATAATATTCCGTTTTAAATTTGTTTATCTGTTCCGGGGTCTTTTTCATAGCTAGGTCAAATCGTTTTCGTTAATCCCATCTTTGTGAGTTTTTCATGTAGATATTTTTTCTCTAATTACCCATTCTTTGATGACATTCTGTGGGGTATATGGTCAGAAAAGAAGAAGAAAAAAAGAAACGTACCGGGCGTATCTGCATCGCTCTTTGGGAAAGAAGGAAAGAATGGCCAGCACATTTGTATACGCGAAGGGCATCTTGGAAAGGCAGAGCATGATGGGAGAAGCTATTCCCCCCCTGTCTCTTCCTTTTTTTCGAGAAAATTCCCTGGGACAGCCGATATAAGAGAGTGGTGAACATCTTCTCTTGAAAAGAATTTCGTATTGCTGACGTCTGGATTGTGCGGTGTGACATTGGTGGCGGGAGGCCAGGTGCAGTTGATTGGAAAAGGAGAGGGCAGCAACGTGCTGTTGTCGAGAGAGTGACTCACTCCTTCCCGAACCCCAGAACCGAACCCTGATCATAACCCTGGACATACCGCGATTCGGCATTCATACCATGCTCCTCGCTCTTCATATATCCTGTTCAAGTATGATTGATCTTTTCTTCCATTCTGCCTGTTCATATTGTGATAGAATAGGCGTTTGATATGGCTGCTTTGTAGTTGTATAATCTCAATATTTCGACCGTTAATGATATATTTTTTTATTTAATTATTCATAATTCTTATTTATTTTCCCATCATTGTTCATACATCTGTTTTTCATTCATTTGCTTCTTTTCCTTTTTATGTGTTTTTTATAGTGATTTTAAGTTTAACTTTCTACTACGGTTTTGTCTGATCGTTCTTTGGAGGTTTAGTTTCTATATGAAATTTCATATATACGGTCTTGGTTCACACATAGATTGGATTTTTAGGATCCGTGATAGCGTCTGTTGAAATAAACATGATGAATTCTGTTTACACATTTAATTTCTACTAATACTAGTTTTGGTCGTGGTTTCTTCAGATATGCAAGGTTGTAATTTCTTGATTCACAAGTCGTATGATGTTTTCTATTCCATTTTTTAATTAGCATTAGCATTAGTTCCTTCTGGTGATTCATGATTATCAGTACTAATATTTATATTGTTATCTATTGCTGCTCCCATAATTGTTGTCTGAGTTGGGATTATGTGTGTAGTTTTTTTAATGTTTCGTTTAGCATTTGTATTATTTCTAGCTTAGTTATACAACTCACCTTTAGTATAAGTTTCGCTTGGTCAACGATCCCTTGTATCCTTTACAATTTTTTACGACACATTTCATAATTTATTTATTAATCATATCCTGAAAAAATAGCGTTTTTAAACATAGTTTACGTTTGATATGCGTGCATGACTTGCGAACATCCAGACTCGAAAAGTTATTCTTGTAGTAAGAAATGCTCGGGTTGACGACCGCATCAGAATATTCTTTCTAATTTTCACATTTTATGCGTTTGGGCCGTTCGCCTTTTCGGATAAGACCACTTTCGCCCCGCCTGATATACTGTCTTCATTTTAAAGTTTATATACTTAAAATGCTCCTTATGTTTGCTTTGGGAGGCTTTAAACTGTCTACTCCTGACTATTTTCAAAGTTTGTGTGGGTGTGTGTGTTAGTGTGTATTCGTGATGACGTCTTTGCGTGTTTTCGTGTTTGCTTATGTGATTTTGTGCATCAGTGTTTTTTGTGTGCGGGTGGGTGATTGTATGCTTACATGTGTTTGTGTGTCAATGTGTGCGTCTGTGTGTACGTGTGTGCGTCCAAGCTCGTGTGCGTGAGTTTTTGCGTGCGTGTTCCGTGTGTATATGTGTGCGTTTGTTTGTGTACATGTGTGTGCGTGCGTGCATGCTGTCGTATTTGCGTGTATGCCTGTGCCTTTTTTTAGTGTGTGTATGTATGCGTGTTTAAGTATGTATGTTGTCTCAACCAGACTACGTCAGGGCAACGCGTGGTATGATATAAAAAGAAGTAACTCTATCTGTGCTATCTTTTTTATTACACTTTCTGTCACTCTCTATCTCTCACGAACTCACTTTATGTATCCCTCTTTATCTCCCCGATTTTTACCGACTTTTCCCGAAAATCTTTTAGTATTTTTAGCTTAACTTATTCCTCTCTTTAGTTTTACAATGCTACAAAAACGTAATTCATCTACTGTAACTATATACTTAATATACTACTGCCGTTTCATATGCATTATTTTGTGCAAACTTCAAATATCGAAAAACATTAGCATTGGTGGAAAAAACAAGTGAAAAAGTAATTTTAAGATCGTAAAATGCTTCAGCCATTTCCGGGACAGAATCTATATCCCCTCATTCTTAAAAATATATATATCATGAAGCAAGTAAAATTTCGTAAACTGCTTCGGTCTTTCCAGGAAATAACTCCATATTTTCTCCTCCTACTTCTAAAATATATATGACATAATATAATTTTGAGAGCGTAAACAGCTTTTCCTATTTCCCGGATATACGCCATATCTCCCACTTTTTACAAAATATGTATGAAAAAAAGTAAATCTGAGATTGTAGACTCCTTCAGTTATTGCCGGGACTGACTCCATACTTACAACTCCCCCATTGTTTAAATCATATGTGAAATACAGTAATTTTTAGATTGTTTTCTGCTTCAGCCATTTCCTGACTCAAAATTCCCAGCCCCTCCCTTAAAAATTAAATAAAGTAATTTTGGGATTGTAAACTTTCTCAATCCTTTCTGTTACGAACGCCCCCTGATTCTCAAAAATATATGAAATAAAGTACATTTTTAGATCTTTAACTGCTTCTACTATAGCTGGGAGTGACTCTATATTCTATTAAATATAGGTATGAAATAAGTAAATTTCAGATCGTAAACAGCTTTAACCATCTCTCGGGATTTACTCCATAGATCTATCTATTCTTATAATATATTCCTTGTCGATTTACTTTTGTTGTTAAGGTGAAGATAAGGCTATATTAGGGTTATTTTATCTTTTGGCTTGGATCAATCTATAGTATCTTTCTCACCATCACGGCAATTTGACCTCCCCTCCTATAAGCAGAGTATAGGTAGCATATTTAAATTAATAATAAAATAAGTGGGGGTTGTGTTTGGGAGAATTTTCTTTTTACACAAAAAAAGAAAATATACCCCTACCTCCTTATAGAAATAAAGGATAACCTATTAAGTTATAAACAACAGTAAATTGGCAGTAAAAATAAAAACAATTGGTGTGATTTCCGGAAAAAGGCGGCATTTTTTTTAAATTTATACTTAAATGCATGGTTTTGTTTTGAACATTAGTTGACTGTTTAATATCCTTCGTATCGATATATATCTTCTTTAAAATGTGTTCTATGTTATCATTTTTCGTGATTATTGGATATTTTGCTATGTAACAATTCTTTAGGTACCATTTGTGTTACTTCAATAGTATTTTTCCCATATCTATTCATCGTGTAAATTTAATATTTATCATTGAAAGGAGATTACGTCATTTCCGGCAACCTGAGTCGGCATCTACCAAAATTATATAATGATTACATTTGTCTGTTTTAAAGTCATATAATAATAACATTATTATCAGGAAAAAAGGATACCCCCTTGCTAAAAATGGCACAGTGCCCGTAAAAAAAATCCATCTTCTTGGCCTATTTTTACATATTTTTAATCTGAGATTGTATTTATTCCGACGATATTTATAAATACGAAATCTGCTCCAATCAAAATATCATATTTAAACGTTTTGTACGAATGGGGCATTTAACGCGCCATGCTATTATATATGTATGTGTTCCTATCTTGGGTTGAGCATATTGGGAAGTCAGATACAAACTGCTATAAGCGCATTAGGTTATGCTTTTCGTGTAAATAAATCAAGCTAAGGTATATAGACGATGTCAAATCATCGTTAATTCACCACCCGCGCAGCAGCAGCAGCCGTATATCGTAAGTGTGAGAATCCTTAACTGTCGTTTGGGAGGTATGCCACTGATCCTCGCCTAACGTAGTTGCTTGTCTAGCCGCACTGACGAGCTGTGCTACAGCGAAACTAATGTATGCGGATTAATATATATATATATATATATATATATATATATATATATATACATATATATATATATATATATATATATATATACAGGACTATTCCTTTCACATTCAATTATATCTCCTTATTTTCTACGGTAGTTAATAGATTTGTAATTTCTAGACCGACGAGCTAATCCGCTTTTCCTCCAAAAACATTTAAATGGATATCTCTGCTCGTCCCAGAAATGTCTGAGAATGTTTTTCGTCGAAGTAATTAAATTCATGAAAAGTTTGGTTCTTTTAAAGCTGAGTGTTTTCCTTCTGGCATTTCCTGAATCCATTTGATTTTTTGTTTATTTTCTTTATATTTTTAATCACAGAAGGTCTTTGTCACGCGTTGTCAGCGATCAGGCTATTACCATAGCTGTAATCGACAACCATCAACTGTAGGCTGAGATTGAGATCTTCGTTAGCATGGTTGATAAGAGGCATTAATCAAATATCTTTTGTGTAATTGATTGAGCAAGCATTTTTCATACTATTTGAAGGAAAGCTTTTCACCTGAACCCATCATTAAGTATATGTAACTTAAAACAATACGAAAACAAACCAACAAAACTTCCAGTCAAAATGATCTGATTGTAATCACAGGCAAAAAAATAAATGTTCGTTCGACGCTGTACATTGTTTACCCTGGGTTAATGTCCCTAATTACATCATATCCGTCACAGGACTAGGAAATATGTCACAATGCTCACACACGTAAACACGTTCAGCTAACAAGTATATCAGGTGTTACAAGCGATACGACACTATTAACTACGTCTTAGAATTAGTAATAAAAAAACAACATACAACTTTAAGCATTATGCACATCAAATACTGCACTGCGTTAGTTTGTATTCTATCTGTATATACGTTGTGTTGCACAATATTTGTTCGATTAGGCATATAGTAATATTACTTGAATGCAGAAATGGTTATTTAATTTTATTCATCTGATATACTAGTGGGGATCATTAAGGCTATGATAACATCATCGTTTTCATTGTTTTTACTCTCGAGCGCTTATCCGTTGATATCTTACCTGCTTTTGTATAGAGTTATGTAGTTCTCGGTTGATTAATAAGTGTATCTCAGATATACACTTGAGAGTCAAAACAATGAGAATATTATTCTGTTTATATAGCCCTTGTTATCATATAGACAATGTGTGCGTTTGAATTCATAAAAACTGGAACTCTTCAAAAAATAGGTGCTCAGCATACAGGAAGGCCTTGCCTTTGCAGGAGTAATTGATCTATTGCAGGAAAAGGAGCATCATCCATGACTGTCGACTGGACCGATACAGAATATTCTTTCCAATGCTGCAGATCAAGCTCGACGTAATCAAGCAGTTTAGCAAGGTTCTGGACAATGATGGTGATTGTTTGATTTACTTGCAGAATTGACCACGGATGAGGTCAAATCTGGGATCCTTGGAAGCTCCTAAATCCCGAAGTTTAACATGAATTAAGAGTGCAAAAACTGAACGAAATTTAATGGGAAAGTAGAAAGGCATCTGTTTTGGTAATGAATTATTTATTTCTTTTGCAAAAATTAGCCCAGCAAGTACGCAGAACTCGTAACCAGCATGCTAACTACATTTAGAAAACTTAGTTGTAACATGAGCGTCAGTATGCAATATATACCCTTACATATGGGCTGAATTCCTGATGAAGTGGGTTAAATAAGTGACAGGCACAAGGTAAAGTTCTATCAATATCTGAAAGAGGTAGAAACCAGGCATTATTGTTGACTGCTGTCCGAATCTGGAGTGACTCATCCTTACTGCTCAAAATTTTAGTAGTTCAAACAAACGGAGGTTTAAGCCATGATGCTTGCACAATGGTTAAGCAATATGCAATACACGTGTACATACCAATATTAATGCCCAACACTCAGTTGAATGTAATTTATGTTTCTAGAAGGTAATCAATAAACTGTTAACAAAATAGTTTTTAATATAAAATGCATATTTTAAAATGTTATATTTGACAAAAAGCAGTTTGAAAAAAAGTAATTAGATTTTTAACGCGATGTAATTATTTTTAAAATCGTGAGCATACGGACGATGACCTGCCTAATATAGCCTTATCGGGTCCATTTTCTTATTTAGCAGTGCAAAATATCCTTGAAAAATTTTAATTAAAATTTAGACACACTTCAAAATGTAATGCAATATTTCCTGGTGTTATTGACGATTTGAATTGTAAACTTAATTATGATACAAATTAAAAGTATCTATGTATTAAACATAATCTGCGAATAAAACTTCATTCAAATGGTAAATTACATATTCATGTATATCTGATACATTATGCATAAATAGTATTGAAAATGAGGAAGAAGATAAGGAAAAAAGAAACAAAACAACACACTGAAAATCGAGTATACCTGTGAAATATATTTGTAATAAATTTCAATGAAGTACAATATTATTTTATTTCCCGACTATTACATTGTATTTGGCTTTCAAGCGAACTTGATGCGCATTTTACTTTATTCCATTCAAAACAACGTTTCTATATGAATTCTCATCTCCTCCTTGACGACATATAAAACTACTAAATTTACTCACATAAAATTATTAGACAGAAGTATAGATTTATGCGTAAACATTAAGTATTTACATCAAAGGTGCTCAATACGAACGAAGAGCTAGTTAGTAATTTATAAAATATATATGGCGATTAAGCTATACTGAATATTCCGCGTTTCATCCACTCTAGGACTCTTAAGGCGTATGCGCGTACGCCTGAAGAGTACTAGAGTGCATAAAAGGCGGAATATTCTGTGTAGCTTAATCGCCATACATATTTAATACATTACTATATATACAGGGTGAACAGAAAGTCCTTGGAGCAATTCAAAAGTGGTTTATTAATAGAAAATTACAAAAATATAAATTAAACATGAATGAAAATTATAAGTTAGGAAACCAAGAATAAATTCAAATTATTTATTTTCAATGTAATGTCCCTTCCTTTCGATTAGACGTTCAATTTTCTGTCTGAAGTTACCAACCGAGGAACACAACGTTTCCTGAGGTATTTTAGCCGATCCACTCAGAAGAGATGTCTTCAAAGCATCAACACTTGGATGAGCAACAGAACAGACCTTTGCCTCCAACAAAGACCACACCGAAAAATCCATGGGATTCAAATCAGGCGATGCAGGAGGCCACATATCCTTACTCCAGAATCTTGGAAAATGACGTTGGCACCATTCCTGTGTTTTTCTGGAGGTGTCGGATGGTGCTCAATTTTGTTGGAAGGTGAAAGGCTGATCTTTGAAGTGTTTCTTCATCTCTTCAAATGCTGGAACCAAAATATCGTTAATGTAGCGATCTGTGTTTATCTTAACCCTCTGCTCCACGTAAATCAGAGGCGTCTTTCAAGATTTGGAGACTGCAGCCCACACCATGAGGGAAGACGGCTTTTGTCGCGGGAAATCTATTCTCACGGAGTCATCAATGTCTGCTGAAGATTTTGTGTAAACTCTGTCGTTCTCATTGTTAACAGTCGCTTCAACTGTGAAGAGTTTTTCATCAGAAAAAACGATCTCTCGCTCTGCCGTGCCAGCTTTCAGTTCTCCAAGAAGAATCTTTGCTCTTTCAAGTCCCTTGTGCTTTTGGGCATGTATGAGGTACTGTCTCTTTCTCATCTTGTAGGGGGGGGGGCAACTGGAGATCGTTTTTTACGATGGTTCTAATCGAGGTCACGCTCACATTCATGTATTTAGCCATTTGTCTTGCAGATCTCTTCGGGTTCCTCCTTTCCCTCTCTCAGACAGCTTTAATCACCTTCCTTGTTCGAGCAGTGCGAGGTCTTACACTCCTAGGATGGTCTTCATATGTATCAAGTTCCTTAAATCTCTTCACAACATGGTATACGGTGAATTTAGCCACTTTCAAGAGCTTAATAATCTCTGAGTGTGTCCTTCCCGCGCAATGAAGCTGAATTATGGCCTCTCGTTTGCTCATTTTTCTGATAGTTTAAACAAAATTATTTTAATATTTTTGTTGAAAATAATTAGATATATAGGTAGACTAAATATTTACTTTATTCGAAAAGAGAAAAAGTGTTTTAACAATATTTAATTTGAAAACTAAAAATTGCCCAAGGACTTCCTGTTCACCCTGTACATATATATATATATATATATATATATATATATATATATATATATATAAATGTATATATACATATTTATAAATATGTATATATACATATTTATAAATATGTATATATACATATTTATAAATATGTATATATACATATTTATAAATATGTATATATACATATATAAATATATATATACATATATAAATATATATATATATACATATATATATAAATGTATATATATGTATATACACATATATATAAATATGTATATATACATATATAAATATATATACATATATAAATATATATATATGTATATATATTAATATATATATGTACATATATAAATATATATATTAATATATATATGTACATATATAAATATATATATATATTAATATATATATGTACATATATAAATATATATATATATTATATGTATATTATAATATATATTATATTATATGTATATTATATTATATATATTATATTATATTATATACATATATTTTAATATATATATATTATACTATATATATTATTTTATTATACATATTATATTTATATATTATTTTATGATATATATTATATTGTATATATATTTATTGTATATATCATACTATATATATTATATATGCATATATATTATATTATATATATATTATGCATATATTTATATATAATATATATTTATATATATATATTTATATATATATATTTATATATATACTATATATATTTATAATATATATAATATATATGGAGTATATATATTATGTAGTCATATATATTATATAATACATATATGTTATACATATAATGTATATAAAATATATGTATATAATATATGTATATAATGTATATAATATATATATATAATACATGTATGATATATGTATGATATATGTATAATATATATAATATATGTATGATATATGTATAATATATATATATACATATATAGTTATATATGTATAATATATATAAAGTATATGGGTAATATATATATATATATGTGCATTTAATATATATAATATATAGTATATATATATAATATATATATAAAATATATATATTATATACAATATACGTATACTATATATATAATATATATGTCATATATATAATATATATAATATATGCATAATATATATACAATATGTATAATATATATATATATATATATATATATAGATAGATAGATAGCTATATTACAATATGTTAAGCATATTTTACACCCAGCGTCCAGATGTTTATTGGTTGCTCGTTAACTTACGATACCACTTGCTAAGTATGCTCTTGTTTACGGTAATTGTAAAAATGACATGGAAATTTAAATTTCGCTCCGTTTTAATCTTTTTTTTAATTGTGGTGCTCCCAAACAAATATAATCAAAAGAATGCCACTCAAAAATTGTACTTTATATGTAAAACACGAAATATTTTTGAACAAATATTAACGAAAGGGAAATAATTTCATTTTTAAACGAAAAATGTCAGTTTGGTATATAAAAGCTCCGTTTTGTGATTTCACGTCATGGCACGCGGTGTGAAATAATTGTACCCGAAAAAAAATGGTCCATCCGTACAAAAAAGAGCACCTATTTATTATAGAAACCTATGTATAATGTTATAATTCAAAAGATATATATATATATATATATATATATATATATATATATATATATATAAGTTACTGTTGATTTACATAATTATAATGCTAGAAATGCTTGCTTAAATTCACCGCAGATAGTCAGTACCGGCATAAAATGCTATGGTTGCAGATTTCGCAACCATTACTTAACGTGCAACTATATTTACAAGAAATATAAATGCTTTTAAAAGACTAACATTAAAGGTGACAAAAAATATTTTCTCCATGCGTTCAATATGTATTCATGTGGAGTTTATATTTGCACAACTTCCTCGGAATCATTCTGTGAAATTAAAAAAAAATGTTAGGTGATGATACCGTGACGCAAGCTGTTCAGAAATTGTGGGACGATTAACTTAGAACTGAATTTTTCGCATTACAAAAATTATGTACCAGTTTACCAGTTTTCTCCAAAATTTATCAACCGACTAACTGCAAATCTAACTAGAATATTTAAAGTCATTATCGACATAAAGATATAAAAATCGAATAACTTGATCGATAGTATTAGCCTAATTCTTCCTTTCGTTTACAAACTTGTTTGCTCCAAGTTGATGTTTAGCACGGTTCTGACTTTACCACGGATAAATATATGTTCTCTTTTTGACTTTCCAATCCCTAACGGTCCGTGTAGGTAGATCCAAAGCAATTGATCATTGCCTAGTTGTATTTTTCAATAAAGCCCTGTATAGATTTATCTGAAAGCTCAAAGAAACCTTATGTGTAAGGTAGTTTACCCTTTTGATTACTTTCCCAATATCTCTTCACCTTTGAAAACGTTTCCCCTCCACATGCGATCTTTGAAGGGCAGTTTGTAAAAGAGAATATTACTGCAAGATCTCGAAGAATTTAAGACGGCTAAAGATCTACTAATGTTTAGGTAATGTTTTACATGAATATGTCTTGAGTATTTATTATTTTCTTGGTGTTTTTCGGTTAATGTAATTATATGGAAGAAATTACTTTTGACTTTTATATATCTTACAGATATGGATAAACAACTTCCTTATTAACCTTGGTAGTAAGTTTTGTTTTATTATTTAATTCTAAAAGTGTAATGCATGCATATATATATATGCATATATATGCATATATATATATATATGAATATATATGCATATATATATGCATATATATATGCATATACAGGCATATATGCATGTATATATGCATATATATGAATATATATGCATATATATATATGTATATATGAATATATATGCATATATATATATGTATATATGCATATATATATATGTATATATGCATATATATGAATATATATGCATATATATATGCATATATACGCATATATATATGCATATATATGCATATACAGGCATATATACATATATATATATATATATGCATATATATATTTATATATGTATATATATATGCATATGTATATATATACACATATATACATGTACATATATATATGTATATGTATATATATGCATATATATATATATGTATATGTATATATATGC
The DNA here is from genome assembly GCF_053919585.1 of Euprymna scolopes. Taxonomy (NCBI): domain Eukaryota; kingdom Metazoa; phylum Mollusca; class Cephalopoda; order Sepiida; family Sepiolidae; genus Euprymna; species Euprymna scolopes. Next base: position 101,948,569 of record NC_136484.1, read on the forward strand.
ATATATATATATGCATATGTATATTTATATGCATATGTATATGCATATGCATATGTATATGCATATACAGACATATTTTCATATATACATATTTATATATATATATTTATAGATATAGTTGTATATGTATATATGTGTATATATAGTTATATATATATATATTTGTGTATATATGGCTGTATATATATATATATGTATATTTATATATATACATATTTATATATATATATTTATATATATTTATATATATATATATATATATATATATATATATATATATATATATATATATGCATAATTATGTATTATTTGGGGGTTAAACAGTTGCATATGCTCGCTACAAATAGCTATCTGTTTCAGTCAAGGGGTCTTAATCAGGCGACCTGGAATCTCTCGACCCCCAAAAAAGAAAAAGTTGTATAGAAAAGAGAGAAATTAAAAAGGAAAAATTGAGCTCTTCAAAAAAGTATAAAAATTCATAAAGAGATTTTTAAAAAATTGCAAGCTGTTCAAAAAATATAACGATTATTTTCAGCAAAAAGGAGAACGAACTGTGTTACACAGGTCTTTCGGAAGTGAATACGAGTACACTCCACGTACAAGTATTTTTTGTTAAGGAAGGGAATAAAAATATCAGAACAGTATGTTTTACTTTTTACTATATCACCATCTTCTGTAGTCTTATTATTCATAATTTTCTCCACAGATTCCTTTTCCTTGTAAATTTTCAGCGAGCCAAATTCACTCTCTTACCTGCTGCAATATCAGCCAATCCCAGCACTTGAGCTTGAGCGTGATGATCGTGATTTAACAGCTCTTATAAATATTTAGTCCTCTGTTTAATACATTTATCAAGTTTAGTTACCCGGATGTTGTTCTAATCAAGAATGGGTTTGCAAATGCGTTTGTTTGCCCCACTCATTGATCGCAGTACTTTACAAACTCGTTGTGTCACAGAAAACTGCTGCATGATCCATGACTTCTACAGTCTATTGTCAAAGCATTTCCCTCCACTTTTGCTGAACGTGTGGTCTCCTGACAAAGATGACGGTAGTCTTCATGAAGCATGCAGTTAGGTAGTTCGGTGCGTCTGAAATTTTATGGCCCTACTCATTATCCAATCATTTTACCCCATCTGCATGGGTCATTGCCCTGATTGTACTATTTGCATGGTTTCAATATATTTCCGGTTGAGGCACTGTAAAACTGATGTACTTCAAGTTATTATAGTTTATTGTCCCTCCCACTCAAAAGTGGCTGAGTGATGACTTAGATTATTGTCTCCAAAGTGCGTTCAAGAGTATCCCTTCAAGTGATTTCGTCATAATTACTGTTGACTTATTATTAAACGATATGAAGGTATCGGATATGCGGTTGGTAAATTTTCATTTGGGGATCGGTGTACCAATAGGTTTATTCTTATCAATTTTGACGCGACAAACTGATATATAGTTTAGAGTATGCTTTTTCAGTCCGTTCAATGATATCTGGGCACGGTACATTTATCGACCGTGTAATACGTAATCAGATCGACCATAGTCTCGACAAGTTTCGCTGGACCTTTAGCGTACTCAACTCTCGCGCATATCGCGATTCAGAGACCTATAAGGAGAAAGAATCCTGTCAGGTTCTGATTCGTACTAAAATGCATTTTCGTATTAATGCTAGCAAGAAATTAAAACTTGCCTAGAGATTTGATTGTACTAAACTGGTTGAAACTATCTGATCTTATAAATTTATTGCAATCATTTTGTGGAACAGGGGTGCAAAGTTGCCGCAGTGTGCGTGTCTCTTCACGAGAGCAAAATGCAACATAATTAAGAAAGGATGACAGTGAAGTCGGCCTGTAATAAGAACATCATGAATTCGGTATATCAAACGAAAGTACAAGGCCTTATTATTCGAGGGATCCAGGGAAAGCAGAAATCATATTACTCAATCATTGTGTATTACACACATAAAAGTCACTGATATACATTTCAGAATTCCGTTTCGTGAATACCTTTAATCCTGATTGAATTCCGATTCGTTTATCAGTTGTTTTAAAAAATTGTTTAAATTTAATTTTTTAAAGTTATAATTTTAACTTTGAATTAATCTAAAAGTACAGCCCATGCGCCGTCCATATGAATCGTATTTCTTTTTTACAGCTGCGAAAGGTTGTGTCTCAACAATGAATAAGACAATCAAGCACATAGTGTTCTATTTCATCATGGCTCCTCATTATCATGATTTCTGTTGTACATTTTTATTCTTTTTTAGTGTCTTCGTTACTTGCTAGAACTTACAAACACAACGTAAACCAAAAATGAGAAAGTATATATATATATATATATATAATATTATTTAGACTCCGGATACTCGTTCCCCCTTTATTTGTCTCCAGCGTTCATGTGCATCCTAATTAACTTGATACTAACACTTCAAATCACTGCTCTGGAAATAAAAGGATCAGCTCGATTACACCTGGGGATATTCCCCATTAGGATTTCACTTGATGATATATAGCTGATTTTCACGATTACTCAAGTATGTTCCCCTACAAATGTGTATATATGTTTCCGGGAAAGATATAATACGTTTCAAGTATGATGAAAACATATTCATTTTGCAATTAATCTCTTGGGTTTCTCTTATTTATTAGTTCGTATTTTTTTCTACTTAGATTGGAAGATATTTAGTTGGACAAACGCATATTTCCATTACGAATTTATTATGCTTGCATGGGAAAAATTCAATGAATTTTCTCACTTTTGTCTGTGTGCAAGTTTAAGTATCAAAGATGTTTATGTAATAAGCCTTCCCCTATCTCGAGGTTGTACGACTCATTCTTATTAAATACTAGACTACACGTGGCCCGTTAGGGCAGTATGTTATATTAACTATGGAATTCATGTATGCGCGTGACACGTGTGATGCAAATAAAATAGTTTTTTGTGAAAAAACAGAAATACTTCTCTGGGAGTATATTAAAATTAAAAAAAGAATACAGATAGATTTCTATGAGTCGTGCTGTTTATAATTGTGTATTTCTGAAAAAAAAATACAGACATTGAATTATAAGTGGTTTACCATACTTATAGGAAAATGCGCACTGAACAGATACCATGATACTTAAAGTTAAATTAAAATGTTGATATATCTTTTAATGTAAACGCGATAAAAACACTTGGGTAACTAAAATCGTACACAGTAAAATAATACGTTTTATTGTCGTGTTAATTATTTATTTGTAACGTAAATAATAAAAAAACATATTTTCGGGGTTACTTATTTATTTTGGTAGTGTAGAAGAGCATATATGAATTTTTTTTAAAGAAAAGTGCATTATAAAATGGAAAAATATAATTTATAAAAATGAAGGCGGTGTGTAAAATGCCGTTGTAAAATGCTCTTATGTTTGTTAACGGGTTAAAGTAGATGTATCTTTAAGAAAATTGCGTTAAAATAACTTAAACTTAATACGGAAACGAACGATGTAAAAAAAAATGCAGAAAGTATTAACAACTGTTTATTCACATAATTTAAACGCGAGAAAAAGAAACAATTGGGATGCTGAAAACGTACATAATACAACAATACGTTTTATTGTCGTGTTGATTATTTGTTTATGTGTGCATGCGCAACCGGAAGTCGTAAACCGGATTGTGGACTATAACGCCCGTTATAAGGATATTTGAGTTTTATAAGTATATAGATTGATTGATAGTTTGCAATGTTTATTAAAATTTAGCGACTTTCACTTAGGAATTTTAGATGTAAAACAATTATCGACGTTTAAGAATGGCAGTATTTAAAATTTATCCCGTGATTAATATTTTGGCTTCGTAGTATGGAAAATGCTTTCACTTTTCCTATAATCTTAGAGACTCGGCTTTTTACTTCTCAAAATATCTTATGAACACGTGACAGTTATACTTCGGAATTCTTTTTTTTTAACCAGGTTTTCGTTTCCGTGTGTATTACTTGAAGTTTATTCGACAAAGAACTGAAACTGTCATTGTTATATACGGAATATTTATAAACTATTCGATTAAAAAAATGAAAGACATTATCATATATATATATATATATATATATATATATATATTGGGGTGTATGTATGTATGTATGTATGTGTGTTATTGTGTATGAAAAAAGTTATGTATGTGTTTTGAATGGATTCACCTTGTAACTGTTCAACAATGTTAATTTATGAGCATAAGAAATGTGCATAATTGCGTATCCATACACCAATTAAGCTAAGTAACTGTTTCGTTTTACCATTCATGTCTTCGTCCAGGACCTAGGTAAAGGGAAAATAGAATGATATAACACTAAGCATGCCTTGTTCATCCTCGCAGTATACTATCCTGGACGGATACATTATCATAATTAAACCGCAATATCCGTCTTGATTATTTGCAATCGGATTCGATGAACAAGTCCTAAACTGTAAGATATGTGAACATGTTCCAGTACAGAGATTATCAATTGCCACTCGAGAGTAAAGGAAGTCCAATATTTTCGGCAGTCACTAACAAATAAATGGTGATCATGTTATAATGTGTTTCAGTGTTTGTAGAGCGCATGTGACGTAATAAATCATTGAAGAATTTGTACAGGTCATTACTTTTTTACGTAAATATATTAAGAAAAATAAACTTAGTTCATCTATTAAGTAATCATGATAACTTCAATAATCACCTTTTGATCGAAAATTTCCACGTTCTCTCTGTCTGAATATTTTTATATGCGCTCTTATTTTGTAAAGTATTCATCCTTTACCATTTCAATTGCCCATTGCAATTAAGTTAATTGCAGCATAAAAATAATTTTAGTAACTACGCAGGACAACTATGAAAAGAGGAGAATAAAATGTAAGATAGACAGAGAAGAACGAGAGTAATTTGCGTGTGTAATCTTTACTTTTATAAACAACACTTGCCTATTATATAGATAAAGTTTAATGTGTTTTCAAACGAGTCGCATTTTTTCTAGTTTTCATTGTGTGGGTATATTAGTGATGGGTACGTTGAAATTTTTCCCAATTCTGATAAAATTATCGATCCTATTCTAAATTCCCGATTCCGATATAATTACCAATTTCGATTCTTTTAAAATGTACAAATATTCAATGTGAGATTCGCTATTTTTTTACATTTTAAACCTTACTGTAATATCAGCATATATGTTCCTAAACATAAAATGACACTTAGCAAGGGCGGAGTATATTACCAGAGTACCTGCCATTGAATGTACTTTTTTTTAAATGTATAATTAGGCGAGAATTTAAACAAAAAATAAACATTTATTTTCATTTTAAAACACAGCCGGAATATATTATTTAGTAGTAAGTTTTTAAAAAATTATATTAAAATTGTTCTAAAAAATACTGAAAAATTGTTGAGGATGTATATGCAAAAAATACACAGGTGTAGAACAAAAATACTTACAGATCTGTTCGGAACGAGTTGTTAAATAAATAAATAAAACGCTACTTACCATGGAAAGCGGCTTTGTGCATAAGTGTGTGCCTTCCTCCGGTCGGGGAATGGTAATGTTTTAGCTATAGACTAAAAATTTGATCGGTTATGAGATTGGTATGTTTTACTGAAAAAAAAAAATCTAGGACAACAACAACAATAATAATAATAATAATAATAATAATAATAATAATAATAATAATAATAATAATAATAATAATAACAACACACTGTCACAAAAAATAGTTGTTTGAATTGGTTTTGCTTAATCAGACCAGAATTTGGAGCTATGCTCACTTGTTGTTTTATGTTTCTGTTCACATGTACGCACGGGGGGATAGTTTAAGTCGAAGTTTATGGAACGGTACTAGAAAATTTCTGAAATATCTGAGAGAGCATTCTTACTGTATGGTAAATTATAGCGCCTAATATTTTACTTCGTATTATTACGCATGAAGTTATTTATATCCCCTAGATTTTTCTTTACTATTAGCCGCATTGTTTTCGTTTTTATTATTATTACTAATGTTATTGCGCTCTAATTTTACCTATGTGTCTGAAATATAATACTAAATTTTGCTTAACATTAGCTGTTTAAAATGTTTTACTTAGTAGATACCTTAATTTGTTAAAACTAATTATATATGATCGCGATGGAGCCGCATGAAAGCGCAAATTATTTTATTAAACTATTAGTTATAATGAGATAAATTATGTAACTTATTAGTAATAGCTTAAAGTATATAATTTCTCACTACGTTTGAGTGGTTTAGAATAGTGCCCATTAAAAATAAAAATGATCAATATTTATATTTATATATATATATATATATATATATATATAATATATTTTAATTTAAATGAATATTTTGCATGTAATCTTATTCGATTTTATCTAAACGCTAATTAAAACAAAAACAAAGTTTAAAAGATGTTCACAAAAAATATATGCCTATCGTATTGAGACTTAACTTTAAAACTCCTACAGATGCTGTTTCTTACTATACTAACCGCCCCCATAACCGATTACGACATTTTAAAGTCATCAAAATGCGGTACCGTTTTTCTGTCTCACACCTCATCAGTGTGGCTAGAAAGGCAGCTGCCTCACCAGGATTGAAACCCGAACGCCTATATGACAGATGTGTGTATGAATATGCAAAAACTATTGGCAGTAAAAGATAAAAAAGGGGGTATATCACCACGCGTCCCCGTTTATTTTTTTACAAATTGTAATTCGATTATCCTCATAGAAATTTAGATATGTGTGCATGTCCGTTATCTCCTTTTTACTCATGTTTTTTTTTTCAGTGACTCCGAAATAAATTGAACGCCGAAGAACTCATTATTGTTTTCGCGATAGGCATGGCGTCCTTTTGCATAGGAATTGATTTCTTCAAATTAACTGGGTGTTCACTATGTGTATCCAATCGTGATTTAATGCGATATTCTTGCAACTCGATTTAAATGAAGATGGGCATGTTTTCGAATATATCAATTTTAATTTCAAATCAATCAACACGAAATTGTATGTTTTCGATCATACCAAAAACATAAAATACCTTTACATTTATGCTGCCACATATGCCCTCTCATATATAATGACCTATATATATATATATATATATATATATATATATATATATATATATATACATGTATGTATGTGTGTGTATATGTAAGTAAGTACATGTATGTGTATATGTGTATGTTTTTATATATGTATGTATATGTATGTACATTTATGTTTATATATATATATATGTATACATATATGTATATATATGTATACATATATGTATGTATATATATGTATAATCATATATCTATACATATATGTGTGTATATATATGTATAATCATATATATATGCGTATGTGTATATATATGTGTGTTTGTATATATATATACATATATATATATGACTGTATATAGATATGTGTATTCATATGTGTGTATGTATATACATGTATGTAAATATATGTACGTATGTGTATATATGTAGATATGTATATGCACATATGTATGTGTATGTATGTGCAGTTATATGTATATATACATATGTATATGTATGTATAGTAGTATATATAGTAGTATAGAATGGTAATGATTGGAAAAATGCAATGCTTTTGTATTATTGCGGTGCAAATTGCCTTCCATTTATGACTGAATGATGAAAAAATATTCTGAAAGACGGACAGAAATTGTTAGCCACAGTGATGATTGCGTAATCATGAAACACTCCTGTCTGCAGGTAAACTGAATAATTATTATTTAATTGGCATTATCAAGCTCCTTAAAGAAAACTTAATGGTGAATCCTCTCTTAGAGGTTATACCTAATGCAATCTATGCAATATACATTACTTCACTCTGCTGATGATTTCGTAGGCATTGAACACTAGTTTGTCGACGTATAAATTCATACACATTATTTAATTATAATTATACATATAATGTGTGTGTATTTGGTTATATTGATACATTGAAACATATATAATGATATATATTTGTTCTTACCTCAGTCGAGATTCATAAAGTTGCATACGTCACAAATGATATATAAATTCGAAGCTATGTAATGCTACGCTAATTTAATGTAGGCATGGTTTCTGCAGTGCAGTAGTTATATAACAATCTAATTATTTTTTTTTCTATTCACAGGCTATAGAGTCTGATTCGTACTATTTTGCTTGAAATCTGTTCAGACAGTTTTTTTACACATTTTTATTACTCAGAGTAACAAAAAATAGAATAACGACAACATAAAATAATTAGGGTTTGGATGTATATTTTACATATGGTCGCATATTTTCCAATATGTGCGCTATTTAATCATGTTAATATATAATATTATACAGTTATAATTCCCTTATTGAAAAATCCAAGTGTATTTAATGGTTTCCTTTATTGGCAAATTATGGAATCGTCTCTGCAGACTTTCAGTTATGGTACAGACTTTGCGTTTCACAAGGATAAACATAAATTACATATCCGAATAGATCTTATAATCTTCTTCTTCTTATTATTATTATTATTGGTAGTAGTAGTAGTAGTATAATTTGTATTAGCAGTAGTAGTTGTAGTAGTATAAGAATTAGTATCTATTTTACTCAATATATACTATTAATATTTTTTTATATTAGGATAAATATTAACTGGAGCTTATTTACATTTAATTCTTGAGAAGCCGGTATTTTCCACTGAAGAGCCATATATTTTACACATTTTTTGGTAAATCTCCGACACATCTACATTGTATGCAGCTGATGATACTCGTTTTTTATTAAACAATTCAAGTTGATGTTTCTTTATTTGGCATCCTTATTTAGTGGAATACACTTTTGTAGTTGTAAATATGTTAGAAATCAGCTCACCCAAGTTCTAAGTTTGCGATCCATTTATCCGTAGACTTCAGCCCTTTAAGCAATTTAAAACTTTGTAGATGCTTTTGTAACGACTGCGTTCTTTTTACGAGGTGAGGGTGCTGGCCCAACACCCAACCTTCCCAGAAGGCACATACATCATCTAACCTTCCCAAATGGTCACCCATCAAGTAGCCAGGCTCAAGGTTGCTAAATTTCGGTCATCTGGCGAGACCCGGTGTGTCAACGTGATTGTGCCGTACCTAAGTCTGCGATAGTTGTGCCGTACCTAAGTCTGCGATAGTTTAATTTTTATTTTTTTTATTTTACTATTTCCCGGATTAAAAATTGCATGCTATATTTTAATCCTGCATTTTTCTGCTAACTTATATATATATATATATATATATATATATATATATATATATATATATATATATATATATATATATATATATATATATATAAGTTATCCGTTACCTGTCTGGTAAAATAGTACTTAAGCTTGTATGCATTTGTATCCTCATGAAACGTTTATGCTAATAAACATATCATACAAAAGATCTTATAAACTTGTTAGTCAAGTCTAATTGTAGTTGAACCGCAAACCAATTGTTAACAAAGGTTTTTAACTGACATTGTGATATTAATAACATCTCTTTCATATAAAAACTTTTACCAAAATAAGCCACCATTCCTCGGCATTTCCATCCTGAGGCAATATGCGATAACTAGCGAAAAAGATGATACCTTATTAAAAACAATTACAAATTAGGATATGTCAAAAGGCCAGAATGTCAGTCGAGTGGTGTTTTTCTGATGTTGCCAAGGCCGATATATCGGCCCTTCAGAATTCCAAGGGTTAACATATAACTTTTCATCCTGATATAAAACGGGTAAACTAGCAAAAAGGACTATATGTAATTAACGAAATTACCAGTGTCCATACCATGAAAGTCTAAAATTTTGGCTGTGCCGTCTGTTTCGCTATGTTACCAAGTTACCAAAGCCTTTCAGAATCAAAAGGGATAAACTCCAAGTAAACAGTATTACAATTTCGAGACATATAATTCTTGACATTTCCGAATATGTTCCTTATTTCTGAAAATTGCCGACAAAAGTAAACTTTTTTTCCTAATAAAATCCCTATAAAATTAGAAAAAAAGCGTTTGCATAAAAACTCACAAAGGACCCACTGCAAGCTAGATTGATATTTGCTTGGTGTTTTAAATTATAATGATAGGTAGCTATATGCTAATATTGAGACAACACCTGAAAATGACTAGCCCCTGTCGTTTTCACAGGCTTTTTCTTTCTTTTTTATAAAAATATAAAACATAAAAAACAGACAAAGACGCCTTTTTCAAACAAACCATTTTAGAATTAATTGCTGACGTTTCATGAAAAAAATAGGTATAAAATAAGTACAATTTCCAACAAAAGCATTGTCAGGTGGTCGAATGTCCGGGCACCGTTCTTGCATAACCGCTATGGAAAAGTCTAAGAACAGGCCAAAAACATTTCTCCTCAAGAACTAGTCAAAGGTCACTTCATCATCATTAACATCCAGCTGTGGGGAGTTGGTGCAGTGGATGCCTTTGCAATTATCACACAAGTTGAACAGTGAATGCAATGCTTCCTGCAAATGCTTTTTGCCGGAGTACACAATGAAGTACACCTTAATTATAGACAACAAATTTACCGGATCAGGTGGCAAGTCAGTCTTAAATGGTTTCCATCCCCACTTGAATATCTTAACTGCTCCGTTGGTGGCAATGATTTGACCTTGAGATACTTTAAGCATTTTGCACCGTTTTCCTTAAAGTGACTTAGCCGGAGATTATTGATGATTTCCCCATCTTTATCATTATACAGGCACATTGAAGTCTTTTGCCCAGCTTCAATGACCTCTTCTGCACTGATCTCCTTGCCAAACCCTTCTGCCAGGTTGAGGAAGTTGCTATTGTTCATCATCTTTTGAAAGGATGATCTTTCGAAATCCGTTATCAATGAATGCAGAATCACAAGCTAGTCGTGCGTGAATGAAAAGAATGTTGGAACAGACCACATCTCCCACGGATTTTCTCATCTCTTTGATGTTCAGGACTTTCATCATTTTTCACCAGAATTCGGTTGAGGCGTAAAAAAGATGTACCTATCTCTATTTTCATGATAACATGGTTGAACCAATAGCCCATTGGCATTTGCTATCATAATAGTTTCTCCTGTCTTTACACTCTTAGAGCATTTTTCACAATAAAGATGTCAGCGTCTCCAGATACATCGAATACTTTACACTCTGCTTCCTTCAAACACTTTCTACGCAAGTTAATAAATAATTGTTGTATTGATTAGACAGGAAAATATCCTTTATTGATTTGAACATCATGAAGGTGCACATTCTTAAAGAACTCCTTCGTCATATGAAGGCTATAAATATATTTCATTCCAAATGAACCCCCAGATGATTCCTAAGAGTTGAAACAGATATTCGGGTAAATTATGGAAATCATTTGCACATAATTTACCCAGTAGACCACTGAATGGAGTGGAGTTTTAATGGATCCATCTACATGTTTAAATATAACTCTGAATTGAAGATTATTTGGATGCAAAGATTAACAAATAGTGTGAATATTTCTGTCTATTTCCTCCCTAAAATATAACAAGTCCAATTTCACAGTCTGTATTCGCATTTGTATTTGAACAAATACAGCCTTAATAGTGCTCACACACGAGGATTGATAGCATTCCAAATATCTATCTCATCCTTTGCTATTAATTTCAAAATGCTAAAAGCAATGAGGGGGAGGAAATGTGTTCATAAAAAATGTATTGGATTATTTGTTGATAAATTCAGGGATCTGTTTTATCTAACAGTAATAGTAAACTTGCGAATGTACTTGCATCTATACTACGAGTAGTCAATCCAGATTTTTTTGGACCACTGTTATAAATGTATATACACTAGAAAAAACCCAATTTTTTAATTAGAAAAAGTTCGAAATTTATTTAATTCAAAGAGTGTTTTATATATCGACAGAGTTCAGTTATAAGATATAACCTAAAACTTCCTGTTTTGATAAATATCTTATTTTAAAATTATAAAATACCTACAATAATTATATATGTTCTTTTATATTCGTCTATTTTTGCAAATATAAATATATATATATATATATATATATATATATATATATATATATACATACATATATATACGCACACATGTATGTATATATATATATATATATATACATGTGTACATGGTATTTTCTAGTGACTAAACCCAGCTAAGTATAAACGCCTTGATCTACACACTTTGTATAAAGGGTTTTATCATTAAGAAGAATAGCCAGTGCTAGTTTTATAAAATTATGCGTAGACTATAACGAGAAGAAACACAATGCTCATTTGAAATGCACTGTTACCGTAGAAGATTGTTATTCTCTTCTGTTTTCGCTCAATAGAAAAAATGTTAGTAAATTCTTTCTTTATAATTAGAACATACCTGCACGTTATCGCCCCAAACCAACACTGATCGCTAGTTATCTACAGCGAAGACTATCACAGACGGTGGGTTTCATTAGCTGTGATTAGAAAACAGTGTCTGATAGTTGAAGGCAGATTATTTTATTTGGGCTACGACCCACATTGCCCACTATTTTCCAGTGACGCACCAGCGACCACCAACAACTGTAGTTTAATTTGTTTTCGAGCGAGGTCCTTTACGATTCTCTTCTAGATCTGTCGTGTGTCCAGCGGGCAACGCCTGTTAACGGCTACTGCTAATATATATATGTATATATATATATATATATATATATATATATATATATATATATATATATATATATATGTGTGTGTGTGTGTAAAGGGGATTAGAACAACAGTCTTAAGAGCAGAGTGTAGTTTAATGTAATAGTAAAATTACTAATGTAATTAAAATAAAAGAATACTGTGCTCGTTATAATGTAAATATATAAGAAGCTCGATAGACACACACACACACACACACACACACACATATATATATATATATATATATATATATATATATATATATATATATATATATATATATATATATATATATATCCTAGAGCTATTTTAATATCTAATAACATGGTTAAAAATTTATAATTAAAATTAAAAATTAAAAGTAGGTTTCATAAGGAGGAACAAAACACAATTAATAACTTGTACGATCGTTTCAGAAACGATGTTTTTATTGACATAGACACAAAGTTATGGACAATAATTTCAACATATAGCTTTTTGAAACAAAGTGTCCTCATCAGTATAGATATCGGGTATGTTTTTTTTTTTTTTCAAAAACAAACTTTGCATTTTTTTAAAGTAAGGCAGATAAATCTGAAAAAATATATAAATATAAAGAAAAATAGTTAATTTTTTGGATGTTTAAAACAAAGTAAGATTAATTGACAAAAAATTAGAACAAAATCATAAAGTTAAATTGGGCTTAAATGTTAGGTTACAATATGGTGTTTTAAAGAAAATTTAACAAATATATATATACCTTATAACGGTTCGCCTTTTAAAATTGGTATTATCGTCAAAGCAGTCATTTGGATGGTAAATGTAGCTTATGAATTCTTGGAAATGTTTAAATGTACAAACGTTCAAAGGAAACACTAATGGAATAATCTTAAGTTAGAATTCGCTAATACCGCCGAATTTTAAATTTAGTAAGATATTTTATTTACCATCCAAATTAATGCTTTGGTGATGATACTTACCATAAAAACCTATATGTTAAAATTATTGTCCATGACTTAGTGTTTATCTCAATAAAATGTGTTAAACACATTAAGTTTGGGAAAATGAGTTAAAACTAAAAGAAAAATGTTAAAATATTGTTAGGAACTCACTCAATATATATATATATATATATATATATATATATATATATATATATATATATATATATATATATATATATATATATATATATATATATATACCTTGACATGGGCTGCAATATATTCGGTGGTTATTTAACAGGTTTTTGTATATAATTTTTTTTAATTTTTAACACATTTTCTCAAACATATCCTGTTTAACACAGCCTGCCGCCATTTGTAATTTTCGAATATAGCGGTGAACGCTGTGTTTTTTAGCCTAATACACATTTTACATTATATAAAAAACACTAAAAAATTATCCAGTTTGTTAGAAAAGTACCTTATCCTACATTTGATAATATTTGTTATACATTTTTTTTTGTTTTTTGACAACTTTTCGAATGTACAGTAATACAAACCCAATAAAACACTAAAAATTAATCAGTTAGGTAGAAAAGTACCTTATCTTGCCTTTTAAAACATTTACTTGTTATATATTTGTTTTGTTGACAACTTTTTCAAGTTTTTGTGCTAGTACAAACCCGAAGGGGGTATTTTTATGTCTTTTAAAATAGTTTTTCCAAGTTAAATTTAAATTTCACGATATCTTTTTTCTTTTTTTGTGTATTTTTTTACATTAGGTCCACCTCCATAATTTTCTTTAAAATTACTATTTAAAGGTTTGCCACTATGCTGAATAAGAATATCTCATAGAAAATTTGCATAGGCAAGTAGTTATCGAGATATAGAAACCTGTACTATGCACTATAATTTACTGGAGGCCATGAATAAACATCCCAACCTCTCCATATTAAGAACGGCTTTCGGAATAAACCCCCATAACCTCCACATTTTAAAAACGGCTTTATGAATAAACACTCCCACCTCCCCATGTTAAAAATTGTGGAGGTGCACCTAATGTGAAAATTTGCCTTTTTGTTTTTAATAAATGGTTAGATTAAACACAGAAGGCAGATTTGCCGTTTAGTTGTACAAATGTCCTAAAACCAGGTAATCATTAAAATGGACTCTTAAAGCTCGACACCGGTATCAAGCAAGAGTTTGTTTACGTGTTTTAAAAACTTTAAATCGGTAAAATATACGACCATTATTGATAATGTGATCATGTGATTAAAATTTAATTTAAATTTAGCATGGTGTTTTACAAATTAAAAAAAATATAATGCAAGCTGAAGTTTTAAAATGATAAATGTTTAATTTTAGTTAAAAGTAAAAACATTGCCCCCCCCCAAAAAAAAAACAAAATTAAATTTTGGGTGCTTATGTATTTTTTGTGGCGTGATGCTGAAATACTAACGTTATTATTTTGAAAATCATGCTTTATAAGGAGCTGAGGGTTTCTTATAACTATTCTGTGCTTCCACTTTACAATTAAAAAACAAAAAATATCGTGAAACTTGAACTTAAACTGAAAAAAAAAACACTTAAAAAATAGCGCGGTAGCATCTGCCCTGGTATACGCCCGAGAACAATATGTACCTTAAGATTAAACCAAAATTTTGTGCTAGGACGTTTTTGATACCAGGCAATTTTTAAATAGTTTTTTTTTCAGGTTAAATTAAAGTTTCAATATATCTTTTTTTAAACTGTAAAGTATAAGCACAGAATGTTTACAAAACATCCTCCCCATGTTAAGAATGGCTTCTAAATTAACCTTATTATTTCAGCACTGTAACAAATATATATAAGTACCCACAATTTTATTTTTATTGTTCAAGGTTTTTAATGTTTAATTATGAAATAAACCATATTTAATCATTGTAATACTTCGTCTTGCATTTTTTTAAATATGTTAAACAACGTGGTTAATTTAAATTAAAGTTTACTCACATGATCACATTTTCAAGAATAATGTGATTATATTTTACCCATTTAAAGCTTGTAAAATATTTAAAATATATTTCATCTAAGGATTTCTTTAATAAAGAAAAAGGCATTCATATTTCCGCATATAAACACTTCTGTAAAAAAAAAACGTGTTCTTGGGGTAAAAAAGAAGCACAAATAAAACGGACCTTAATCGTGTTTTTTTTTTCAAGGTAAATTCAACGTTTACAATATATTTTTTTCATATAATTTCACGATATCTTTTTTGTAATAAGGAATTATAAATAATACATTTTTTTATAATGAATTGTTAGTTGAAGGGACGGATTAGCTATAATAAACCCACCCCTCTAGATGGTATGAATGGATGAAAAAACAAATAGAAATACAAAAAAATTCAGCACGTTACGAAAAAAACTGTACTTAGACTTAAGAATATATAGTTTAAATAATAAATAAAGTTAATATTTTCTCACATAGAAACATCTGTTAAAAAAATTGTGCTACCAATTTTTTTTTTTACGACAAAGAGGTTTTGTTAAAGTTCTTTGACTTTTATGTTTCAATTCCAAACGCACGTTCTGGGAACAATCTTTTAAATTTAAAAAAAAATAGGACATGAATTTTAATTGTAAAAATAGAGAATGTTTTTTTTTTCACTTATCGATAAGAGTCGTAAAATCGTGGAGGATACAATCAAATAAATACCGGAAGTAAAAACGGAATTGTATCGCAGAAACGACTTCGAAAAATATTTGTATTTTATTTAATATTTTTATAATTTGATATATTAATTTAATTTAATAACATACAAACATTCCCTGACGCTACGGAAAGTCTGTCTGAAAATTTCAATTAAATTGATAGTGTGGCACAATGGTTGTATTGATAACGAACGAAAAAAATATTACACACACACACACACACACACACACATATATATATATATATATATATATATATATATATATATATATATATATATATATATATTATATACTAGCAAAAGTACCCGTCGTTGACTGGGTTCAAAAACAGCCTACAGAAAATGGACTCTGATTTATGAAAGTATGATAGGTTATGAAAAGGAAGGTCTGTAAAAGATAGCTTAGAATTTGGGGCTTTCGAAAACAAAGCAAAATATGATGAAAGGAAGAATAAAATAGATAAACCCCATAATTTATTATATCATACCTGTTCACACTGAAACACTTATCACAATATTCTGTGGATCTATATTAAAAAACCGTGTTAAACTATGTGATATATTTCCATTCTATGGAGGTAAGGCGCGAACGAACACCCCATAATTTTATTATACCACATTTCTTCAAACTTAAACATAATTATCAAAGTATACTTACGCAGATAGATATGACAAGTATTTATTAAAGTGTGTTCCTATTTCAATTCTAGGGAGGTCAGGCGCGAACGCAGACCCCGCATTTTTATTACACCATCCCTATGTAAGTTAAAGCATACTGATCAAATTATCATTATGTACACCTATATCAAAAACACTTGTAAACGTTTTTTTTTTATTTCCATACTTTGTGGACCAGGCGCGAACGGAGACCCACAATTTTGATCAACCACCGTTCTGCCAGATCAAAGATACCCATTTCTGTGCCTCGATACATCTTCTATCATTATATGTAATCAGTTTTTTTTAAATAGTCAACCATCTAGGAGCCTATGTGTTACCAGACACACACATACACACACAGGCATTCAGCGTTATATATATATATATATATATATATATATATATATATATATATATATATGCAGAACAGATACAAATAAGAATGTAAGTCGAATAATCTTTGCTGGTCTGAAAGCAATTTATGATTATCTTTCTAAATAAATACACTCAGAGGTAAAAAAACATATGACGTGTTCTGACGCCCGTGGTAATGCTATGTTTCAAAAAAACAGATTCATTAGGTTTGTAAAAACATATTATGTAATATTCGCATAGATTTAGACGTTGTAACACACGGGAAAATTATTCCTTTTCGTATTTACACTACTGCTACAGATTACATATTATACGATGTTTGATACAAAATACATTGTTACTACATATTATATTGCGTACACTGGCTATTTGCTGCTAAAAGTTAAACTTGCTTAAATCTATTTGTTTTAATGTAACCGTGTGCCTTCAACGACGTTCACCGAGTAACGGCGCCGAATTTGTCAGTTTTAGGTGATGGTTAATCTCCTGGTGCTCGGCAGTCACTCCGAATAACTTTCTTAATATTAAAAGTTTCTCCCGCGAATTAACTACGTCCTCCTAGGTTATCAACTGTCGGGGGCAACACGCCTAAAGGTCGGTCAGGAACAAAATTCGTATCAAGCCAAAAAATAAAAGCATCTAGAAGTACGTTAAAAAGAGCAGTAGGAGTTCAATTATCTGCAAATAGTATCCCTTTGATAAGGACTTAATACAATTCGGCGTCTGGTCGAGACAGGATCGTCGAATAGCTTGCCATCACTAGTAGAGTAGAGAGGGATAACACCAGCAAACTCATGGAATGAGGAGGATAAAATGATTCTGGAGAGCAGCTTTGTTGCAGATCAATATATATATATATATATATATATATATATATATATATATATATATTAATTTATAAATTCCATTGAAACGCAAAGAAGTAAAAGTTGTTTCACTGGAAGTGCCTAACAATGCGCTTTATTTCCCTGATTTTTGTGGAATTAAAACAAATATGTTGGAAGTTATGCTTATTGTTCTATTTTCTGTACTTTCAAGTGTGTATTACCTTATCAAAAGTGCCTAATGATGTACATTTTCGGCAATAAAACAATATTCAAATTTCATATTTCTATTTATATAAAATAAAGGGCATATCCTGTAACAATATTACCAAAAACATGAAGAAATTTCACATTATATTGTTTAAGGAAATAATTAGTTATCTACATAACTCCCATTCTTTAAATAACTTTGAATAGCCTCTTGTAAATTGATGATGTCAGTTAGCAGATTTTAGATGATGTGATGCTATAAGGAACTTCCAGAATCTTCTTCCGAAGTTCATCCGTCGACCACAATTGCGCACCTCCTTCATACACTTTCATCTTAATTATTGGCCAGAGCTGCTCAAGTGTTTTCTATCTGGAGAACTAAGTGGCCATGTTACCAAATCTTATCAACTAATTCCTAATGACTTACGGTATAATTTCATAGTCTTGCATGAGTGGGATTGCGCATTGCGTGTATAAGAAATCCCTTTGCGGTAACGCACTAATAGGTCATCGAGCCATGATGCCAAATGCTCATTAAAAAAAGAATGGCTTGAGAGTTTGAAACTTCCTGGCACTGGAAATTGTAAAATTTGTTCATCACAGATTATTCGAGCCCAAACTTGAAAACTCCACCTCACTGATGACGACAAAATTGACGAGGGGTAAAGTATCAAGAGGACTCTAAACTTAGGATCACTAATCTGGTCCATCAAGGGTCGCTCTTGTCTCATCGGTTAAAATAACATTTTTAAAACTGGTTTGTATGTATTTCTGAGCTCAGGCCAAACATGTTTCGTTATGAGTTTTGTTTAAAACATGTTTATTATGAGGTTAATGAGTCTTACCATTTCGTTTAAGACATTTCGCTGTGCCCTTTGGGCAATGGGGATATTCCAGCCTAGTCAAATATAGCAGCTTGATAAGTTGACGGAAAATTTTTCAAACATCACAAGCAGAAACTAACATTCTGGTGTTTTTGTACTTCCTGGGTTGGTGTGTTTGAATTTTCATCGAATAAAAACGTCCTTCCATCTCCTCCCAACTCCTTGGCTGGATCTGTTTTTACTGGGGAATAACCACTTATCAAAGCCCAAGAGCTACGTGGGGATACGGGTTAAGGAGTGTGCAGTGGCCAACAGGACAATATCGTAATCATTAGAAGTGTAAATTTGGTAAATTGAATTATTTAAGGGGAAACGACTCATAAAGAACTTGTTTCTGTTGGGCTTGAATATGGCTATATTGTAGTAAGCAGGTAAGGGGAAGTGAATTCCACAGGTGTGCAGTTCTAGGAAATAAGCTTTGTTCATGGAATCTACGTATAGATCAAAAGTGGGAAATTATTGATAGTGTTTTAAGCCAAGCGAGTATTTCTCCTGAATATTTTGCGGTGGCGACCCATAGACTTTAGCTCAAACGAGCACTTGCCATGAAAGTAACGATAAAATAAAGACAGTGTCGTAATGTCTCTTATGTGAGAAACATGTTTCACGGAAGAGAAAAGGGCATCTACCTCTAGGCTTCGAAGTATATTCTGAACTCTGTTAAGGTAGGATAAGATCTTCCTAGCAGCTCCTATCCAGAGGTAACAGCAATACATCATCCTTGGGCGTAGTGGTTCTCATATAGAAAGAGAATTGCATTAACTTTTGGTTCGATAGAAGGATCCCATCATTATTCCAGCGACATTGGCAACGGTTTTGCTGTACGTTTCCAATTTTAAGTCAGAAGTAAAGTGCAATCTCAGAAGCTTGTCAAATCATGGAGCTTCCCCAAGACGAGAGCCATCGCAACGTTGATAATGTACGAATAGAAGCATAGTTTTATATGCATTAAAAGTAACCAGCCGCCGCTTTACCCATTCTTTTACGTGCTCAAGGTAGGAGGAGAGCGCTGGAGAGTACTTCGTCGTTTACAACCTTTGATGTACTGCCATAGATGGTAGTGTCGTCAGCAAAATTATCTACGAACGATTTAAGGATGTGATTTGGAACATCATTAATGTCGACAGGGAGAACCCAGGATGGATCCTCTACGGACTCCAGCCTTAATACTGTAAGCTTTAGATTTCTGCCCATAACTACTATTCCCATAAACGTATCAGAAAGAAATGATTTAATAATTGAAAAGAGATTTACAGCTATACCATAGCAGGAGATCTTCTAAAGTAGACTGTCATGGCATACCCGTCGAGAGTTTCGCGAATCCTATGATAAATTACCGTAAGCGCATCCGTTGCAGATCTAGCAGAACGAAAACCATATTACATTTCACTAAGATGATATGTTTTGTTTGCTGACGTATTTGACACCATCTCTATTTAACACATATGCCAATCAGTTACTCATGATATATACATGCCGAGTATACCGATACGATTTTCCAGGATGTTGGGAAGCAATTCCCCTTAAAGACAACGGTTAAATAGCTTTGTAAGTTTGGAAGTTAGTTCTGGTTGAAGCTTTTTAGCACGTTAGTAGGAATGCCGTCAGAGCTTGTTGCTTTATTGGAATCAACGTCTTTGATTAGCTTGACACCATCGTACACATATATTTGTGTCGCATAGCGTGTTTTCTGATGCCAGAGGATATACATAACACTATAAAACTATGGCTGATACTTGGATAAGGGATATGGTGTAACCTGGTTGCATAATCTATTATTGATGCATAGATTCATTTAAGGTTAACATACCGAATGTGTCCAGTGCATTGCTACCAGGAAATTTAGTTTGCACTTATCCGAACATTGCAGTTTCCGACCAGGAGTAGCTTTTCATTTTCTGCGATTCCTCTGATTCTAGCCTCGTGCTCTTCGTAAAACACATCTTAAATCTCTGCAGAAACGTAGTACAAGGTCTTAATCTATGTGAATATTACATAATATATTTTTATAAGTTAATGAAACTTTGAAAAATAGTATTATTTTTTATATATATCATCTCACGCGGGCGTGAGAACACGTCATATTTCGGATTCTAGCCTCATGCGCTTCGTAAAACACATCTTAAATCTCTGCAGAAATGTCCAGTTGTAGATATTGAAGGTATTAATTGGACTCACTAGTGTAAGGAGACGGCATTGACAGGATCTGCTTAGGACAATGTACAGGACGAATCACCGACGAGTGAGAGAGGGAGAGAGAGAGAGAAGTTGCGCACTGCAGATCGACTACACAAAGTAATGTTCGTTTTCCTCCCGGTCTTGCCAGAATATAGATGCATTCTCTTTCAGAATAACACTGTTAGATTGACTTGAATCTTTCCAGGGAGAAATGTTAATTTTAAGCGGATTTTAGGCGAAGGTCGATAATTGATATTTTTTATGCATCAAATGTACTTGAAAATCCGTACGGAGACCAGAACGCAAGATTATTACATTCTAATCTAGCAATCGTAGGTCAGGTAGTTTCGTTTTCTTTTACTTTACCTAATTTCTATACACAACATGATTTGGAATATTGTCTCTAGTAAAATACAGAAAGATACAGGCGCCTTGTGATGAAGTTTTATTTTATTGCCCGACGGCTGCTTGTGTGGTCGGCCAATGACTGCCCAGTACGTGCAGAGAATTTTCAGCGTCAATGGCAACACTTTCACTTAGCTTTACATAAATTGTAATTAGTAACATTTAAAAACTCGTGTAGGTTCTACGCTAATACAACGAGTCTTGAATGAGTTTTCACGCATCATACCTAGATGGGTGATGAGAAGACCTAGGTTTGTTCACTTACTATGTTCCCCTTCTCGACATTGCTGACAGTGTCCAAGGGAAAGCCCAGCCAATACAGATGAAGATAACAAGTATAGTTTATTTAGTATCAAGTAAGTATGCCCTCATCACTGGGCCCACTGTGTCTCGCTCGTTGTACATTGCGTCACTTTCTGATACGATAGAAGGCTAACATCGCTTTGGAGATTTGTACACAGCATTCCAAGTAGTATATGGTCTGCAACAAAGAAATAAAACCGGTTTTCAACAAACGCAAATGAAATACTGTTGTCTTTGCTAGGGCGACAATTTTATAGTTTCAACTCGTACTCTCTCGTATATGAGATTGGCGGTCAGAAATAAATTCTTCATTCAGCGTTTATAAAAAGATTTCATCGCTATTAAACGTTTATTTGTTAGTATCTTTACAAAGAGCTCCGCATGGTGCTACGTATGTAACAATGTGAAACATTCAACTAATGTGTTCTACTCAGAAGGTTGGTTCCTACGAGGGGCGTGCAATAAGTAATGCCCCTGACCCACTTCCAGTTGTCTAAAAGGTTTGCATGTGCAATGCTTTATATCTCTACGGGTTATGTGGAAAATTACAGCTCTGAACTAATTATGGTTTCTGTTTTACAGGTGTTTGAACTGAGTCTGGTATGAAATAGAGCCTGTAGAATGCCGAGCAGTGATCCGTTGTTGGTATTTGAAGGACGCACACCACAGGAAACTTTTGATGAAATGAAAGATACTTATAGTGATAATGCCGCACAATACGACCTTGTAAAACGCTGCCATCGTAAATTCAAACATGGCCGGAAATCTGTAAAAAAATCTACCAGACCTGATCGCCGCTCACTACTGCCATTGACGAGGCATCTGCCCGTCAAGTTGAGGCTGCCATTTTAAAAAATCGGCACATTACTATTTGCCATATAGCCCAAGATGTCAAGAATAGTAAAAGGTCTGTGGAAACTCTCATTCATGACCATTTGCATATGCATAAGTTGTCTGCCTGATGGGTTCCCAGGTTGCTCACAACACTCCAGAAGCGAGAACGCGGATGAATTTGGAGAGTTGCCAAGAAGATGAGTCAGTTTTTCAAAAGACTGATTACGCAGGATGAAACATGGGCCTATCACTATGATCCAGAGACCAAAGCCCAACGAATGCAGTGGAAGCCCTTGGATTAAACACCTCCAAAGAAGGCAAGGGTTCAGCCCTCCGCTGGCAAAGTCATACTCACAGTCTTCTGAGATCAGGACGGAGTAGTGATTACATATTTCCACGCAAAGGGTACCGCTATTACAAGTGTTTATTATGCTCACCTTTTGAGGAAATTAAGGGAAGCTATCAAAATCAAGAGGCTGGGCCAGATCAGCAAAGGTACCCTCCTCCTGCAGCACAACGCTCCGGTCCACAAATAACAGGTCGCCAGATCAGAAGCACGTGCGTACGGTTATGAAATCTTTCCCAATCTTCCCTACTCTCCTGAGCTTGCGCCTTCTGACTTTCACCTCTTCCCAGCTATAAAGTTGTTTTGGAAAGGAAAGCGTTTTCCAAATGATGTAGCCTTGATTTCTGAAGTCACGTCGTGGATGGAGGACCAACCTGTGGTGTTCTACAAAAACGGTCTCCAGAGCTGCATCACACGATTGGAGAAATGCATAACACTGGGTGGTTCATATGTAGAGACAGACTAATAACTGTGCCAAGTTTCGTTACTCTACCGACATAGAAAGTGGGTCAGGAGCATTACTTATTGATCACCCCTCGTATATATATATATATATATATTATCGTCCACATTATTTCGTTGTATCACAGCTACTCATTTTATATGTGTTGTACACATATTAAAAAAATTGTATCAACCGTAGGCGCTATAATATGACAGCCTTTTGATCAGATATTTTGTTTTCACCTATTCCAGTCGCGTTCATCTGTTATTATAGCATCTACATTAACGCCTACGTTATATATAACGGTGGTTACAGAGGTAGCATCATTTTTCACCTAATTATTTTCTGCTCCCACTCTACCATACATTGTCGTTTACTTTTACTACTTCCTCGTCTATATTTGAATCATTTATAGATACATTTTATATGAGCTTTTTTTCGTTTTTGCTCCGTATAAAGATAAAAGAACGCCTATAGTCCAATTGAATATCCGCTTGCGTTATTCGGAAAAAGTGAGTATCGGTTTCCGTTATTGTTCTAACGGTTAAAAACAAAGCAAAATGTTGTCCATTTAACGGCATCGATTATCATGTTATTTACATCACATCATATTTCCTGGAATGCTTACCGGACACAGTCTTGGGCATGTTCTTTTTTTTTGTATTCTTCTAAGCAAAACGGTCCTAGATATGACCTAAAACTATATCCGATGGTGAATCCCCACCTTGCGGGACTTGGGGAGTGTGGAGCCACTCTTTAATTGCCATTGCTCCCAGGTCCACTCTGACCCGGAGTGGTAGTACCTGTTTAGGTCCCAACTATGGGTTAAATAGAATCAGACCTAAAAAAAGAAAATACTCCATAAAAAATCGTTCCGTAAAATAACTAGATTCGGTAATAAATACCCTGAAAAAGGTTGATATGCCGTAAAACAAAAACAACCGACCAATCTAAGCAAAACTCTTTGCACACACGTTTTTACGTAATATTGGGTAGACACAAAAATTATATCGTTTTTTTTTTACGTTCAACTTCGTCGATAAACGACCTTATTTTTGCACCAATCTTATATTTCCGACGGACGCCAATGACTTCTGCTCATTTTTTTTCGTCCACTTCAATGTGTTCTTAGTATGTTTTTCTATATTTCTTCTCTTTCGAGTTATTCGTAGTCTTTTTCAAATTTGTATTCTTATTCGTTTTATTTGCCCTTGAGTCATTTTTCAACGCTCTTGCGTAACCAAAGACGATGTCTTTGGTTACTGTGGCAAATTGCTTGTTTATGCTTGTGTACATGATTGTAGTTTGTCTTTCTTTATATTCTTCGTATTCTTCTACGTAAAAATAAGAAGTTACTTACGGATGTTTACGGGAAAATTTGTTGCTTGAATACTGCTTTTTTTTTTGCGAGTATAAGTTTCGATTCGCCAGTTTAAGTAATCCAAAATTCCTTTCGCGAATCCTGTCTGGAACACGTTACCTTGATATTAACGATTTTTATATTTAATATTACTTTCGATTCGCTTATTAAATGTTTCGAAATTTCTTTAGATTTTTCTGTACGGGACACATTATTGTACAACTTAGATTCTCCATATATTATTAAATTAATTGAAATTTATCACTGAGAAACGTATTATTCATTATTTTTTGTTGTTGTTGTTTCACGAGGTTCCGGCCAACTAGTCATCTGGCCTTTGTCTCTTGGTAACCGCGACGGGACAGGAACTCCGAATCTCCTAACTCCATCCTTAGAAATTACTGCCTTCCATAGTTATTGTTATCCCACCACGTTTTAAGCTTCTGGCCGGTTTAGGTAGAATAGAAACCGCTATCTTCCGACAAGGCTCACCTAGAACCGTAGGGATTCAACGTTTCTATCGATTGCGCCCATTAGACCCTCCAGTTTATATGCTACAACATTCAAAATTCCGTTAAATTTTTCGAAAGTAATACATTATTGATAAAGTAAAGTGTTATTCTTAAGTATAAATTTGGATTTGGAAGGGCATGTGCTTACAATTTCCTTTCAGTATTTCCGAACAAGACAAATTAGTCAGTAAATAAAAGATGTTGTCATGTATAAATTTCAATTCAAACAAATATATCAAAAATCATGTTCATATTTCTGATACATACATGCATACAATATTTCAACAGAGGTTTCGGATTGCCGTCATAGCTTGTTCATGTTTTCACGTTTATAAACGGAAAGTACTAGGCGAATAAAGAAATATCTTCAAATACATTTTACAATTACTAATTTTTTTACAGTCTATATACTTTTAGAATTTGCCTATACAT
Source organism: Euprymna scolopes (assembly GCF_053919585.1). NCBI lineage: Eukaryota > Metazoa > Mollusca > Cephalopoda > Sepiida > Sepiolidae > Euprymna > Euprymna scolopes. Next base: position 101,974,584 of record NC_136484.1, read on the forward strand.
AAAAAATGTCGGATGGTGTTCAGCCTCTTAATATTTTGCACACAGGTACTTATGCAGTATACGGGTCTAACAATTAAGTAAAAAATACATCCATTTACATTATGAAATTTATGTAAAATATTGCAACTCCTCAAATCTACTTCGGTCATGGACTTAATTCTCCAACACTTGACGACTATGACAAATAGTTGTTAAGGAAGCCAGTGCATACAAGTAACTGCCTCAATACAACAGTACGTGGCAGTACCCACCAGTTTACGTCTATACAGGCCAGTGTCATGAACTAGCAGAAACCACCTAAAAAAATCACTTTCCCTTAGTTACTACAGGTAACATTCATAACTCCTATTAGATTACAGTGAATGTCACCAGATTATACTCCTCGTTACAGACCACCGCGCACCGACTGTGACAGTTCTAAATGTAAGTAGCCCCCTAAAAAGCGCATCGGCAAATATGACATGTAGTCGATTCCGCTAGCTGTCACTTTAAGACAAAGCAAGACAATTAAACTCAGATGCTTTCATTTTGGCTAATGCCACCAGTGGCTGCAATTATCTTGAGTCGAAAATGAATACCACGACTATGCGACGTGATCTACCTCTTTTTTGTGTTAATATATTTTAGCAGTGTATCAATAGGCATTAATTAAAGTGATTCACATACGATACTGCTTAAGATAAGCAATGATTACATCGTTTTCAGAGTAAAATGTAGCTGTTTTAGTTTTTGTGCCATATGTTTACTTGGCGACGCTGGTACACGGATCCTGACAGTATATATATATATATATATATATATATATATATATATATATATATATATATATATATATATATATATATAAATATATATATATATATATGCATACATTTTATTCTACATTTCTGTAAATATTAATATTTGATACTTACATACGTGTTTCTTGCTAACGCAAGCATCAAGTGTGTCGCGCACCAGGATATAATAATTCCCCAACTCGCCACAAGGAAATAATGAAACGATTGGAATTGAAGGAAACAAAAACTCAATTGATGGATAAGATAAATATCGTTTATTTACTGTTGAAAGAATGTTTTAAGTTAAGTTAATGTTCATGTCCGCGCGGGTGTAACCATCGTTTGTAGAGGACTGGTATTGTAGAAGGAAAAAGGAAATGTGTTTTTCTCTCACGTTCGGGTCACTATCGTTTGTTCGCGCGTGGGAAAAGAAGTGGGTAATGTAATAGAACGAGAAATGGCAGTCCATCGTGTAGACAAAGAAAAGGATATAGGGTTCACATAAGTTAGCAGTCAGCTACGCGAAGGTGTTCTCAGGGACGAGTAGTAGATAGAGAGAGAAAGTGTGAGAATGTGTACATACGGTCTGTTAGCTTTTTGTCCCATATAGTAGAAAATGGTATGAGGTACGAACCTCTCAACCCGAGAGCGGGTCCTAAAAGAAAGAAGCAAGTTATTGCTCTTTGTTTATACTTGTTTCCGGTGGTCTTTGCCCATGTGTGGATTTCCATTGAAAGCGGAAGTGACGTCGTATATGTGTGCGTTCGTGTGCGCGTACATGTGTGTACGTTAGCGTGTGTGTATATACACGTGAATGTGAGTGTGTGTACGCGAACGTGAATATATGTACGTGTGTGGACGCGGGCGCGTATGTTTGTGTGCGCGTATGTATGCGACAAGTAATATAGTTTGAAATGTGAATGTGTGTTTTTGTGCGAGACTAGAAAAGGCTCACACAAGTATAATAGAGAATAGTACTGCTTGTGAGAATAAAACACAGTAAACAAATTAAACCTTTGCATTGCGCCCGTACATCCTTTCAATCTGACATCAAAAAAGTGTCCGGGTTACTACTGTTAAATTATGATTAGAGTAGATTAATACTGAGGGAATTCATAATTATTTTAGCGCATTGCGTTTTTAAACAATCTGTTCTGCATCAAGAAATATTAGTATCTTTTAGACTTTCCGAATGAAAAATATGGCAACAATGAATCGAGAAAAAGAAACAGTAGAATTAGAGAGAGAAGTCGAGAAAGAGAGAGAAGAGGAGAGAATGGGAAGTCTTGGGTCATGGGGTCGACTAATACAACAGCATAGTTTGACTGTCCTTCCTTCATGGATCTTCTCGTGTCGCTCGTTTTCGCCACGATTAAACAGAAGGCATATGTAGCACAGCATGAAGTTGCTGAAGCCTAACAAAAACACTACGTAAATAAATAGTGTTCGTGACGGTTTCCCGCTGCGGATGTTTTTCGTATCAGCGGCTTTACTCTCCGCCTGCGTGTAACTTCAATTACTCACGGCAGCTGTCGATGATAGTTGGTAATTACAGCCTTAATGTCGGCAGAGACAATCGATATCGACGTGCGGCCCGGCACCCTGGTGAGGAAGTGTGCTTTTTCGATCTTGTTTTTGACGATCCACGGCCGATCGTGTTAAAATATGTAGGAATTCATGTAGATACAAGTGATGGAACGCTTCGCGAAAATGTTTGATTTTATTTTTATTTTCCTCATCATATGTTGACTGTATATTTCGCTAGCTTCTCTCGTTATCTCTCACAAGCGAACTAACACGCACCCATACATATGCATGCAATTTTATACATGTGTGTATATATATATATATATATATATATATATATATATATATATATGTGTGTGTGTGTGTGTGTTTGTGCATGTATATACATATATGCATATACAATACAGTTATAAAATAATATATCTTTAACAAAGCAAAGTAATCAAGATATAAAAATGCTCAACACTCTTGAGACGAGCGATTAAATATATTAAAAAAAGGATGAGATATGGAATTTACATGTCAGTTTAAACATGATTAGATAAATAAAGAAACCCTAAAGAGGAAAAAATAATTTTATGCATAGCAATTTAGGGAATAAATATTTCTCCTCGAAAAGTGAAGTTTAGATAATAACAGACTCAAGAACATTTCGATTGGAAATGAAGGAAGTGTATATTTATATTCAAGTATGCTTACCATTTCTCTTATTGATGTTTTAATTTTTTTTAAAATATTTTAAAGATATTTTATTTCATGTCGCCTTCATATATATATTTACATCATTCTAAACTAAATGATCTGGGGCCAGATTAATCTATGTGTTACATTTCATGTGATTCATCCTCTTACCCTATTCTCTGAGCATTTCCCTTCAAAATATATTTTGAAGAGATTATTCCTCTAAATTTTATTTACCTTGTATTCTTCATCGTTTCATTAATTTATGCACACACACCCACACACACACATACACACACACACACACATATATATATATATAATGTGTTTGTGTGTGTGTGTGTGTCTTCTGCGTGCGTATGTGTCTGTGTGTGTCCCTGTGTGTTGACTTATGTACATATATACTAGTAGGGAGATTCTACGTTGCCTGTAATTTAATCACAATTAACTAATTCACACACCCATCTTTTTATTTTCATCGACATTGGTAGCATTTCCCATTTTTCAGTGAGTGGCCTACTCTAGTGGGGGATCCGTTGTAGTACACCGGAATGAATGTTAACTCATGTTAGTCCATAATACACTTTTATCTACATTGCACTGTGGAGAACTTACTGCTGAATTCATAATATTATTTTATATAATGAATTGTCTAACAGTTTAAAATCTAAAGGTAAATAATCTCTGCTCTAAACAGAAAAAAATATTTTGAAGGCGATCAGGCTTTATTAAAAATCTATTGTTGATTTTCGAAGAATATTGTCTGTATACTACATTAGATTTCGGATTTGCATCAGTCAACTATCAAACTCTATTTATGTTCTAAACAATTTATTTTTAAAGTGCTTCCATCATATCTCTTTTATATTCTACTATTTATTTTGTGCGACGGGAAATTCTGCTAATGCAGTGATAAAACGTTTAAAATAAACGTGTGCTGTTAGGCATTTTAATGGTGCTGATTTTGTCTAAAATCTAACTGTCACTCCTTTCATCAGAATTTTAAATATCGATTACCGATTCTCATTCATAATCGCATGATAAAATTTTGAATAACATAGGAAAATAAAACGTTCATAATTTACAGTTAAACGGTCAATTTAAATAGTTTATTCTGAGAATTGACTCCAAATTATCTAGTATTGATATTTTTTTTATGAAAATGTCGAACTGTATGTTAACAACCCGAGTAGATAGATTTGAACATTCATAATCAGTAACGCAGCAGTGAAATAATTCCATGCCTCCTTTTTTTTTTACATTTCGAACGACTTTATTTTATTGTTTCTGAAATGGAACAAGGTCATGCATTTCAGTAGACAAAATATATTTTAAAACATTTGCACCTGAGTAATGTTTTGATAATTTCATATATTCATACAAAAATACAGACGAAACATGGATGGCCACATTGGTTTATTCCTTAATTATCTGTCTATTTTATCGGAATACAATTTCCATTATTCCAAGCATACACACACATACACACACACACACACACACACACACACATATATATATATCTGTAATCATCGACATACATTACTGTTTCGTTGTATCAAAACTCATCAGTGCCGCTAGACTAGCACCGCTCTGAAGCCGAGAGTTTAACCTAAAACATCGCGTGTACAGTCGGCCGTTATACCCATAGACCCAAAGGAGCGATGCCCGCAAATAATCTCCACAAATATCTATTTTAAACAAAAATTACTCCACCACGTTTACAGTGCTCAAACCCCTTGTTTACAAACAGAGAGCCCCGCGTTTTGCGTTTTTCAGCTAATTATGTAGTGGGTGAGATTATTTACGACAGTGCTCTACCCAAAGAGGGGGGGCTTAAATATATATTTGTGTCATCTACATACAGTACTGTTTCGTCCTATCACAGCTCATCACTGTCGCTAAACAATCTGTATATATTATTCTAGTCATATATAAATACAAATATATATATATATATATATATATATATATATATATATATATATATATATATATATATATATATATTGTTAAACAGCACAGCATTTTCTTGTTTGACAATTTTCCGTTTTATTTTTTTCCAGTTTTCGAATAATCCTTCTTATGTTATATGTAAAATGGTGTAAAAGTGTTCCGTAGTCTGCGAGCGCTTTCGGCGTTTACGCCATCTTCAGGCTGGTTATATAAAAAGTCGTTTTAAAATTACATCGAATGATAAGGTCGTGTTTTAAAATTACATCGTACTATAAGATCGTTTTTGGCTTATGTGGGCTATTTATATACAAATTTATTGGACAGTTTTTTTTTTTAATATATATATATATATATATATATATATATATATATATATATTAACAGAGGCATTTTAAAATATTTTTGCTGGATTCATAATTTATATTGTTTATTTTGGGTTGTTTCACTTTTATATACAATGCCTCCAAAACCTTCAGTCTCCTAACGTTAGAGTATGTTTGTAAAATTTTGGTATTTTCTACCATGATGTTTCTAAATTGAAAATGCTGGCAGCCATGTTTTTTTAAATGTTGCGCGATAGAGCTAGTATCGGAAAGATGAAGCGTTAGTCTACGGGACAACGTGTTGGTAGTATGACCAATGTAAGAGGAACAGTAAGAGATACACTCTCCTATTGGGCAATTAAATCGATAAATTACATTGTTCTTTTCCAACACTTTGTCCGCTTGCGAAATATTGTTATTAATTACGAGATTAGTCGTTTTCCGTTTTTTATAATAGATAATGAACTTCAACTCTCTACCGCTGCTGGGAGATACGTATCGTCGAATTATGTCTTTTAAGACCCTTTCAAATATGTGATAGTTTTTATGTAACTGGTTACAGTAAAATATACTTATGGGTGACGGATTATTATCCCTTTCCCTACCAGCAACATGACTTAAATTGTTAATAAACGATTTAATTTCTTTATCCACTAGAAAGTTTGGAAAATGATTATTTATCAGTACCTGTTTTATGTTTCTTAACTCACTGTAGAAGATTGTTTTACTAGACGAAATCATTTTTGCCCGTTGGATAAGGTTTTTGATTATTGCTACCTTATAACGAAATGGGCATTCACTTCTATAATTTAGGATACATGAATTAAGAGATGTGTGCTTTTTAAACACTGAAGTAATAAATTCATCATTGGTGGAATCAATATAGACGTCTAAAAATGGCATCTTGTTATTTATGTTGAGCTCATAAGTAAAGTTATAGTTGTATATAAAAGTGAGACAACCCAAAATAAACAATATAAATTATGAATCCAGCAAAAATATTTTAAAATGCCTCTGTTTATGTATATATATATATATATATATATATATATATATATATTAAAAAAAAATATAAATAAAATAAAAAAACTGTCCAATAAATTTGTATATAAATAGCCCACATAAGCCAAAAACGATCTTATAGTACGATGTAATTTTAAAACACGACCTCATCATTCGATGTAATTTTAAAACGACTTTTTATATAACCAGCCTGAAGATGGCGGAAACACCGAAAGCGCTCGCAGACTACGGAACACTTTTACACCATTTTACATATAACATAAGAAGGATTATTCGAAAACTGGAAAAAATAAAACGGAAAATTGTCAAACAAGAAAATGCTGTGCTGTTTAACAATATATGCTTAAAGGAGAATATGCTGCCTAAATATACTCAATAAATATATATGTATAGAAATATAATGCTGTTTATATAATAGTATCGATGAAAAATGTAGCTATGAACACACACACACTCGTGTGTGTGTATAACATCATTTTTACGAACATTTAAAGAATAGTTAAAATTCATTTAAAAATATAGAAAAATATGACCATGAAAAAGCCAGGAATAAATAAATCATTCTTATATAAGTGGGTAGAAGCTTTCTATTACTTACAAAAGTAAATTTAAATAAAATAACCACGTTATCATTTTTCTCATGGGCATTGATTAAACAACCAGAACATTTACTTTCTATTATTTAAAAGAATTTGTATTTGTCAATGCGTGTTCATTCTATCACATAAAATCTACAACGTGTATATACTTGTAAATTAATTAGAATGTGTCGCAGAGCTTTTATAACTTTTGTACGGATTGACTTTTATGCTCACAGTTTGTATGCTCTGTATTCGCTTTGATGCAATCCGGTGGTTTTTCAGTGTCGTTGTACTTTTTCAGATAACAGCACAAATTCTCCAGTAGTCTCGAAGTCTTAATCCTCTGAATGTTTTAAGCTGGTGAGAATGATAGTAAAGTTTTGACGCTATATATAATCGACTCTACTTGTAAGCTCTCACACACACTAATGCTACAAAGGAGAGGTTTTGAATTGCAATTTATCCCTCATAAATACTTAAGATCGTTCTGAAATAAACGAATATTATGAAGTTATTTATATTACATTGGTGTCAGGCGTACAATAATAGCTAGTTCCTATGTGATGCATTTTCTGCTAATTATATTTTTGAAAGTCTTTATATATTGTCAATCCTGAGTGATTTAAACAATTTCTTTCTTGTTTAATTTTATTTTATTATATCTCTTTAGAACATTTTGTTATTTCGTTAGTGATGTTCTGTAATTTCATTGGTTATTATCTAAATATCTAATGCCTCCGTTTAGTGGTTTCTTTTCATTTCATTGGTCTTAATCTGGATGTCGATGTTCTTTCCTTAGCGTTTTTCGTGTTATATCGTTATTGTTTATCTGAATTTCTTTTTTTCTATCTTTAGCGTGTATAAGAATTCAAATTTTATCTTTTTAACATTTTTTTTCCATTTTATTGGTGTTTATTTGAATTTCTGCTTCCTATCTTTAGCACTGTTTTTGTTTTATTTCTATTTCCTGTGTTTGCAGTTTTATGACGTTTAATTGGTGTTTATCTGGATTTCTATATTATTTCTTTACCTTTTTCTTATTTTATCTAAATTTATATTTTTCCTTGGCGTTTTCTTGTTATTCATTAGCGTTTATCGGAATTTCTATTGTCTCTCTTTAGTCTTTATTATTATGGTTTCATTTGTGCTGTCCAGAATTTCTATTTTTCTCTGTTTTGCATTTGTCTTGTTATTGTATAAATGTTTAACCGAATCCTATTCTCTCTATTCCGTTTACCTAGCTACTTCATGCCTGTTTATCATTATTTTTATTTTCTTTTCTTAGCATTACTTTGTTATTATCTTAGTGCGTATGTGAATTTCTTCTTTTTGTGTGTTTTGCATTTTCTTTTTATTATTTCGTTAGTGTTTGATTTTCTATTTTCTGGCTTTTGGAGTTTTCTTTTTATTTCATTGGTGTTTATGTGGATTTCTTTTTTCTGTATTTTTTATTTTCTGGTTTCTGCATTAGTGTTTTTATGAATTTCTATTTTCTACCTTTAATGTTTTTTTGTTATTTGATTGGTGTTCATGTGAAATTCTTTTTTCCTGTTTTTATCGTTTTTCTGTTTTTTTTTATTTGTGTTTATCTGAACTCCCATGTTCTCTCTGTAGCTAGTTATTCCATGCGTGTTATATAAACTTATATACTCTCTTTTTTTTAGCGTTGCATGGTTATTTCAGAAGTGTTTATCTTAATTTCTATTTTGTTATTTTGTTATTTTTTTGCATTTTCTTATTGTATCATTAGTGTTTATCTGAAGGTATGGTTTCTCTTTTATGCCGTTCACGTTTTATTTTATTAGTCCTTATCGGTTTTACTCTCGTTTATCTTGGGGTTTACATGTTATTCTGGTTTTATAATCATGTTATCATCCTACTCCTGTTCCGTGTTTTTGATGCTTCGTTATTAGTATTTGTCTTGATTATAGTTGCTTTTAAGCCGTTTTATTATTCTTTAGCAAACCAATCCTGTATATTTCGTTCGATTCTGTGCATTTTTTTGCATATTGTTTAATGTTAAAGTTATGTTACTTCTTTCTCTTGCTATTTACATGAGTTTTCTGCATCCCACTTCATTATTTTTGCATTAATATGTATTATTGTAATTTTTAATCTATTTCGTTTTCTGTATATTATCTAGTTTATGTAACGCCCCATCTCCTATTTAGCCCTTTTTTCCTAGTGCACTAGTCTTGTTTTTTATTTACTCAAATTCCTTTCAAAATATTGGGGTCTTTCTATTCCATTCTGTTTTATAAGGTCATTATACATGTTTCTTGTCTTTTTTATTGTGATTTTTCAATTTTTCTGTTCATTTTTTCTGGTAGACTATCTATATTTACCTTTCTCATTATCATTTACTTTTTATTAATTATAATTCCATCCCCACGACTTACATTCGTACGCCGTTTTCCTATCCTCATCTTCTATTTTGCTTTTCTTCCTTTGTTTTTTTTTTTACTTCCAATCCTTCACTGATTTCATTTTTTTGGGTTCATCCTTTTATCTTACATTATCAGCAAGTTATCGGTTCAGCCTTTATTCTTGTTATGTTCACTGTCTCTCCTCCTCTATTTGCTTTTTAAATCTGGGTTTGCATTCGTATTTAATCTAATTTATCTCTTACTTTGCCATTCTTCTTTTTGCAAAGAAAGATGTGTACTATGGTAGAGAGATATAACCAGTCGACAAATTTGTGGCGCCATACTAAAGAATGATTTGCCAGCGTCCAATCCCACCATAAAAAATAAAAGAAGTAGGAGTGTTTCTTACTCGAATCGTCTTCAATCAAATTACGACTTGGTTCTTTTGTTCACCCTTTGATTAACGCCGAATCTGATTTCCTAAAATTAATTAAATATAATTTTTATCCCATATGAAAAATGGGACAAAATCAAATAATCTTAATTAAGATATATAAATTAAAACTAAATTATACTTGAAGGTCAAATATATTAGTTAAATAATTTCGTTTGCAATAAAAACATATTACATAACTATTACGATAGTTCGTTTAATCTTCAATTTGTTTAGTAAGTAAACGTTTTATTGTAAAAACCGATTAACGCATAGTATTTACCAAATCAGAAACGTGTTTGAACACCTCTACTATGAAAGAAGTTGCGTTTAAAATAATAGTGTTACAGAGAACAGCCGTTTTCTTTGAAACAACGTAAGAAAGATGAATAATGACAATAGAAAAATATTTCTATATTTTTCATGATAATATTTATGACATTTTATAAATATTTTACAAGTCTGCTAACCTGTTTCGAATTAAAAACTGCGATTTCCAACTACCTTGTACATGCATACATACACATACCTCAAGTACTTGTGTATATTTGTATATTTAAGTTTTTATCTTGTGTCTAAAAATGATAAATACCTCAAGACTTCGAGATAACTAGCATATTACTATATAATTGCCACATATTATGTTAATAAATTAATATTTATGATTAAAAATTATTGAAATCTCTCAGGATTATTGTCACTCCATCCACCTATCTTTTCCCGAACCCAACGGTGTTTTTCTAAAGGACTGCATTGCTATACCCTTCAAACACCTTTTAGACGAGGCAGAATGATTTAAGCTTACTACCTTGTGTAACATTCACTATAATATTTTCATTAAGCAAGCATCATTAATGGCATAATAGGCAGTCATGTACTCGACAGATTTAATTCAAAACCATTTCGTTGTTCATATATTCTACTTTATTTTGTCTGACTGACGGCGATTCTACAAATTTTATATTTTCTCTACTACAGGAGCATTCTAATTAAATAAATAACGTACGTCTTCTCATTAATATGCTAACAGCAAAATTCTATGTAACACTTCTTAAAATTCAGAAATAGCGTCAGAGTTTACCCGGTTTATCAAAAGTTAAAAGGCATCTAGTTACAAATGATAAATATACCATTTCCTTTTAGAAGTAAATACTGGTAGTTAATATAAAGATTAAACGTAACAACTATTTATTAAATAGCCCGCATAACCTTAAAACTCGCATAGACACAGAAAACATTCGATCAGAAAACATGGTACATGTATTTGTAAATAAATTTATTTATTTGGAATGTTTTATATAATACATTTATAAATTTATTTGGCATATTTTATTTAATTGAACTGATTTCATCTCATCTGTATTGTGGTTTAATATGGAATATATACTTAAAAATAAATTTTCCTATACAGGAGAGAAAAATATATTTGGATTGTTTCTCTTGCATAGGGCAATATTATTTAGACTTTACATTTGCGGCGATGTCTCTTTAGATGATCTTCATCGATATTCCGTTACAGTGAGTGGTTCAGTTGTAAAAAATTATTGTTGCGTACCCTGCGAGGTGGCTATATACGTGGTTTTTAATCTTATTTACAAAAAAAGATATCAGCGTTTTTTTTTTAAATTTCAGCCATGAAGTAATATAATTCTGCATTTTCGTTAAACATTTTCATAAAAACATACAGACATATACACACACACACACATATATATATATATATATATATATATATATATATATGTATGTATATATATTCAATTATCGACCCAAAATGTGAACTAATAAGTGAAATCATATGTATCAAATTTCGAATATCGAATAAATTAAAGTAGTGACTTGCGACCATATATAGCAATTAAGCTGAATATTTATGCGTGATAATTACTTAAGTGGATTAAAGACGAACGAGTCTGTCTAGCTAAATGACTATATATCTACTGAATAGTTATGGTATTTAGAATTATTAATATATATATATATATATATATATATATATATATATATATATATATATATATATATATATTAGTGATGGGGCGATTCCAAAAATTTTCCCGACACCGATATAATTACCGATTCAGTTCTAAATTTCCGATTTTTATACGATTCCTTATTACGAGTCCGATTATTGTGACAAAAGCACCCGAATAAAATCTATAGAATAAGTTCATTAAATGGCGTCGATTTAAGTCTGTTTAATAAATGTTCCAATATTTTGAACTTTACGTATCGCAGATAATAATGAGTTTAAGATGTAAATATATAAACTTTTTTTTTATTTACAAATATACTAACAATTTGTTTTCGTCAATATTTTTTTACTTTCATAATTTTATTAAGTAAATTCTAAAAATAACAGACATATTCATTATTTATTTGTATCTCACCGATAATTTATAATACAAAATACGAAAAGAAAACTCGTCCCCGCAAAATTCGACCACTTTTTCTAGGTAGCAAAACTGGTTTGTTATTGAATACATATCAATTGAAAACGCATTTTATGACCGTTCTTGAAGGATTTTTTTTAATAATGTACATCTAATAGTATTTCTGTGAAAAAATATTTATACTTGTTGACTGTTTTTAAAAAAATTAAAATGGATTTTTATGTGTTCGTTTTCAACTTTGCTCTGTACATTTTTTATTGATTCAACTTATTTTAAAGAACATATTTAGTTAAAAGCAACAAACTAAAAAAGTAATGTCGAGTGCTTCTTTTGAATAATAAAATGCCCGACATGAGAGAATCTCATGTTGGAGTCTCGATAATCGAGCGAGGAAGAACATTAAAGAAAATACTAATGTAGATACATTTTTAAAACGAGCCCCTCCGAAAGATAATAAATTTGTAATTTTTAGGGAACCGCTGAGGCAACTGCTCGGAAAAATCAAGCTACTAGAATTGTATACAGTTGATTATGTAACGCGACCGAACGGAAGACACGAAAAACAGAACCATAATCTTAGCACAATAGAATATTACGTAAAATCATCCAGTAGTTTCATATATATATATATATATATATATATATATATATATATATATATATATAAGAAATAAGGTACGTTTACATGATCCTACCCAAGAAATAAGGTGCTTATGAAGTACAATACATATATAGAAAAACAAAGAAAATCGTAAGGTGGGTGCGATAATGTGTGTTAAAATGAACAATTATTGTCGAAATTTGTAACGTATCTAAGAATTATGAAAAATAAGGAAGTGTATTGATTGCTGCGTTTGAGATAAATTAATCGGTCATGATAATATATTACAGTTATTATTTTCGTAAGGTGGTGCGATAGAATGGGTTTTAATTATAAAAATGATTGCCCAAATTAATAAAATATCCAAGAGTTATAAAACTTGATGAAATGTTCATTATTTAATTGGTGCGTCCTTATGAAATAATCGGCCCAGACAGTATATAAAAGTTATTATTTTCGAAAGGTGGGGTCGATAATGTAGATCAAAATTATGAAAAATAATTGTGGAAATTAGTACCATATCAAGAATTATTAAAAATGAGTAATTGTGAATAAATAAATTGGTGTGTTTGCTATGAAATAATAAACTCGCACAATATACAAAAGTTATTATTTTCGTAGATGGGTGATAATGTGGGTAGAAATTTAAAATAAATTATTTCAGAAATTAGTAAACTATCCAAGAATTATGATTAATGATGAAATGTGAGAAATTGATTAGCGTGTTTGTAATGAAATAATAAAGTCAGATACCCATCTATTTTTTCTACAGCTGCACCCACTGCTGTTCTCTGAAAAGTGCATTGCTTGCGAAAAAAATTATGGACAAAAAGAAACCCCCCAAAAGTCTATGTTTTGATTTATCACATCTGAAAACGTCTCTAAATACTGGTTTACGTAATGCTTCTCTTGTCTGCTCTCTAAAATTCTAACTTATTTCTGGGCCAACCATTCGTTTTAATCATCATTTAGTTTTTATTTTCTTGTAACTTTACTGTCGTATTAATTTATCACTACTTAATTATGCTTGAATTCCTGACAACATATACAATTCATTATGCATATATTTCAAACAATTTTTCAACAATATTCGTTCAAAACCCAAAGACCGTAGACCATATAATTCTAAAAGATACATCATTATACTAAATTT
>NC_136484.1:101998399-102073399 GCF_053919585.1 Euprymna scolopes
ACTACAATCTTACAGTGGCCTCTAGCAATCCTGAAAGCGGCTTTAGTTTCAGTTTTTTCTATTACGTTGGAAGCAATGAAAATAGGGATTTCCGTGCGTGATAGGAGCAGCGTATTCTGGAGAAAACGGCCTGATGTAAGGAGTGTGTGTGTTTTTATTGGATATAAAGCTGTTGATACCTGAAATTTACCATTCCGTCATGTCTGATGCAAATGAGGAGGATGTTTTTAAAACATGGAACGAGGAGGTAGATCTTATATGAAGGTACCAAAACTATTCCAGAAAGCAATAGAGTATTGAAATACTGTACAATAGAGAAGTTAGTAGGACGACTTGTTATATTTTGTTTTTACATATACTAAGACAACAGAGTGGTCGGAAGACCCCAGTGGGTACACAACGGAAGATAAACATAGCTCCGGGCAAGTTGTGAGAAAAAGCTCTAAGAGACTTACAGAGTGACTAACAGTGTCCGCCACACGGGTGTGGTTGTGAACTATCTGAGTTAGGTCATAAGCAATAGTGAAATACCGAGAGATTATTGTCTCATCATCTGTCTTGTTGGAGTGGGCCAATCATTTCGCATTGTGAATCCTCACAGACGTAAATGTTAGCCGAAAAATAAACATAATACATTCAATTTTCTCTTAATGGTAGTATTCCCGGTTTTATGGAAGCGATAGAGGTAAAATATACACGCAGTGGTGTAAGCAAGTGCAATGCGAAAGCACATACAGGACAAGTTAGGTTTTTTTTGGAAGTGCCCCTCCCGTATAGACATTCTATATCTAACCTATTTTCAGTAAATCTTAGCAAAGGATATCTTATGAATCAAATTTGACTCACTATCGCAGTTATTTTAATAATGACAAAAATAAACCTCATTTAAAAATGGTATTTTTTTAAAAAATTCTTATTCATTTTAGTAATAATTATTTATATAATATGCTTACCTCAGTTTCTTATACTAATTCCATTCATATTCAAATAGTTTTAGTTAATAACTGTGACTTTATATTATAGCTCCCCATTTAAAAGTATGCATACAGATCTGCCAGCCTATGCCATAATTCACATATTCATTTAATACTGTTAATTAAGATGTATCTTATTAACTTATGCACCTGTTTTATATTATCTAATTCAAACTATTTTAAGTCAGTTTATGTTGCTACAAGTTGTAATCCGACATGATATTTATTTATAATATTATTTGGTACTAAAATATATTAGGTTTAAACCAGCTGAAAAGAAATTATTTTAAATACAATTTAAATTTCTAAATTTACAGCGTTTTCAAGTTTTAATTTCGATTATTAAAAATTTAAGATGCTTTTAAATGCAGATTCTAATTCTGCGTGTTTATTTCTTTCGTGCTGTCTCCGTTCTCCCTACTAATAAATGACCGCTTTAACACTGTTACTCATGTCTACGCATATGCATACGCCCCTACTATATTTCACAATTATAGAACCTTAAAATTTATTTTATTGATATCGTACCGCTAAGCAAATAAAAATGGGGTTTCTGTTGTTTTTATAGTTCTTAAGTTCGACTTTTGGAAATATGACGCTTCTCCTCTTGTCAACGTCCCCTTATCTTTAATATAAATCTATATATAATACACAGTTAATACATGTCCATGTAACCTCCATCTAAAATTTCAAGTGTTCAGAACAAAACTTTGCGGAGGAGTTTGGTAGAGTTTTCGAAGGGAAAATCGTTTTATTTTGACACGTTGACAGCAAAATTCCTGGCCGAAAACCGATTAAATTTCCCCCGCCCCCCATTTCAATACCCCTTGTAAAATATCGAGTCTATAGATTGAAAATTGGCAAAGTAATTTTACAAGGACGTGCACACACAGACATATACAGAAACAATATCACTTATCTATCTATCTATCTATCTATCTGTATATATATATATATATATATATATATATATATATATATATATATATATATATATATATATATACCAGCAATTCAACTCGGCTTTGCTCGGGCCCTATGTACTGTTCCAAATTTGTCATACGTGTGAATACGCTTTATGCGAGATTTCAAAAGTTTAGGTCATAATTTAGAGATCGCAGATGCAATTTTATTAAATTACCCCCCTTTTTTACCCCTTAACATTTATTATTCTCGTCTCAAATCTAAATAAAAAGTTTTACGCATGCCCAAGTTACTTCCAACTAAAATTTCAAGTGTGTATACCAAAAATTGGCGGAGAGATTTCTTAGAATCTGCAAAGGAAAAGTCTTTAAACTTTGAAATCTTGGCAACCAAATCTTAACCCTAAACTTGATTAAAATGCCTGCCGCATGTCTTAATACCAGTTATGTATAAATTTCAAAAGTGTAGGCCCAAAATTTGCTGAATAGTTTGCTAGACACCGCAAAGGTCCAACCTTTTTAACTTTGACCCCTTTCGAAGCTCAAATTTTCGACAAGAACCGATTAAAAGGTTTGCTCTATCTCTGAATACACCTTATGTAATATTTAAAATGATTTTAATCCAGAAATTGTCTGATAAATTTGTTAGAGACAACAGAGTTCATTTTTTTAAACTTTAACACCAATTTCAACCCCATAACAATTATTTTTTTGGGGCTCAAATGAAATGAAAAGTTTGATCCATATCCAAGAGAACTATATTCATATTTCAAGGGTTTAGAAACAAAATTGCCAAAGGAGTGTGGTAGAGTTTTCAAGGGTCACATCGTTTTATTTTGATCCGTTGTCAGTCAATTGCTAGCCTAAAACTTACTTTAAATATGTTCACAAGTCTCAATTCTCTTTATGCCAAATCTCGAGTCTGTAGACCGAAAATTCAGAGAATTATTTGTTAGCGAAATGTAAACAGACATACACAGACATACAACAGTTTCACTTATACATATATATATATATATATATATATATATATATATATATATATATAAGGGTTATTGTATTTTTTTAAAATATGGGAAACGTGGTCAAAACGGTGGAAGAGCTTAAATGTTTGATTATTTCAACCTCCAATTTGTTTCAATAGACAGGACAATCTCAGACGACCTAAGTATGAATAAACAAAACGAAAAGATTATTTGGAATTACATATATGTACCAATGAACAAAGAGTTGTAGTGCAGGATAGAGAAGGAAAACACCGTGATAGAAAAAAAGGAAAGTGAAATTTCCAGTTAGAAATGAAATTAAAAAGTAAGAGTACCAGAAAAGAAATTAAAATGAATTAAAATGAAGGGGAATGATTGTTTGTTGAAAGGGGGGTAATTAGCATATAATACCAAATATAAAATAAAATATAAATTGTAATGAGATATGCGTGTGTGTGTGTGTGTGTGTGTGTGTGTGTGTGTACTTCCAGTGGCGCCAAAAAATCTGCACTTGTTTTTTTTTTTCAGAAACTACAAATATAAGCAAAATTGAATGTAAATCTAAACAACTTATTATTCGTATGATTCGACTTTTATTTCACAATAATTTTACTTGTTCGTAGTTGACGTTAAATTGAAGTATCTTTATGCCTACGTCAATCAAACAAAATAACTTTAGATATAGAAACTAAAAGTAAATTATTTTGGAATAAAATGTGAAAAAATATCTATATTAAAGAAAACAAAGCATCTCCAATTGTTATTGGTATTTTTCCAGCTTATGCAACGTAACCTATAGTGTCTATATCTTGACTTTCTCTTAGTGATGTCAAGAAGTAGATTTATATGAACCTTTCTAGTTCAGTCCACGAAAGAAATTGGCCGCAGATTGAAATGTGATGGAAACGATACAAATGACTGTGCAAAACATTAAGCTGGACCTACGTCTTGTAGGAAACACAATGCTCTTAAAATTTGCATGGTGAGTATCAGATTGCTCCCCAAATTCAACAACAGTGTGATCTTGTAAAAACGTGTATATTTCTACAGATTTGAACATAGTAAAGGAAGTTAATTAGTGAGGCTGGTTTCCAAGACGCAAGTTTATAATTTCTATAAATTACAGAAATTACCGTCTGCATCTCATCAGATGCAATGAAGATCAGGACTCTTCATGTTGATCGAAAATGATGTCTAGTGACGAAATAAAATTCAATATACTATGATGATACGGATGGAAACGCGTCTGTCGAAAGAAAAGGCGGGGAAGGTAATCATATGTGCACATTTTCAACGCTGCAAGTGGTTGAGGTTTCAGTTTTCGTGTGGGGCGATATGTGCTATAGTTAGAAGCCTGTAATTCGCTTGAAAGGTTGAATTAATTCAGCCCAGTATATTAATATATTTTTTGACCTTTTTTTCTGTACTTCATGGCTGGAATTTAGATAACGATTCCATCTTCATGCTGGATAAGCCCCCGATTCACACAGCTTGCAATCGCAAAAGGCTCCTTAATGAGCATGATGTTCCGTGCTTAAATAAGACTGCAGAATCGCCAGATCTTAATCTTATCGAAAACGTATTACATCAAGTTACAGCTACTAAATGATATACTTTCAAATCCGAAAGAACTTTAAATAAATATAAAAGTGAATTGGGATCTCCTTTCACCGGAGTATTTCCGAAGACTAATGCATAGTATGCCCAAGAATTGCAGACTGTCAACTTGAACAAAGGCTATGTCACTAAATAATAATAAGTGTATTTTGTTCCCGTTGTATTTGTGCTGCATAAATGTTCTAAAATTGCATTTCAATTACAATTTTCCATTGGTTGGGGTTTGTTTTTAACCCCTCGATGTGAATTTAAATTTTTCCATTGACCTGAACACTAGGTTACGTCAATTTACACTAAAATATGAAAAGTAAAACGGGTAAATTACTGAGGGATAAAAGGCGAATAAAATGAAGTAAAAGTTAAGCAGTTACATTCAATTTAGCTTAGATGTGCAGTTTTAGAAAAAATTAAGTCTGGATGTTTTTTTGCGCAATGATATATACACACACACGCACGCACACACACACACGCACACACACATATATATATATATATACACATGTATATATACACACATATATATACACATATATATATACACATATATATACATACATTTATATATATATATATATATATATATATATATATATATATATATATATATATATATATATATATATATAATCGACAGATCTATCTCCCAGTGTAATGCACATACTAATTATACACAGTCATGTTGTGTTGTACAATTTAATAGAGAAATAACAAAAATAAATAATCGTTGCAAATATTATTTATTTCCTAATATGGACGTAGAAGAGTTTCTTGTTCTATTTCTGTACAAATACAGAAATTGTCTGCTATTCCGACTTGAGGCCATGCAACATGTAATTGTCAACTAAAGAAGATATCAGTGTAGATACAAGCTACACAATTTTAAAGCTTGTCTTTTCATTGAAATATAATATCACTCTGAATAATAGAAATGTATTGAATAAAAACATCTGCAGTTGTGAGTGACTTTGAGAATTGGTTATTCAATGCCTTCGTTCATTTTTTCTGGAAGCCGCGTATAGATTGGGTTGGTCGATAATTCCTTAAATACGAATTGGCAGCAAATTTTCATTTGAAATACTTGCGGGGGTATCGTTGGAAAATCTGGTAAATTCAAACATTATGTTAAATAATGAACCGTTTTTTTTCCGCAATAGTTTCATCGGATTTGAATCTGACCGCATTGCTATTAATGTTAAACCGATTGATATGTTAAAGTTAGGTGCTACATTGATAATAAATGGGGCTTATGCTCCAAACATTTTAGGCTCCAAGGACTAGACGTGCATTGTACTCGAGAAAAAGCAAATAAAATAATGTCGGTTCAGTTTCTATTTCAAAATATTAGCGCATATCAGACTTGCCCAGATGGAGAGGGAGTGGCTACTGCCAAGTGAAATTATTTATTGAATCGGGTGCACAAGTTCACAGGTTAAGTTACTTTCAGCGGGACTATAATGTTAAAATATTTTAAAATAGCATTTCTTTTGCCTTATTTTGAAAAGGTATTTCTTTTTTATTGCCCTTTATTTTAAAATAACCTCTATTTTTCTTTTAACGAAAGAATCAATTTTAATTGTATTGTAGCAGTACGGCTTTGATCGTCCGAGGCAACGTATTTTAACAGGCTAACCTGGCACCCAGAAGGCAAGTGCCCCTGTGCTTCGGCTCCCAGAGTTAAAACTGGAAGGCCGTCGTGTCTTAAATATTGGATCCTCAGCCCTCAAGTGTTAAAATGCTTCTTAATTGTTAAACCAAATACGTTTTTATTGTTTTGTATGCTATTTGATATAGCGTTTGATTAACAACTAATGACGCCTGCAGAACTCGAATGTAGACGCATCAGTAAACGTCGCCGGCGCCTTATCAATCGTTGACAAAATGGGATGTGCCTACCGAGCTATCGTATTTGCCACACGAATAGCGGGGTACCGTGCCTAAGATTTTGCAAGATGTACTCAAAACACGAACAAACTAACTTGCCAGCAAACGATAATTTAATAAGTTCGTTTTATTTTAGCTTCATCAATAGCTCGTCAACTCAGCAAACTAGACTACTTATTAGTAGTTTGCCTAACTTAAAATAGTACGTGAATCAAGTTTATCATGCCATTAAATTACACAAGTTATGAGGCAATGTAATTTACACTATAAGCTGTTGAGATGGCACTTCCCGTTCCAAATTTCAAACAATTGGTGTAGAAATCTCTCTGCTAGTCAACTGTTTTGCAATTCGACACTCATCTCTGTAGAAAATTTTAATTTTCTCTCATATCGCCTTAAAGTAGATTAATAGCCGGTTGTATTTATTTCATCCGCTGGTGTTGATCGAATAATTACAGGCAATGTTTAAGTGAACGTGATGCAAGCAATGTTACTGCATTCATAAATGACCTGGTATCCTCACACAAATCCTGAAATAATATTATAAAAGCCCGTTGTGTTTTTGCAACATTATGCATTAATCGCAAATAATAGTATTGCATTTCTGTAATACTTTTATCACGTTCGATGTTGTGGAAACACTGGCTATGTGATGAAGGAGTAAGTAAAAAAAGGACTTGTAGGTAAACGGAAAAACAGTTGGTGATTGTTTTCTTAGAATAAACTGAATTAATACTGAATGTAAAATGTATCGTTGAAAGATGTAGTATTGTCTCTCGTAATGCTTTTACAACTCTCTTTGAGAATAAAATATCAACGATAGACGAAACATAAAAATGTGTAGATTTATAAGGGGAATTTAAAAAAAATAAATTGGAGCAGTATATTCGCAAGTTAAACGGAAATTATTCCTATGTTAAAGCCAGTATAAAAGAATAAAATAAACCATAAAAAGTCACACAATTGTTAATCGAACGATAGACGGAGACGAAAGAAAAACATCGATCAGTTTTGAAAATTTGCTAGCAGATCGATAACATCCTTTCAAAAGATTAACGGGTGTTATTTGTTCTTTTTGCAATGCATTTTTTTAGTCCATATTCGCCATTATTTGTTTGATTATTAGTGTATTTGTTCATGAATTCGAAAATACGAAACGAAAAACAGACAACAGTTCATTCAGTTTAGTGTTGTGTGAATAGAAAAATGCGACTTTTTTAGTCGGATGAAACATTAATAATTATTGTTATGATTTAATTGATTCTAGTCTTGCAAAAAGAAGCAGTAGATCACGCTACCTCGTGCTGTAACATCGAATTTTCATATTTTTATAATTTTATACTGACTAGCAGGCCGCCCGGCATTGCCCAGTTGTAAAATATGATAAATATAAATATGATATTTTGATTAATACAGATTTCGTTTTAATAATTATATTATGTTGGACTTTATATATAATAATGATATAAAACGTGTAAAACTAATACTCGTGCGCCAGCACTGAGAATCGAAACCAAAACGTCTAGCTTACCATTTAATTATTCCTTTTACGGTCATGCCTGACCAAGAAGGCCATGTTAGTTACAAGGCTAAAAATTAAAATATCAACCAATGGCTATTAGGTTAGGCATACATATTCGAAATTTCGTCGTTTTACCTCCACCTGGTAATTTCCATTTTTATAAAATGTTCAGTTTTGCACCTATTTTTATCTAAAATCTGACAGAGGAGCTCTGATGGCAATATTTCTTAAACACTAAATATACGCATATATATATATATATATATATATATGTATATATATATATATATATATATATATATATATATATAAGAGAGAGAGAGAGACGTGTGTTTACTATAGCATTTATACGCTAATATTACGCAAATATAATCATGTAGAATATCCGCATGAAAATAATTGCAAGTAATAGTTTACTGAAGATGATCATCCAATAAGTAAATCGAAAAAAAATAATAGGGAATTTATTAAAATTAATATTTTAAAGAATATGCAAAAAAGGTGGGTCTTTTGCAGATGGATGCAATTCCACGACTTATATATAACAATGTTGTATTTTCTTTTTAAATAAATAGAAAATACTGTGTTTTCATATAAAAATAATTAAACACAAAAACAAATTGATAGAAGTATAGATTGTTTATAGGTTATCCAACTATATAATAGAGATTAACTCGCTATTTTCTTGACTCTAACCTCTCTCTCTCTCTCTCTCTCTCTCTCTCTCTCTCTCTCTATATATATATATATATATATATATATATATATATATATATATATATATATATATATTTATATATATATATAGTCCCTCTGAATCCAGTTGTTTAAAACATATGCCAATTGATTAATTGTATATATTAGTCGGACTCTTTTTTTACAAGTTCCAGTCGCCTAAACACTATACTATATTGCAATGGCAAAAAAATGGAATATTTATTTAAAGATTTAAGTTCCATATTTAGCATAAACAAAACATGCGTATATTGGTATCGTCCTCCACTGATCTCAGTTTTAGACACCACTATTAGGCCTACTCGTTTTCACAAGCCTTGCTATTTTGTCAGTCGTTTTTCCCAAGATTATGCCAGTCTGATACGTATGTAGTCTTTGTATGTATTATTGCTATAATATTTCTGAAGATTTTCGTGAACCGGGAAGTCGTCTTTTTCGTGTCCGGCATTAAATATAGTCGCTACCATAATACAAACTACTGTTAATATATTTTATGTCCTGTGAGCACACGGTGACTTATCCTTGCTGGATACTTTTAACTACTGTTATTGGCACAACTTGTAGATTCATATAACAACCGATTTCTATTGGTGTATCTAATCGGGAATCTCTCTATCGAACTTGGAATATTGCGCCAAATTTCATGCGAAATATTTTGTTTAATTTACAGGGACAGCATGGTAATAGTCATGTTAGACAAAATTAAGTAGAATTCTTAGATAATTCGCGATTGTATTTTTGGATCACCTGCACTAGGCAATCGAACGTTCAGTCTCCAGGAATATAATCATGTGACACATATCGTAGCAGAAAACTCCAGTACAAATTCTAATAGGTTTGGACCTATTTGTTTCACGACGTCAATTTTAATATTTATTAGAACGCATAATTACTATATATATATATATATATATATATATATATATATATATATATATATATATATATATATATATATATATATGCGCGTGTGTGTATGTATGTATATATGTAAAAGTTTCAATATACCAGTTAAACATATGAGACGATCAGCAGCCACTCCTGAAATAACAACAGTGAAGAGAATAAAAATGTTCTATATAAACACCCCGAATGGCGTATATATAAAAATGTTTTTTTAGTTATTGAAAATATTACAGTAGTTGATAAATGGGAAGACGAATACACAGAGCTGCACATTCATTCCTGGATAACACTGGGTCCTGTGTTACGGTGGAGGTCACTCAGGTGTGTATATCCTGGGATTTGAGGCATAAATGTGGTCCAGCTGTGCCGTGGTGATTAGTCCTAATAGTATTTTAAGTCTTGTTGCATCAGATTTTTCCGGCGTTACTGTGGAACTCTCTGTTTAATATCCTGTCTTGAGACACACAAAAAATGTGTAAGTATTACTGCTCTACTTTCAGTATAACAATAAACGAACTCGTCTATCCCACCGCAGTCCTTTCCCACCACGCCTGGCATGAGCACCAACACACGAAAGCAAAGGTCAATGAATTGGAAAGCCTTGAAAGTCGCGGGAGGTATCTCATGGATAAGAAGAAAACAGTTTAATGAATATCTCAACACGTGATAACTCCCCACCTGTATTTTTTATTTACTTCGGTGCTAAAATGTCCTTATTATAATTTTTTCTTTGACTTAATTTTGTCTAATATATTTTATTTCAGTCAGTCGTTAATTGCAAAATTTGCTAGAAAACCCCAAATGGTTTTATGAATAGTGCTCTACTGTCTGTAGAAATATATACATCTTCCCTCCCAACACGACCCTTTCTTACCTCGCCTGTCATAAGCACGAAACCCGATAGCAAGAGTCAATGAATTGGAAAGCCTTCAAATGCGCTGGAGGCTTCTCAGGGATAAAAAGAAAAAAAGTTTAATATCTTTAAACGGAAATTACGGTAATGTATTCCATTTTCATGTCATTCGTAGATATGCCAGGGGGATTTATCTTCAAATATCCTTAATTACGAACTAGATACACTAAATAAATATTAATAAAACCGTTAAACGCCTTTTTTTAATGGAGAGTAGACAACGCATTGTGGATGCATTATTGGCAGCGCTTGTTACTCCCGCGTCTCCTTATTTTTCCCTCAATCCTTATTTCCAATGAGTAATTTTTCTGACAAAGGGTGAAGAAAAATTTGCTTTCCACGTCGGTATCCTTCGTGAACAGTAGCCTGAGATGTCGGAAATTTTCTGTTTCTATGCCTATCCTTTTAGCCATGTCACTAGTAAGGGTGCTGGAGGTAAACGTTTCATCTAGGCTGACGTTATCCGCCTAATAGTCAGGGACCTGAACCTTGGATTTACCAATAAGGAGGCTGTCCTATCAGCAGGTGCAAAGTTATGCGGCTGCTTTATTGCCATTTGGTGAATGGGTTCTGGACCATGAAGGAGTTTCTGGTGGGGCCTCTCGATACCATACTAGTGGGTAATTGTTACGCTTTACCTTATCATGTGCTACAAAAAAAAGTCCTGTTTTTCTCTTGCTTTCCCTCTCTGTCCTGCTCTAACCAAGTCTGTCAACCTGCTTCCGCAAATACTCAACATGAAATATCTAAGCAGTGTTCAAAAGAGATGCAGCGATTAAGTGAGTCACTAGCTCTTGTATCGATGATATACTAATAAAAGAGACCGAGGTGACGGCATAAAGGGCAATACGCCCTGTAAAAACCTGCGGACTAACGGCTAAACCGTCCGAGTCCTCGGAACAGGAAATTGGTTTGAGATTGAAGCGGAATAAGGCAAGAAGGTTTATGTTCGAACACGGATATGACATCTTGGAAGCCAGATGTTTGCCTTACAAAGAGAAAAGTGTTTTCGCTATGCGGAATATTAGTTGGCCATTACCCTGTTATCAAATAGTTGTATAATACGTGCAGGTCTATTCAAAGCAAACGGTACAAACTGATGGAAGACGCAATTGACAATATATATATATATATATATATATATATATATATATATATATAAGTAAACTACCCGTGACCCGTTGGGTCAGTATGTTATATTAGCTATGAGATTCATGTATTTTGGCAAAGAAGAAACCAGTTTAATGAATCTCTGAACACTTGGAAACTCAGGACCGGTATCTTTAAAATTATTTCTGTGATAAATTGTCATAATTTCTTGGAAATATCTCTTGGGAAGAAGAAAAAAAATTAACTCTTAAATTGAAATGACAGTAACCTATATTTATTCCATCTTTCCATTCGTAATTATAGGAGGGGAATCTATCTTCAAATATCAGATTTAAAATTAAACCGACGGAATTATACTAAGTAAATATTAATATGTCCTTACACCCCTCCCCAGTGTGCTTTTTAATGGAGAGACGGCAACGCATTGTGACTGTGTTATCGGCAGTTCTCGTTACCCTCGCTTCCTCTTATATGTCCCTCAGTCCTCGTTCCACATGAGTGATGTTTCTGACAAAAGTTGAAAAAAAAGCTACTGTCCAGGACAACAGTACTTCGTGAACAGTAGCCTGAGATATCGGAAATTTTCTGTTCCTATGTCTATCCTTTTGACCATGTCACTAGTAAGGGTGCTGGGGGTAAACGTTTCATCTGGGCTGACGTCATATGTCAGATAGCCAGGGACCCAAATCTTGGATTTACCACTAAAGAGGCCGTCCTATCAGCAGGTGCAAAATACTGGTGCTGCTGTTTTGCCATTTAGTTAATGGACTCTGGACCATGCAGTAGTTTCGAGTGGGGCCGCTCGATGCCATACCAGTAGGTAAGTGTTACGGCTTTACCTGATCATGGCCACAAAAAAAATTCTTCCTCTCGTTTTCTCTCTTACCTTCCCTCCTGCTCTAACCAAGTCTGTCGATCTGTTCCACAAATCCCAATCCTCAACATGAAATACTTCCAGCAAAATAACACGTGTAAACCTAGAACCCATCTTCCAACGTAGAGCCCTACTACCATGTATCCTTCTCCAACATCAGGAGTCTACGTTCCAACCTCCCAGAGGTTGAAACTCAATTACAGAAGGCGAAACCAGACATATTCTTTCTAAGTGAAACTGGCATTAGGCCAACCGCTTCCCTTAACGAATTCATAATTAAAGGATACTCTAACTAAACCTGTAAATCTGACCCTCAAGATCACAATGGACATGGAATATGTGCTTACATTAAATATGGCTTTCCTGTGTGAGGGATATCTCCAGAGAATACACTAATTTACCTTATATGTATGTGCTTCTGGCTTGCAGTTGCTTACACCACTGCATTTATATTCGCTCTCTATCACCCACACAACAGCGGAGTTAGTATCCTTAAGAGCATATCTGAAAAAAAATACCACATCCTGTCTGCTCACCCTTCAGCTAACATCCACATTTGTGGTGAATTCAATGTCCACAATGCGGAATAGGTGACCCACTCTAACAACACAGATGATTAGGGGAAGATCTGTCATGATTTACCATTGCCTATAACCTCACCCAGATTGTCCACGAACCCACCCGAGTGTCCGATACTTCCGACAGTATACTAGCCTTCTAGACCTTTTTTCTCACAACGTCCCCTGAGCTATGTTCAAGTTCCGTTCTGTGTCCACTGGGATCTTCCGATCACGCAGTTGTATCAGTTCAGATAAAAATGAAATGTAACAAGCCTGGAGATGTACATCTCCACCGTACTGTATACCGATACTCTACTGCTGACTGGGATAGCTTCCATACACTTATATCTGATCTATCACTGCATTCGCTGTTTAAAAAAAGATGTGTCCTCCATAGTATCAGACCTGATCAAATTGCAAATTGTAGGCATAGACCGATCTATACCAACCAAAGGAATTCCAACAAAAACCTATTAGCCAGTCATGGTTCTCCCCAGAATGTGCTGCTGCTATCGCGCACAGAAATCACTTTTTCCATAGCTACCAACGTAACAGATGAATTTAGACTAAAGCTGCCTTCAGGACTGCCAGCAATCACTGCAAAAGAGTAATAAAAAAAATTCAAGAGAGCTATATGCTCACTCCGTTAAATCCAAAGTAGCTGAGCTGCGGCTTGGTTCCCACCAGTTTTGGCAAATAGCAAACAGGATCCTGAACAGAAGTTTGCGTTCTATCCCAACCATCCTCAATGAACCTGAGGTCATCTTGTCAGCATCAGAGAAACCACACTATTTGCAAAGAACTTTGCAGCTAATTCTACCCTATGTGACTAAGGACATAAATTCCCCGTATTTCCGCCTATAACGGACAACACGCATTGCAACATACAAATATATGTGTGTGATGTCGCCAAGCTAATCAAGAAACTTGATTCCAGTAAAGCTGACGCTATTCCAATCATTGTGCTTAAAAGCTTTAACTAGAACTTGCCTTAATACTTAAAAAAATCTTTTAGCGTTGCCTTAAAGATAAGTGTTTCCCAACACCCCGGAACACCTCATCAGTATGCCCTGTATATAAGAACTCAGGTGATGAATCCTCTCCCTCTCAGTATAGACCAATAAGTCCCCTGTGTGTCATGAGTAAGCTGCTGGAATCCATATTAAATAGAGAAGTAGTCAACCACCTCAGCAGAAATAACCTTCTTAATGGCACGCAATATAGTTTCTGTTCTGCTAAATCTACAGCAGATATGCTAACTGTTATATCTCATCAGATTACCGGATCTATAACAAAGGGTTCCTCTCTAGGGCAATTGCTCTTGGCATATCAAAGGCCTTCGATAAGGTATGGCATAAGGGCCCACTTCACAATATGTCCAGCGACGGTATCACTAGAAATGTTTTCTCGATCATTAAATCATTTCTCTCTGATAGGCTCATAAGAGTAGTAGTTGATGGGCAGATATCAGAGGTCATCAATATTAATACTGGAGTTCATCAGGGGGCCATCCTATGCCCACCTCTCTTCCTGATCTACATAAATGATATCCCAAACCACATACTTAAATCATTCGTTGACATCTATACTTATGACATTTAGGGCAACACATAAAAGGCCGTAAATGACAGAGTTCTCTCAGATTCTCTCTCCTTTGATCTTGAGCGCCTGGTACAGTGGGGAGGAGTTGAATGGCTACTTTTTATTCATCTAAAACCAAGCTCCTATCTTTACATCATCAACGCTCTGATCCCCATCTGTCATCAATTGATATGGGTGGCTCTCTTCTAGGGGAAGCTCCATATTTTGATAAGCTTCTGGGCTTGACCTTATTCCTGACCTGAAATAGAATGCGTACATCAAGTCAGTTGTTAAGATCGCTGAAAAAATTGTAGGATACTTCTACCGCTCCAGAAGATATCTCACCGCTGATGCAATTATCTACATGTATAAAAGCCAAGTACGTCCAAGGACGGAGTACTGCTGCCACATCTGTGCAAGAGCTGCTAAATACAGCCTCTCCTGTCTTAACAGAGTACAAAATAGGCTTAGTGGATTTGTGGGTGATTCCCTTTTCTCTTCTCTGCAACTTCTTTCACACAGGAGAGACGTTGCGAGCCTGTCTATGATGTACTGTTACTACCATGGCAGGTGCTCGTCTGAACTCCAATCTCTGGTCTTCCGTCGCCAATCTTTCACGAAAAACACCCGTCTAGCTAAAACTACTGTAAAAAATTTCCTGATTCCTTATCTCTACCAAAATCAAAACGTAGATTCCATGAATAAAGCTTCTTAGAAGTGCACGCCTGTGGAACTCTGTTCCAGTTACCTGTTTCCCACCTGACTACAACCTGGATGTCTTCAAGTCCAATGTGAACAAATTCCTGATGAATCTTCTCCTTAAGTAAGACACTTTATTAGATCTCCAAAACTAACGTACTGTACACACAACAACCCTTATCCCCGAGTGGCTTCCGGGCTTTGATAAGTGGTGACTACCTTGTAAAAAAAACAATTACATAAATAGAGCTATGTGCGAAGTGGAATGTACGGCAATAATTTAGAAATGCTAATCAGTCGAGTGGCCATAAAATCAGAAAAAGGCACATACGCACTATAATTCCTGTTGTATCAAGGACCCAAATTTCGCCCGAAGGCACTCTAATTATGATCCCATTTCATACACTATTTCCTCTCTATTTGCCATGTCCAATGAGGAGATATTTTGTTTTTACACGAACTTGTCAACATTCTAATCATATTGTCACTTGGGATGCAAGTGAGTTTCATTATTTAAGTATTGTGGGCCCGTTTATTCCTTATGGGAGTAAGGGTAACATCAGTAATTATTTTGCGAACAGACTCACTAAATTTAGCCTCACTAGATGGTCGGAATCAATGATGGTATTGGTGGGTGTTTCGCAAATGTGCGCTAAATTCTGCACAGATTATGAAACTTTACCTACTAATTGAGTAATTATATTCATCAGGAGTCAGCTCAATCTATGACATGTTGAACTTTAGATGCTGACATTAAACCTTAAAGAATACTGTATTAAAGAATGAAAGATGTAATTTTATCCGTAGGTTGTAATGTTGAAGTAGTTGTACGTATTGCTCATGGGATACATTGTCATTTATGTTACTGATTATCTGTGAAACGTTTAGTTCTCTTTTTAACGTTTAATTATGATTTTCTATAGGGTGACCACGTGATTCTATAAAATCTGCCTAATTTTATTAAATATTACGCTCGATCCATTAACATATAATGTTGAATATAACGCTCTTCTCACTAGGATAGTTTTTATCTACTACTAGCGTGGGTGTACGGCGTTGCCCTGGGCTTTGGAGGTGTGTGTTGAACAAAAAAAGAAAGTGGTATTAGAAAGGCAGGATCGAACCCGTACCGCGAAGCAGGAAAAGAACATTGAAAACATGTGACGTCTTTGCTGTTACGACCACGGGTAACTGGAATGACGTAGGTTTAAATTAAGGCTAGACAATCGAAATGACGGGATGAATTTCGAAAATATCGGCGAAAAAAGCGAATGAATGACTGGAGTGAGAGGCGTGAGAAAGAAAGGAAAGAAGATGGTAGAGGGAGATGGAATGAGGAAGAAGGAAAGAGGATGAAGAAGAAAGAAGAGAGAAGAAAGGGGAGAAGGGGTGAGAGGGGTGGCATTATTTGTTTGATAGTGGAAGATTTGTTTTCTCTCATTTAAACCAAATCTTTTTTATTCTTTATTTTTTATTTGTTCCTATTTACTTTGTTAAATGTTGGTTTATTAATTGGTGTATTTATAAATATGTTATTAAAACTTTTCATAATGATAGTAATTGCAAAACTCAGAATATATGTCATTATTAAACTTCTGATTGGCAAACGCAGTTATTTTCATTTATTTATTTGGTTAATTTTTAAATTCTTTTTTATGTTTTATTTTCTATTTTATTTTCTTATTTTATTCGTTTATTTATTTTTTATTTATTGATAGCGATCATGATTATTGCGCTAGAAGGGTGATTAGGAATTCCTCCTAGTTATTTGCAACTAATTAGTAATGATATATCTTCACCGGGAGTTATATTAATTACCTGTTAATAGTAGAACCCAGTGACCTTATGCACGTAGAAGACTATACATACAAACGTATCTATATGCTAATATGTAATATAACAATTAGGTGTAGATGTATTCAGGTGTTATCTGGAGTTATTTTCACCCTCTATATCATATGGTGTCGTGCATCATTTATCGTTTAGATTACGGTCACACTTAGTGATTGTATTATATAAAAGTTGTGTGAAGATTGGGATGAGCAATTTCATAGTGTTTTATTAGAGTGTGAAAAAATATAAAAAATAAAACCTGCATTTTTTGCTGAAAGTTTATTTTCGGTTATCATCTTGAATTCCTCTTTCGTAAATAAGCGTTTGTTTTCTGAAGAGGTCTCTAGGTACTAAACACTAGAAGCTCGAAATATGCTCATGACTGTGTAGCAACAAATTACTGCTCATGTAAAGACAAATTGAAAATGTAACTTGCTCTACTTCCGTATTGAGAACTCTTGTATTAACCTCGTTATATATCACTGATTACCCTACTTTTGAAAAATAGCAACCTAAAATTATGTGTGCGTGTGTGTATGTGGGTGTGTGTAGTCTTTTAATCTAATTATATTATACTAGCAGGAAGGTCGCCTGTATTGTCCTAGTCCTAAAATACGCTAGCTATTGTATTTATTTTATCGACTCTCAATTTTTATAGAGGCATGCTTTCAAAAGTAAAATAAAAAGTATTTGGATGTAATCTGCTAGACTCGAAACTGAAAGGAAAACTGTAGCTTTCAAAATTGGTGGTGTTACCAAAGTACCAACGTGAGAAACATAGGAACTGGTTAAAAAATATTTTTTAAAAATGAATTAAATTAATGTAAAAGATGCTTAACAATTTTTTATTTTAATTTTGACTCTTCAAAACTATTTTGGCTTAAAACCCACAAAAGAACGGTCCATAAAAATAATTAAATCATTTGAGGCTTCTGGCACGTCGATGCCACTTTTCGTTTCGGAGATGAAAGAGTTTGGAAATACCGAGGAAGAGAGATCGACTAGCAGGCAGACGGCCAAACAGACAGACAGACACATAACCTTTTAAAAATTAGATTTATTTTATAGGTGAACTTTTGTTAAAAAGAAGTAATTAAAAAATCTTAAGTAACTTGATGAAAATGTAAATTATTTTATAAATTCTTTTCAGATTTAAGGAAAGTAATAATTATACAAAAATACCAATAGTAAACTTGCTATTTTGTTTGAAACTTTGAACGTAATGTTGCTTAACTCCATATAATAGCGTTTTTTTATTACATGTAAGATATATTTAAAATTAGTATATGGTATACTAAGTGTTCATCGACGAACTAGGATTAAAACTCAACCCGAACTCATCAAATGGAAGATTATGCTATGCATTAGGAGATTGAAGACAAAATTTGATCATGCAGTTTTGCATTATAAAAAAGCACGAATCAGCAAATCGATATCTACATTAGATATTGTGTTGTCACGTATCATGTAGTTCATTATATTGTAATCCATTCAGTGGTGAATTCTGGGCATAAAAGTAGTTCATCAAAATGTTGCTTTATATTATAGATACATATAAAGTAAGGCGTGTTATTTACAGTCAAATAAGTGGAAGATTATTCCTTAGTATATTTGATGAAAGGACAAATATAAATAAAAGCACAGTAAATTAGTGAGCATTAAAATTATAGAAGAGGAAAAACTAATAACTTCTCATAATTTAAAAAATTCTTGAAAAGAAAGTGTTGTCATGTGCTCATAATGTACGCATACAAAACCAGTTAAGCGAATAAAGATACTCAGAAAATAAAATAGATAGAATAATTTGATAGAGCATATAGATAAATTTGATTGTTATCCTATTCCTTTTTGACGCAGTTCGATAAAAACCAGAAATATGTGAAATCAGAGACTATATAGATGGCAGGTGGTTTTGCAAGCGTTTCAACATTGTGTATAACGTTATGTTTAGTTCTTGTTTTCTTTTTTTCACAGTTATTTAAATAAAGAATTAGGTTTTCTGTTTCTGATTGAAGTGTTTCGTATTGACTTTCCACGTAACGTTTTGTTCTTTACTTATTGTATATGCATTCGCAAGATTTATTTGTTTCTTCTGCATTCATTTAATGTGACTTTGATTTGAGGATATTGCAGATTTTATTGCACATGTTTTCCCATCTCATCTAGTCAAATCTTACACAATTGAAATTTTCAGAAGGGAAAATCAATATATTCCGATAAATACCTTTCATGATCTATATTGACTACGCAGTAATGCCGTAAAAATCATGCATACACAGGAAAACATATATATCGACGTCTATACACAATATAGGTATATAAACGTTCATTTCTCTGTCTCATCAACTCTTTATATACATAATATATATATATATATATATATAATGTAATTGTAAAACTCAATCATCTTGCTTTCTTGCTTGCTTTTCTGTTTAAATCGCCCTTCCGTTTCCGGTTTAAGACTCCAGTTGAGAATCTCCGGTTTCGCGAAAACACTTGATACATATAGACGACATTAGAGGGATTTAATAATTTAAAACAAATAACGATAAGACAATTGTTAAAAATTAATAATTTAAAAACATCATCTATTTACGTGATGTAAAAACACAATATTTAATTTGTTTAATATAAATATGTGCGTGATTAATAGATATTTCTTCTCCGGCTCCGGTTTAAGAGTTAGGTTATGCATTTCTGGTTTTACGCAAACACTTGATTCATACTGACGACATAGGAGATCTTTATTGATTAGCAACAAATAACGAGAAGACGACAAAGCTACTTTAGTATTTAACGTCCCACACTGAAATAAGTACGTTATTAAGAAACCCATTTTTTAACATGGGTATTGTATGGAACATTTTATTTTGTAACTAACTATTACTTTAAAAATGATGGCGTTACACTTTAATCTTACTTGAAAATACTTTTTAAAAATTGGCGTGGATCGTTAAATGAGAATAAAAATTAAGTCGAAAATAAATAAATAAATTGCATGAAAATTCGCAAATAAATAAACAAAATAATAAAAATGGTGGGAGGACTAAAGAGGCAATGCCAAATCAATGCTGTAAATCAGTTCTAAAAATGGGTTATCAACCTAGTAGAACGTTGTATGTAAAACTGAAACCCCTTCCAAATATTTTAATATTGAGTTGTTTTTTTTTTCAATTCATTTATTACCTGGAAGCTTAGTGTGAAATAATCTGCAAAAAATAGTAGAAAAATCATATCGAAAAACACTGTTAGGGGTTGTAGATTGTTCTGGACCACCTACACATGTTTTTAAAACATACTCTACCCAAGTTGTGCGTGATTTGGACTAGAACATGATTTTTCAAAAAAGCACGTTTTTCGTGTATAACATCAGTTATGTATGATTAATGTATTTGTATTTATAATTGTAGATGTGAATTGTTTAAAACAAAACAAAACAAATCAACTACCTTTTTTCTAATGTAGAAACAAACAACTTTATGAATGTACATATTTAAAAACAAATATTTGTTTGTTTTTTTATTACGTAACCTATAGTAAATTATCGTAGTTTGTCTCCTAATCAGAAATCAAGAGCATGTTAAGATCATAAAAAGAAGGAACTTATTTCTAATAAGTAATATTTCATTTTTTTTGCGTGGGGGATCACTTTCTTGTATAAATTTAACGTATTCGCCTTCTTGGCGACAAAGGTAAATATGTAGCCGTTAGGATTTCTCCAAGTTTAGTGGCTGGGGTGTTGGCAGAAAGAGGGATATACAGTACTCGTGGGGGTCATAGGTTTCAAATAGTTTAAAATACGATGAAGCATTTAAAAAAGTGTGTGGTGGGAGACTTGCCATGTTTTTAGAGCTTTTTTGGAAAACGTATCATAGTTAATATTACTTAATCAGTTAACTATTATTTATTGAAATTTTTAAGGCTGTTATCACACAAACATAAAAATAACTAAGGTGGGCGTTTACAATGTACAGTCCCTTCTAGTATTTGTGTATTTATTTTCAATTTTCTTCAACGAACTACACCTTTTTATATGAATATTTTAAATTTGATCTAAAGACAATTATATAAATGCCATTATTTTTTAATAGATTGTTTTCATGGTTGCCATGTTTGTTTTCCTGTGACGTGGATTTAATTATTTGCGCGTGTGCGCGAAATTGCGTATTGTCATAATTGGTCACAACATTTGTTTTCGCGCCCAAGGAAAGTTTTTATTCGTGCATTCAAATTTTGTGCGTTTATACATGTATTGTGTATACACTCACTTTTATACATTAATTCTGTATACTCACTATTTCATAGCTAACAATAACGTATAATCATCCAACGGACCACGGGTAGTTTAGTATATATATATATATATATATATATATATATATATATATATATATATATATATATATATATGTATATATATATATATATATATATATATATATATATATATATATATATATATATATATATATATGAAGAGCATCTAAATATTATTGGCAATGAATTTAGTAATAATTTATATATGAAAAATCAAGGGTGTGACGTATTTTTATGATTCTACTTGAATATTAATGAAAACACTGCCACATATAATTGTTTCCGTCATTTGCTTTTTTATGTATAGAAATTGTTGTTTAATCACATATATTAAGCGTAGTTAAGGCTGGCCAGACTCGGATTGGTAAACATTTAGATATTTTATGCATTGTGCATGTTACGACACGGAAATATAATATATAGCTGTAAAGAACACCTTAGGAAATACATAAGATGCCTATTCACACCTTACAAAAAGAAACGGGTATTTAACATGCAAGAATATTTTTATTTATACACTTTTTGTGTACGGAGGATGGAACCCAATCGACTGATTACTAGGGCAGGTGTAATGTTAAACACTAGAAAATGTATATGTATAGTCTATATGTGACTGTGTGTATGCATATGCAGATAGATTGATAGAAAGATAGAGAGATAGATGCTTCTATTAGTTGTCAATTTTTTAGTTCAATTTTATTGAATGGAAAAAAGTTATATCGATTTTGCAAGCCATGCTGTGACCTATTGCCAGTGGCGAACTTCTTTTACCGTCCGCTTTTCTCTCTCCAACAATTCTCTATCTTTAACTTCCTTTTTTTTTCAATTTCCTCGAAGCTGCCGACCAGTCCGAGTTTTCGGATGGCTTTTGTTATCCTTCACGAATACCTCGGCATACAATACTATCTATTACTCTTTTTTCTATTTACAGAATTGTCCTTCCGTCTCTTATAATCAACTAGCACCGTACACTTTAGAACACTCCAGGATTGCAATTCACAACACTGAAAAGGTCTCTCAACATTTTTTTTTTCACTGACGTTTTTTTTTTTTTAAGTAATAAAAGTTAAGGAAGCTACGAATTTCGAGTACATGTATCTTCAACACACATGACATACTACTTTTGTAAATAAAATTAAACCTGAATAATTAACAAATATGTATATATATATATATATATATAATATGTATATATATATATAATATATATATATATATAATATATAATATATATATATCTTTGTATATAAATTCATGTGTGCACGTATGTGCATCAATTTTATGATTTAAAAAGGTTTCTTTTCAAATTAAGATTTTTTTTTGTTTATAAACAAATAATACACTTGAATACATCTATGTCATTACACAATGAGTTTCGATGCTTATTTTTATCCTCAGATGAAAAAATATTAGCAAATGTTTATATTATATTAATTTATTTATTGCGGACTATTATTCTCATCTTTATTAGTTGTTTTTTCACAACGTTTCGGCCAACTAATCTTCTGGCCTTCGCCAGGTGGTAACCGCGACAGATAGGAACTTCGAATCTCCTAACTGCATTCACAGCAATCACTGTCATCTCAAGTTGTTGTCGCCTCACCACGTTTTTTGGCTAAGTAAGCATTTGGCCGGCTTTGGGTAGGATTGAAACCGCTATCTTCAGACAATCATCATCTGGAACCGTAGAGATTCAACGTCTCTATATACAGTTGAATCTCTACGGTTCAGGATGAATTTCCTATCCGTTGCGGTTACAACTTGACGAAGGGCAGATGAATAATTGGTAGAAACGTCATGAAAAAACAACTAATAAAGATAAGAATAATAGCTCGCAATAAATAAATGAATATAAATAATACTCATCTCAATAATGAATTCCAAATAATATATATATATATATATATATATATATATATATATATATATATATATATATATATATGTGTGTGTGTGTGTGTGTGTGTGTGTGTGTTTATATTAGTTTTCAACTTATTTGATAAAAGCAATAAAGAAAGAAAATAATTGTTTAAAACATTTTAGATACATAGACTAAGGGAAATGGACATTAATGCAGGAAAAGGATATTGTACTAAAATGAATATTGGAATGATTTCATAGGTTAATAATATAGAGTTATTCAATTTTATTATTTGTTTTCCAAACAATGAAAAATTTTAACTTTGAAGATTAACCTATTTAAATCATAAAATTCAAATACCTGAATTTCGGTTCATTTGCTATATCTTGTATATTGAGCGATTTTATTCGGATGCGATTGTCTTATGTAAAATATCTCATCCAATAGTAGTTTATACGACCGAAAGTCACTGAATTCGCATACTAGTAAATGTATTTCAGTTCTCCCTATCTGGGGTTGAACATATTGGGAAGTGATATACAAACAGCCATTAGCGTATTGAGCGACGCTCGTTCTGTAAACAAATCGAGCAGATGTCAAAACATCGTTAATTCATTACCCACACAGCAGCAGCCGTATAGAGTATAGGCTTGAGGCAGTGTCCTGTCTAGCCGCACTGATGAGTTGTGAAACAGCGAAACAGTACCCTATTTGGATGACTATGCACACACACATACATATATATATACATATATATATATATATATATATATATATATAAATGTGAGTTTAATATTTAATTTCAACTTGTATCTTTCGAGGTTTGCGATAACCTAGTGGTTTGAGTCCTTGCTAATGAAGCCAATCATGATTCTGTTGCCGGGGTTGGAGTATCTCGACTTACGTTAATCGTGACACCCTGCATTGATGGTTCCAGAAAGGATTTGACACTAATGGCTATAGATGTTTA
Source organism: Euprymna scolopes (assembly GCF_053919585.1). Taxonomy (NCBI): domain Eukaryota; kingdom Metazoa; phylum Mollusca; class Cephalopoda; order Sepiida; family Sepiolidae; genus Euprymna; species Euprymna scolopes. The sequence continues at coordinate 102,022,662 of NC_136484.1, forward strand.
ATAAATATTACAGTACATAATAATTTCAGCCCCTTTAAGAAACTTGTTTCTCCTCCTCGAGCATTTTCAGTTGACATAAAGTAGGTCAACTTACGCGCAGATCGTCATATATTTATAAGATCACTCTGGCTGACGCTAAATACATTTAATAAGAATAAATGTTTATTTTCAACTTGTATCTGTAGTGATTTGGGGTAGCCTAGTGGCTTGGGCCTTGCTAATGAATCCCGACATGATTCTGTTGCCTGGGTTCGAGTTTCTCCACTGTCGTTCATCGTGAAATCCTGCACTGATTAATAATTTTATACTAAATAATAATAATAATAATAATAATAATAATATACATATATATTTATATATATATATATATATATATATTATAACTTTATTTAAATCATATAAATAATTAAACAACCGAAAATGATTAACTAAAATAATCTAAGAATCTAGCGCGCTTGAAATATGAATGCTAATATATATCTATTGGACGTTGGATAAGGAAACTGATCCCATAATCGGCCCCAAATGATAACTAAGTATTCTTATTAGAGGACTTTGTGAATCGAATAGTCAAACGATACAGAAACATAGATTCTATTTGCTATATGTTTGCATGTACTTGGCCTGGAAAATCTATTTCTAAAACAAAACATATAAACATATGTACTGTATTTATACTCTAGCGTCGAGGAAAAGATAAACAACGAGAATAAAAGAATAAAAACTATGGAAATTTAGTTGTTATATTGATTTGAATACCTTTGCCAATGTAATTAATTAAGACACCACGGTAGAGTAAAAAATATAACTTACAGTTAAGCACCTTTATTTAAATCATATAAATAGACTTTTATATGGATTAACTAGCTGTTAATTCAACCACATACGCACGCACACACACACACCCACGAGGTGCTGATTCCGAATCTCGCTAATTTCAGCCATTCTGATGAGTCGTGGACGACGAAACACGTGTCAGTTGATAATTATATTTTAAAAAAATAATATATATGCTGCTCCCCATTAAGGGGGTACCAGATTGGTCAATGGGAAAATTATTCCCAACATGCATTTAGGTAAAAATGCACTATCGAATAAATACTTGACTTCATTCAAGCAAGTATCGCTAACAAAAACAAATAAAAACATCTACATAAAACTGACATATTTAGTAGTCCGGCGAGGTTAGCTACGTGGTAGAGGTTTAGGCTTCTTATCACGAGGTGCCGATTTCGAATCTCGCTTGATTCAGCCACTCTGATGAGTCGTGGACGACGAAACACGTGTCAGTGGATAATTATAGTTTAAAATATATACGTATTATTTTTTATTACCGTAACTTTTCTGTTTAGTTACATTATTGTTTCGGCTACACGGCCGTTTTTTTTTTTTGGCCGTCTGTAGCGTCCTCAGACTTTTACAAAAATATTCGCTATTTTGGGATGAAAGAGTGGAAGAATGAATGGGGTTAGGGGGGTTTAAGAGGAGGGCCGATGAGGAAGTGAGGAAGGGAACAAGGATGGAAGGTGGGGGAGCGTTTGGTATATCGATAATGTTTTAATCTTGGGGTTTAAGGAAATTGTGGGGGAGGGTCTTGGAAGTTCATATTTAGTGTGGCTGAGGGCATAGGGATACATGAGGAGAAGGGGAAATGTGGGGGTGGGAGGAGGCGAGTACTTTAAAATTCCAGTCTTAGTGTTAAAGTTTTTAGGGTCTCGTTGGTGAGATGATTTCTTGGTAAGTATGTCTTGAGCTGTTGGGTGTTCGCTTATGTTTGGAGGCGGGGGGCTATGATTCGGTTTATTTATTTTTAGTTTTTATTTTTTTGTAAATTGTTTGGATAGGGTCAGCTAGAGGTCGCGGCCACGGGTGCACACATGCGCACGCACACACATATACTTGAAAGACACGGTCACAGGTACACATACATGCCCGCCCTGGCGTGCAAATATATGCGCATTTGTGCATATGTGCTTCACAGACCCTCCCTCACAAGTCCCTTAAACCTCAAAACTAAACCATTATTGACATACCAAACGCTCCCGTCCTTCCTTCCTTGTCCCCTTCCTCTCTTTCACATCCGTCCTCCTCGCAAACCCCCCTGACCTCATTCACTCTTTCCACTATTGCATCCCCAAATAGTGAACATTTCTGTAAAAGTCTGAGGATGCTACAGACGGCCAAAAAAACGGCCTTGTAGCCGAAACAATAATGTAACTTAACAGAAAGATACGGTAATAAAAAATAAAACGCATATTTGTTCTACAACAGTATTGTAGCACTTACTTCAGTTTTTTTTAATTACCATCTCCACTAATATATATACGTCCCATGAAAAATCAAGGGAGGTGTATTCATATTTATATGAATAAAAATTAGAGCTAATAGCTCTTAAAAATAGCTAAGGTAGCAGAAAAATTAAGATAACAGCGTTTCGAAGTTGTTCGTATGCTACCAACAAATCTTAAACATATAAGCGATAAAAAACGTATATTAAATTGGTGATCGACTGTGATACGTTGGTAATGTATCTGAATGCAGATATTGATGTTATGAATTCGATCCTGACTTGGTGCGGACGAAGGCGTATAGCCAAATTCACGCTTGTCCATAGGTATACTTTTATGCACGTAAAATTATGTATAATAAAAAAAATAAATACGTCCCACAAAGGCATAAGGCCGATTTTTCCATATTTATATTAATAAAAAAGGGCTTATAGATCTTAAGAAACGCAAAAGTACTGGCAAATAATAAAAATAACGGCATTTCTAAATCATTAATATCGTTAAAAGAAATGCTAACAACAAAACTTATAAATGTTCATTAGATTTTTTCGGATTTATGATATCATGCACATTCAAGTAAAAAAAAAAATACCTTATTATTCTTACTAATCAAGGCGGAAAATATTCCAAAATTTCGTAATAATAATGTGACTGTTTCTGCGCTATGAAACAGGTGTTCTCAAATAGTAGATGTGTCTACATGGTAAAGAAATAAAATGTAAGATACATAGCTTTTTGGAATTTTGAATAGAACTGTTTTACCATATATATATATATATATATATATATATATATATATATATATATATATATATATATATATATATGAATAGAGAGAGAGAGAGTGAGAGAGATACAGGGCGATTATATTATTGTATGAAAGTTGTTCGCTTTAATATTTTTACATTAGAGGATGTAAGAGATTGACACAAATTCTTACTGTTATATAAACAAGCAACATATTTCCACATGTATAACTATTACTTGAGATTAAATGGTCGACTATACTCTAATATATGACCCCTTCTTCTTGCCAAACTATCACTGAACATACACTAATATCTAAAACGACTATAAACAATTTCCTCCACTCCCTATGGGTGGCAAAATCTAAAGGCAGGTTCCATCAATAAACCTTCTTTCTCAGAACTTGCCGACTGCTGTACTCTGTTCTACTGCGCCGACTTCCGATTAAATACAACATGCTGATTTCCAAATCCAATGTAACAAGTTCTTATGTAGCCGTCAACATATGTAATTAAATTCTACAAAATCATCATCATTAAGGATTACTATACTACCAGCGTCCATTTACTAACCATTATCATACAGTGTTCTTCGGGTCGTGATATGCGGTAACTTCCTCACAAAAAAAGGCATTCTAAACGATTATTTCGTTGATTAAATTATTGACAAATACAGAGATGAGATATATTAGCTTGGAAATATTAATTTTAATAGATGGGACTATACACTGAGTTTGTCGATTATTAGTCATCAACGAATGTTACACGCTTCCTCTGTCGATTTATATATTTTTTTTATTTAATGTAGTATTCCCGTTGAAAATTCAAATTGAAACTATAATAATCTACCATCGCGGCCTTTTATCAACTAGTGTATAAGTAGATCACTTCGTATAGGAGTGTACTATCAATAAAAGTGTCCGTATGAAAAAGCCTGGAAGCTTATTTAAGGCACCTCGTTATTTTTAGAAGTAAACATTTGTATTATAAAAAAATGAAAAAGAAAAAGCCATATAAAATATAACTAACAATTGTATGGATTTGTTTAATATAAATTTCATCTACGATAATCGGCATGTAATGTTTTGTTATATTCTAACAGTTTGTAGAGTATTAACCCATTACTTTTAATCAATATTAAAGCAACAAACTTATATGGCTATTATTGTGCCTTTATTTTAATATAAATCATCTGCATAAGAAAACATACAAGGATGTTAGATTAATTTGGTGGTCTGAGACAAAAACATCCAGGCCAAATATTTTTAAAATGTTTTCTTCAGAACAAGCCAATTCCTTAATCAGCATTGTGCTCACCTATTTTGAGTTTTTTATAGCTAAATTCTGTATAAGAAGAACATTCTCGTAGTTTATGTTTGGTTTATATTGCTGTTACTGGCGTCCCCATCACTAACTGTCACTGTTACGGGCATAATTTGAATAAGAGTTCCGAGCGCACAGCGCACATCTATAGAGATTCACACGTATTTTTATTGAAACATAAAAAACGGGATTGTTTTCGATATTTAATTGAAAGTGAAAATAGATTTAGAAATAAATTATTTTGTTTGAAAAATACAAGATGTGTTTACGTGAAAATATTGAATTTCAAATAAATCCTTTGAAATGCAAATCGATAAAAAAATAACCGGTATAATGAGATATCTAGAAGAGAAGCCGTTATTCTGCAGTTGTAAGGGCTCAAAAAGGATATATATATATATATATATATATATATATATATATATATATATATATATGTATATATATATATATATATATATACATATATATATGTATATACCAGCACGATCACCACACGCAATGTACAAACATCAGATGTAACAATAAGAAGAAGAAGAAGAAGTTATAAAAGAAAAAGGAGAAATAGATCTATTATTGTAGCAATTAAAACTGCGAATTAGGTTTGAATAAGCGGTCGCATTACATGTTCTTCTTACAAACGCGTTATTACATATCACGGTTCGGAGAGCACTGGTTAATGTGTGCATTGTAATTATTAGACAGTGGCGTAATAATCGTTCGTTGTAAAAAATTGCAATAGTCAGATTATTTACTAGAGTGGTCCAATTAAAATTTATTTAGGTTGTTCTTGAAGACGACTATATCGTAGTAAGCTGGTAAGCAGACAACAGGACAAGGTTTCAATGACAAGCCGTTGTAGATAACAAGATTTGGTCTCGGAATCTGCGTTTAGATTTAGACACGAATAAAGAGTGGGGAAATATATTGACAGTGATGTTGACAAGATGAGTGTTTTTGTGAGTGATTAGGGAGGGGGCCATAGATTGGAACTCAGTCGAACACTTCATATGGAAATAATATTACAGCAAGGACAGGTTCTCTTCAGTGTGAAATCGGTTGCAGAGAAGAGAACAGGGTATCGCTTTTTTAGTTACAAAGTCAGTTTTTAACGCTCTCAATCAGGATTAGTTCTCTGATCAGCTCCTGCTGACTCTTGCAACAGAACTCCATACGAGTAAACTGGAATCTTATACAGATAGAAACTTCCTAGAATGATTCGATTTTTCGAGCGACCATGTTTATTTATTTGATGTATGTGTTCCATTGCAGATAAGGAGTTATAGTCAGACCAATAATGTTGTCTAACCATTGAGAGTACTCGAGGAGAAAGCCTTCCATGTCAATAGGATTTAGACGCGGGGCAGCGTGTTGATTACGAAAAATTACAATTTGGTTTACATGCATAAAAATCAAGCAGCCACGTTTTACTTCAATTGCATCTTCTGTGCAAGATATGTGGACAAAAATCAGAGATATTTGTACAATTTCCGGCTTTTGAAGTGTTTCCATAGATGGTAGTGTGGCTTGCGTATATGTCTAGGAATGATCTTGGAATGTGTTTTAGGAGATCCTTGATGAATATCAGGAAGAGAGTGGGTTAGGACGGAATTTAAGGGATGACAGCATCAATACTGTAAGCTTTTGATTTCTGCCCATCAACCAGTTCTCTTATAAAACTATCAGAGAGGAATGACTTAATAAGTGAGAAGGCATTTTCAGCAATTCCGTAACTGTAGGTCTTGTGTAGAATTCCTTTACACGACACCCCATAAAAATCCATTTAACATGCCAAGAGGAATTGCCCTATAAAAACAGACACGTAACCTCTAATCATGTGATATATTACTGTTAGCACATTAGTTGTAAATCTAACAGAACGAAACCATATAGCATATCACCGAGTAGTTTTTTTTTCTATTAAGGTGAATAAACATTTCTCTGTTCAGCACAGATTGTTGTAACTTACTGATGACGGACTGGAAACTGGATAGGTTATACTTCGAGAGAAATGCCCGATCGCATGGATATAAAAATACGGGGCAGACTGATGAGGTTTTCCAGAGTCTTGTGAATTATGGAATCGGTAATAACATAACAATTATCTGACCGTCCAGGAATCTTAATTTCGCATATATACGCTTCGATAATGGGTAACTAACTGCATTCATACTTCGGTAAAAGTTGCAAATCTCACTTAAGAAATTTTATGTGACAAAAACCTTTTATTATAAAATAATGTCAGAGTAACAAGACATCCCTGGAGATTTAAATTAGATTTAACCAAATGTCTGCGAAATCGGCTTGATGCACAAATTACCTCTTGTTCAACGTGTTGTATCACAATCAATTACACCGACAAGAGACTGACGAATTTAAACACCCACAAATATATAGCGCAATATAGAAGCTTCAACTGTCATATGGGCGACCAGATTTCGACTCTGGCTTGAAGTCATTTTTTGGCTAGCCGCACTGATTAGCTGTAAAACAGCGAAACAGTACTGTATGTGGATGACTATAATGCACCCTAACTTGGGTTTAGCATATTGGGAAGTTATATACATATTATCATCTGCGTATGAAGCGATGGTCTTTGTGTAAAAAAAAATGAGTTTAGGTATTTGGACAATGTAAAACATTGTGAATTCACTGCCCGCATAGCAGCAGCCGAATAGCGCCATGGTTAGAAAATTCGGGTATCATATGGGCCGTCGGGTTTCGAGCTTGGCTTGAGGTAATTCCTTGGCTAGCCTCCATGATGAGCTGTGAAACAACAAAATAGTATGTAAGTATATAGGCATAGCCTTTTAATAGAAGCGACAGATTTCCACTCGATTAGTATCAACTGGGCGCATTTAAACATGGACGGAGCGATTTTTTCGCCGATATTTTCGAAAGTCATTGTTTCATTTCGATTGTCTAGCCTTAATTTAAAGCTACCTCACAGCAGAGTTAGCAATCAGCGCAACGACAACGACGTTACGCTTCTTTTTTTTCACACGCCATTTTTACCCTAAGCGTTGCGGGTTCTAGCCCGCCTACCTTCTACCACTTACTTATCTTTTCTTTTTTGCTCAACGCGCACCTCCAAACACGCGGGATACGCCGGGTACCAGTGCAAGTCTATAATATAAACCGCACCTACCTGTTTAAATGTATGTATGTATGTATTATGTATGTATGTAAGTATGGATGTATGTATGTATGCCAAAACTTTGAACAGAGGAAACGGATTTTCAATAAGTTTTTAAAACTCGATTCGGTGGACCACGAATATAAAAAACATCGCTGAAAACATTAATTCTTTCACCCGTAACTGGGCACATATCTACAGGGAAAGGTCGCTTTTATCGCCGATATTTTCGAAAGTCATCCGATCTTCCCGATTGACTAACCCTTATTTAAACATTCGTCACTTTCGCTTTGGCGATGAGAACAATAGCCAAGACGTCATGTTGTTTGCACGTTCTTATCCTGCTTTGCGGTACAGGTTCAAGCCTGCTTGCCTATAACCACATATTTTTTTTTGCTTAAACACAACAACAAACACTCGAGCAACGCCGCGCAACAAGGCTAGTGACAAAGATATACCTAAAGTCTATACATCAAATTTATAGATGTTGATTATATTACCGGGTATTCTTTTAAGCAATTATTGACACCACCTATTTCGTAGCGTAAAATCATCCGTTTAATAATTATATCAATGAATGAATTTATTGCGCTCTAAATGAATCATAAGAAAAATTACCTATTAATTTTAAGAGAAAAGATAGGGTTATAAAAAGAAAATAGGTCACATTAACGTCTTTCCTAGTTTTTGGATTTTTTAAATTATGTAAATATGTTTTTTTAATTGAAAAATGCGTCTTCTTTTAAAAGCCTAAGTGCAAAACAAAATTTAATTGACTGATATAATAATTAAATGATTCATCTTGCGCTACGAAGATTTGTGCATTTCAACTTAAAATAATACACGGTAAGATGTTGAGCATATTGAAAGTAAGAATAGAAAAATATATCATATATATATATATATATATATATGATATATACATATATATATTATTTGTTTTTCATTTGCTGTTTTTTCAGCCATTCTGATGAGCAGTAGACGACGAAACACGTGACAGGGGATAATTACATTTAAAAAATAATATACATATATATATATATATATATATATATATATATATATATATCAATTGGTCTTTGCATAAGCAGTAATTTGTTGCTACACGGTCATAAACCTATTTCAGTCTACTAATATTAAGTAACTAATGACCTGGTAAGGCAACAACGCTTATATGCAAAAGCGGAATATAAGCCCTGTTGCCTGATGAGGTCTCTAGCTCCTTTATACTAGTAGACTAAAATATGCTCATTAGCGTGTTGCAACAAATTACTGCTTACGTAAAGCCAAATTAAAAGTGTAACAAGCTCTACTTTCGTGTTGTGCACTCTTGTTTTAACCTCGTTATCTTTAACTGGTTACTTTACCTTTTAAAATTGCTACCTCAAATTATACCTCGATATATATATATATGTATATATATATATATATATATATATATATATATATATATATATATATATATATATATATGTGTGTGTGTGTGTGTAGGGGGAGAGATAGAAATAGAGGAAGCATATAATTATTATAAGTGTAAGAGAGTTATTGACAAACAGACATATATATATATACTAGCATGGGGGCCCGGCGTTGCCCGGGTGTTTGGAGGTGTATGCTGAGCAAAAAAAAGAGGGTAATTTTTTAAAATTTGACCCCTATTATGACCCCTGAAAATTTATTGTTTTGGGCTCAAATCAAGTTATTAAGTTAGATCCATGTCCACGGAAGCTATATCTAAAATTTCAAGTGTGTAGACCCAAAATTGTCGGAGAAGTTTGGTAGAGTTCTCAAAGCTCAAATCGTTGAACTTTGACCCCTTAATCGCCAAATTTCTGGCTAAAAACCGATCACATAGATTTTTCCAAATCTCAGTACCCTGTATATAAAATTTCGAGTCTGTAGACTAAAAATTGACAGAGTTATTTCGTAGGGAAATGTACACAGACACACACACACACCCACTTTCACTTTTATAGATATATAGATTTAAAATTTGAGTCTGACAGAATGACAAAATTATATTGCAAACCGATATATTAAACAAACGAACTTCAAAGAGACAAATGAACACATAAGTAAAAACAATTTGTATTAGAAAACATTTATTATTCCACGTCTTTTTTTTACAGACCTGACGACTGAGGTTCGCTCTTAATAAAAATTGTTGTTTATAGTCTTAATTTTGACTTCCTTTTTCATAAAAAACTAAAAAAAAATCAAGAAAGAAAAGAAATTTTAATTTTATTTTTTCATTAATTTCTTTCTGTGCAAAGCAATTCTTTCAAACTTACTCTGTTTCCAAAATGTTTTTATTTTATTCCCCTCCCTCTTCATTCATTTTCCTCCGCATCCTGGCAAGTATTAAAATAAACCATTTATAATATTTATTTATGGATTTATTTACTTATCATTTCTTTTGTATCGGTAAATGAATTCCATTTAAAAAAAAACTGTAAAAGTCACGTTAAAGGTGATTAAGTTGGAAAGTAAGTAAAAATTTACCCTTTTTACTTTTATACGATTTCTGATCACTTTGAAAAAGGTGTGTGTGTGTGTTTTAAAAATGTTTTTTAACTGCTATAATCTCATTTATATATATATATATATATATATATATATATATATATAACAACGGAAGTATTCATATCGTGGGTTTGTATTACTGTACACATAGATTCGAAAAAATAGTCAAAAACAAATATATAAATAAATGTTATCAAAGGCAAGATAAGTTACTTTTCTACCTAACTGGATATATTTTTTTTGTTTTTATTCAATGTAATATATTTATTCTGATCGAAAAACATACAGTGTTTACCGATGTGTTGGAAAATTCAAGATGGCGTCTCATACCCTCTTTAACACCGTAAGTTTGGGAAAAGGTGTTATAAATAAAAAAAACTATACAAAATACTATTAAAAACCCGCCGAATATATGTCAACCTATGTAACGGTAACATATATTGAGCGAGTTTTTAACAGTATTTTAACAGGGCACATCGTAAAAACTGACCCATTAATTTTCCTGAAGTAAAAACTATATAGTTTTTAAACTTTTAAAACTGTACATTATAAAAAGAAAACTGTTCGAGTGATTTCTTTTTTTTACATGGGTGTCACCACTTATCAAGACCCAGAGGCCACTCAAGGATAAGGGTTAATAGGTATACATTAGTCATTGTGATTTTAGCATAGTAAACAGTGGGAATTTTGTAACTTGGATTACTTGAAAAAGAAAACTGTTCGAATGATTGAAAATGAAAACAAAATAACAATGTAAATATATTGATAAGAAAAAAAACAAAAACAAACGAAGTTTCCGTTTCAGGAACCCGAGTTTAATTTTATGTCGTAATCATTCAACTCGTTAGCGGTTTTATTCAGCGATTAGGGATAACCATACGACATATCTAATTACCAAAGCGATTTTTTTTATTTTTTTTTTTTATTAAAACTATACCTGTTTAGTTTTAATGAACCAATTTTTTTAAAGCCAACACTTTAGTTATTTTGAGAGCGTGCAACTGCACCCGAAAGTTTGATTAGAAAACTCCAAATCCTTTTATGACTCGAAAAAAAAGGGCTTTTTATCGGCTTAAATGATAAACTAATGTTAAATATTAGTATTTAATATAATGAGATATCAATCTACACAATTTGCCATCGATTCTGAAATAAAATGGAGTCCTGACATTTTGATCATTTTTGCAGGTGTTATGTGCCAAATATTGAAATAAGAATGTTTAAATTCAATTATTGTAAATTAAGTCTTTAATTTTAAAGTCGATTTTATTTATAAAATATCTTTTTAGAAATCAATCTCAAAAACAATCTTAACAATAAATCTCTTTTGTTATGGCTAAGTTTTTGTCAAGGGTAGAAATTATAATAGACAAGTATTCATCCATGATGACATTTTACCGATTTCCTGGTTTACAGGTATTCTTGCTAAATTTCTTCGAAAGAATTGACATACACAATACTTCAACTAAATACGTATATTTCATGCAATAATGACTTTTGTTTCTTCTCACTTTTCCTAAACTAAACATAAAACATCGGTTAGGGTTAGTTTAACATTCTGTAAAAGTACCTTCCGTTTTTTTCTGTTTTTTTTTGTACTTCTGCAGAGAAGGTAAAAAACCGATAAAAACTGGATATATTTTTCGTGTTTTTATTCAATTTAACATGTTTATTCAGCTCGAAAAGAATACAGTGTTTACCGATGTGTTGGAAAATTCAAGATGGCGTCTCACACATTCTTTAACACCGTAAGTTTGGAAAAAGGTGTTATAAATAAAAAATCTATACAAAATACTATTAAAAACCCGCCGAATATATGTCAACCTATGTCACGGTAACATATATTGAGCGAGGTTTTAACAGTATTTTAACCGGTTTTTTAGTTATTACACCTTTTTCCAAACTTACCGTGTTAAAGAGCGAATCGGCCGCCATCTTGAATTTTCCAATACATCGGTAAACACTGTATGCTTTTCGAGCTGAATAAACATGTTAAATTGAATAAAAACACGAACAATATATCCAGTTTGGTAGAAAAGTAATTTATCTTGCCTTTGATAACATTTATTTGTTATATATTTGTTTTTTGGCAACTTATTCGAATCTATGTGTACAGTAATACAAACCCGAAATGAATTTAAGAAAATCACATTTACTGTGTGTGTTTACTGTTTATGTACCTATTTACTATGCCTCCCCACGCGACAGAGTTAGACACCAGGGTCGTTTTTGGAGAAAAGGTACAAAAATAAAAATTGTCTCAGTCGTGAAGGATTTCTCCTCTAACGAAAGAGAACAAGAAAATGAAGTGCAGCATCTGAAGAACAGATACTACACTTTGATCTTGACCAAAAGGCCAAAAGTCAGCGGGTTTGGTTGCCATAACAACGTGACGGTAGTGAACGTGTGTGTGTGCGTGTGTGCGCGTTTCGTGTAGTTTAGTTTCGTATAATAGTTTCGTATTTTTTTAATTTGTAAATAACAAGTTATTAAAAAATTAAACCCTTCCAAGATTGACAATAAATAAAGCCATAATATTTTATGGTAAAGGTAAGAGCGTAGAAACGATTGTTTTTAAGGAGATGTGATTATTGGATTAACCAATCAGAAATCGTCTGTGGCACACACATCTCTGTTTTAATAGATATATAGGTCGAGGTAATTAGTTAAAGAGATTTAATATAATGTGATATATAGATAGATAGATTAAATGTTAAATAGATTTTGTAAATAGTACTGTTGAAATGATTCGAATATTTCCAATATGTAATAAGGTCGAGGTAATTAGTTAAAGAGATTTAATATAATGTGATATGCAAATGAGCATAAGTCATTCGATATGGGGGTGGTTTGTAGAATAGTATATAAAGAAATTAGGCAAATATTCTTATGTCTCCTATAACAGAAACATCCTAAAATGGGTTCTAATGTTTCTCTACCAGGAGAGATCTACCCTCTTACCTCATTTATATTTCGTTGATGATGGAGAGCTGTACACACAGACAGAAACACACGAACCCTATTACTTTATAAAAATATAGATATGTATACTTATGCATATATAAATATATATATACTTATGTATATGTAAATATATATATATTATATATATGTTATGTATATATAAATATATTTAGATATGTATACTTAAGTATATATAAATATTTATATATATACTTATGTATATATAAATATTTATGTATATATAAATATATTCATATATATATATATATATATATTCATATATATATATATGATCATGGAAAGAAACCTACTAATGAGATAATTCTGACAGTAGACTATAGTAGGTTCCACTGATTTATGAATATTTTGTTAGCAAATTAACTGTTTCAAGTAGGACGTCCATTATAAAAATTCTGACATGGAAAATTTCTTTCAACTTTGCAAAAGTAAGATCTTAAATTTTTATTTTACCTTTTTTATATATTAGGCGCGGCAGCTGAAAACTGTCTTAAAGGGATGACACCTTCTGTCTTGGTCGATGAAAATAATATGTGATTTGCCGTTTTCTGTCATTTCGTGTACAAGACAAACATGGGCTATGTTTCTAGGGCTTGATCTTGATCACAAGCCCATAAGAAATCGGTGACCATGACAAATGGTATCGCACGGTCCAACGCTCTTGACGTTTGGATAAACAGTGATAAGTCTCTAGTGACATGAACAAAATGATTCTGCAATATGGAAGAGGCGTAATGTTCGCCGCATCTCCTTTTCAGTGTTTTGCAATGTTTTTAGTGAAGAATAGAATAATATAAATTTAAAAAAAAAGAATGCAGAAATAAAAAAAAACAGGAATAAAAGAAGAAAAAGAAATGAAGAAAAAAATCACCATGAACAAATACTTCATAGGGTCATGCGATGGAGAAAGTAAAAGAAATAAAAGGCGAGAAGAAATAGAAAAATAGGAAAGAAGTAGAAGAAAGAGCAGAATAAAAAGAAGAATCTAAGCATATCGGCTATGTGAAAATAGAAGAAATAAAATCGAGCATGAAATATATGTTAATAGAAATGGACATAAACCATGAACACCAAAACAAGGACACTTTTGTTGCATAGCATTTCTTTACATAGAAATCACTATTTATCAGGACCTGAAGGGCGCTCGAGCAAATGGTTTATGCGTATATATTAGTCAATGTAATTATTGCATAGTAAACATAAGTAGCGGGATTTTCGTGAATTGGATTACTTAGGGGACGGTTCATAAAGAACTTGTTTACATAGGACTTGAAGACAATCGGATTGTAGTCAGCTGGAGAACCAGCAATCGAAAGAGATTTCAACAGGCGCGCTAAGAAAAAAGCTTTGTTCATGGAATCTACATTTGGGTTTGGACATTGAAAAAGATTGTGGGAAATTATTAAGTGTTGAGACATCCTGTTTAACAAAGATGGCGGTGGAGAAGCAGTGCAGTCCCGAAAAAAATAATTGCTATTAAAAATATGGCGGCCAAGAATTAAATGCGGTCCGTGACGTAGTTTACGGCGAACTGATTGAATACTTTGATAGTAACTTTGGAAGATTTTCATTGATTAGTTAGCACAGTCGGTGGTTATAAAAACGATTGTCGAAATCATTGACATATTACCCCCCGCCATCAGGAGTCTAAAGCATTTCACAGAAATTATTGATAGTGGTTTAGGCTAGACGAGTGTTTTGTATGAAAGTTTAACGAGGTGGGAGCATAGGTTAAAGCTCAGATTAGCACTTGCCATGAAAATAACTATAAAGGAGAGAAAGGCTCGCAACACCTCTTTTTTACACAAAAAATAAGAAGGTATGTCATGAAAAAGGAATAGGATAGTCGACGGGGAAATGTCCATTTGAATACATTACGAAGAAGAAATAGAATTCAAGAAGGTAAATAATGAGATTAGAAGGAATAAGAAGGCGATGAAACACGTGCCGATAAAATCACGAAAAAGAAGGTAAAAATAAGAAAGATAAATAAAAGATCACTTATACGAGAAAAGAAAGGCAGTTATAATAAAGAAACGTTTTAAAGAAGAATTAAGAAAGAAACAAAAAGCTAAAACGAGGAATGCATAATTGTTTATAAACATACCGCAAAAAACGAAATATCTTAGACAAAATATAAGAAAGAATAAGACTAAGAAATAGTAGATGCGTAACGATATCTGGGAACCAATACGTTTATACTCAGTCGCAAAATAGATAAAGAATAGAAATGGACTACAACTCGCTCTTTCTTGTAACAGTATCATTTTTCTCATTGTTATCTTCCTAGTGTCACCCACGTGATCTTAAACGTTCTTTACGCTTCTTATGTGATCATGGACGTTATCACGTCTCTAATAGAATCTCCATTTTTAATTGTTTATTTTTCCCTACCGATGACGTAATTTCATATGCATATCTGCGGACGCGCATTCTTACAGATGATCACGCAGATAATGCTTAAAGTAAATACAAAAAAAGGCGCCATGAAAATAAAGAAACAAGAGAATAAACCCATTGTAAATAAATCCGAAACTCAAACTGAATCACAAAAGGCTTACTTTCACACTCTATATTGAAGTGATTTTTTCATTGTTGACATTTCCTTTCGAATAATGTATTTATCTGCTTTATGTTTTATTCCTTCGTCGGAAATGCATTATTGATAACTAAAGTGTTTATGTCATTGTATAAAATCGAGCAAAATAGGAGGTGAAATAGATCTCTATTCAATCATTTAATTATTATATGCGTTTGTTTGTCTCTTATTTTTTTAACATTTGTTTTTATCCCCTTATTTTCGAAAAATGTAGATAATAATAAAGATACTTATTATAAGTATTAGTATTATTAAATTTACCATTATTATTATTATTATTATTATTATTATTATTATTATTATTATTATTATTATTATTATAGCTTCTGGTTTTAAGCCGGGATTAAGGGAAATCCTCTGATTCCAGAGAGACGTTCATAAACGAAATCAGAATTATTATTATTATTAATGTTATTAGCTCGCATTGAGCTTTCACACAGGTTATCAAAGATATCTACTTTAAAACAGCCTGTGGCGGTCCTTGGAAGCTGAGTGACAACAGGTCTCCCCAGCTCCCAGTACTTCCTACGTCTTTCGATAACATTTGCAAATAAATTTGCATTATCGCAACAGCTGCTTGTCATTGATTTTTTTGTTTGCAGCTGCCATTGGTCCTCGCTGGAATTTGAGTGGTAAATGAGCCTCCCCTGTGATAGGCTGTTTGAATTGCTGATTTTATACCGAAAGGCGGAGCATGGCAAATGAACATGTAAACATCTTGTTTTCCCAGTCTTCTACCAGTTTCCGAAATACTCTTCCGGTTCACATCAAGGCTGTCTTCTTAAATACCCAAACATTTCAATTGTTCCCATTTTTCTCAATCCACTTGTCAAATACTTTTCTTACAATATCCAGTGCTCCAATCACAGTAAGTAGCACTTCTCTCGTTTTCAACTTACATACTCCTTTTATTTGTACTTTCAAGTATTGGTACTTTTAAAACTTCTGTTTTTCTTTTCCTTCATATTAAAATCGGCTGGAGTTAATATTATTACTACCAAAACCTGTAGAAATTCAACACAAGTATCTTTCATATGTAATATGTTTCTGCTGGGCATATTGTGGACGTCCAGAGTGAATGGAGACCCCGCGATATCATTGTAGCCATTTTCTTAAAACTGTTAAAATATTAATATAATTAATCTGGTTAATATTATGACATAATATGTATTTGCTTATTACAATTTATTTCCAATATACTTATAAGAGTTTGTGGCATATTTCCATTGTATAGACGCCCGGTGCGAATGGAAATCCAAGCATATCATAATTACATTTTTTGACAAATATTGATATTCGTCTTAGAACGTATGTGACCTTTGCACTGGCAGAGAACTGTGTCAGGATTTAGATACTATCTGAAGCAGTAAACGATTCTGATATTTCTGCAGTGTTTTTAGAAACAGATCTGATGTAGGGTTTCCATTTTAGATCAGAAGTACAGCCAGTCCCAGAAGTTGGTTGAGCAATGCTCTTAGTAAACTCTAGTGCTAGTCATTTTAATTCCGACAAATTAAAGATATGGTCATCAGTTTGGTTTTGATGACACAATTTCTTAACTTATTGCACCATACACTCCATATTGCAGGAGAAAGGCCATAAATGATATGGATCTTTGTCGCGCCTTGAGTGTTGCCATAGTCAGTATAATCATTTGCACAGCTGTCAATGAATGAGCGAATAATATGATCTGCAAGGTGGTTGATGAGGATAAGGAAGAGTATTAGGCCCAGGACTGATCTCTAAGGAACATCAGCCTTAATGTTTTGGGCATCGTATTTCTGTCCATCAACGCTACTTTAGTAAACATTTCATATAGAAAAGATTTTATGTTTTAGGGGAAGTAATCGGCAAGAATGAAATTTCCTTTATTCCCAACATTTTTCATTTGGATTCATTTCGCTACACTTTGTGATCAATAGCAGAAGTGTTTTATAAAAGCGGCGAATTCAAAATAATGAGCAATCATAGTAATACGTAGTAAAGGGTAATCATACAATTATGAGTTTTATACTAAAAAGTAATTGTTCTCATTTTATTTTCAACAGATTTTCTAGCATATGCCCCGTAGCTTAAAAGCATATTGCGTTATCTAGGTGTCTTTTTTTCCCAATAATCGACGAAAAATAGGCTAAACTAATAGGTTAAAACCGAGACGAATAGTGTACTCAACGTAGTCGATTTTGCGCGGTGGATCACTATAAATATGAGACGTTACATATTCCTATAGGATTGATCTAACGAGGTAAAATAGCTGTAACAAGGTGGCGAGTTCTCTATTTTGTTAAATAATCTGATGATTAAACATTTAACTTAGTAATTTAGTTGTATCATCTTAATTTTTTTTTACTCATGTTCACCCCCTACAAAGCACAATGCTACTTGGAAGTAAGGGGTTACTATTCGGAGCCATGTCTAGTAAGGATTCACAAGATATTTTTTATGCAATATTTAAACTTCATTGTATCCGTACAGCCAGTGAAACAGGCAACAGGAAGGGAATTCCAAAGTCTGGCTGTTCAAGGAAATAGCTTTCTGTCATTTAGGGGCATCAACAATGAAGGAGTGATATATTATTGCTAAGTGGGTTTCTCGGGGTTTTATACGTCGAGGGGGTACAAGTGAAACGAGTTCAGAACACATCCCATTAAAATATTTTAAAAACAGGCACAGTGATGCAACATTGCGTCGATGTGACAGGAGCTGAAGCTTAGTTGATGAAGTGGAACTGATTAGATTGACAACTATTTTTTGACTTTATCTAAGAGAGAGCGAGAGACTAGTGGTAGATGCACCATCCCAGATGTGGCAACAATTCTCCGTGCACGGGCGAATAGTGGCCTTGTAAAGGTAATGGATACTTTCAGGTGTTAGTTGCCTTCTAGCTCGATAGAGAGAACCCACCTTCTTGACATGCTCTATGTATTTGTTTCAGTTAATATTGCCTGCAAATGTTAGGGCGAGGAGTTTGAATGTAGAATTTTTTTATGTAGGGTGCTATTTGTCATGGATATATGGGGTTGGAGAGGCGTCTTGTAATTGTTAATGTAGAGTAGACTCGTTTACTAGCATTAAATGTTACCATCTATTTGCGTGTCCATTCAACTATAGTCTGGATTGCATTTTCTAACGATTCTGCTATTGTCTTAGATTTATGCAAATCTGTTCTTTCCTCATGCAAATACTTCTTGATTGTCGGTGATTTTATAATGAATTTCTAAAATCCTAACAAACAAAAGGTGAAAAAACTGCAATTAGAGAAAATAGAGAAAGTACGCCGCCTCTAAAAACACACCTAATATATCTATAATAAAATTTGATTTTCACAGGGTATTATTAATATTAAGTATATACACGGCAATAAACAAGTAGCACAGGAGAATTATATATAGAAAAGAACTAAAACTGAAACTTTGAAAAAAGATAAAACTCATGAACGAAAACGAATAAGCAGCATTGTAAGCGAAGGAGGAGAGAGAAAACAGAAAGTGAGAGACAATGAAGAACAAGATAAAGAAGAAATCTTAGAGGAATTAGTGAGGAAAATATGATAAGCAATATGAGTGGCGTTAATGTAGAAATGCTAAAACGGATTTTGGTGAATCATGAGAAAATGCCAACTTTTAAAGAAGAAATGTATACAGGCAAAGAAATAAAACAAAATGAATGTATTAGTAATAGAAATGATCAAATGGGCCCGGAGGATATTATGATGACGGTTGCAAATCATAAAGGAAATAACATAAATACAAAACTAATGGAGAAACAATGGAAATATTGAGATTGAAATGACAGCATAGAGATAATAAGTGACTATGGTAATAATGTGGAGACGCATTTTCCAGGAATGTCTCTTCAAGAAAAACTGCAGCTGAATATATCTAGTATACAACTGTAAACTTACACATAATGCCCAACAGTTGATATGAATTCGCATATGTCAAATAAATCGGACTTGACGAATTAAACATTTTGTGAAAGTTCAGTAGGTATTAAAGAATTATTATATACTTGGGCATTCTAATGGAATGGGGAATGCATAAATCTTCACTGCTATATATATATATATATATATATATATATATATATATATATATATATATATATATATATATATATATATATATATATATAAATAAGAAATATTCGAAACAGCAACCGACATATAAATCACCAAACATAACGATAGAAGGCCAAGTGCAAAACATGATGCACATGCGTATGTGAGTATTTTGTTAATTGGTCTCATTAACTTAAGTGAAGTGATAAAATATTAGAAAATAACATTAAAGGAACGTGATTTCTTAATTACCGTAATGTTATTATGCCAACACAATATAAACAATGATATCCTTATTTCAGAAGTTAACAATCTTAAATAAGCAGAGCATACAGCTTTTTTAAATGATAAATATTTTTAAACAATAAACACGAAACTTTTAAAATATTTTGAACAATATAAATAAAAATGTTAAATGTTTAGGGATATAAACTTGTATCATTTTTAATCTTAAATTATATTAACTAAACAGTTTATAATTTTTTAATGTTTTATTATAAACAGTATAAAAATAACTTTTTTATAATTTTAAACGGAAAAAATTTACTTGGTTTTCACCTGATAGTTTTCCTTTAAAATAATAATCTCAAAGGTTTTCGGCTATGACGAAAAGGATTATCGCATTAAACGTTTCGGCAAATAGTAGTTTCCCGGATATTAAGCAAGATAATTTATGTTAAAAGTGGTGGCCATAGTAGTAAACTAAAAAATATGCGCGCTTGCGCGTACAACTGCGGCCATCACTTTATACGTAACAATGGTATTGCTTAATATCCAAAGAAAAACTATTATATTTAAAATCGTTATTTTAACGTAAGAGGTTATGGTTGAAAGTAAGTTAAGGTTTGCCATAATTTTTTTAAATATTTTTAACGGTGTCAACACACTTTTTAAACATGGACACTTTTTATTATATGGGGGAATGGTTTTCCCGATATTCTCTTCTTCGCCTCATAAATTTACACATATAAATTTCAAAAGTGTATGTTTCCAACTTTTCTCTTTTCTTTTTTGTTTGTTTGTAATTTTACAATGTGGCCATAAAACTTCTATGGTCGGCATGTGTATCAAGGGATTGATAAGGCAGTGCTTTTCTAATGTTCATATTTTCAATAATCAAAGTTATCCAGACTTTTATAGACTGGCCATCCACCCGATATAATTAGTGTTCCAGGTTAGATTCACGAGGTAAATATCGGGAAAATGTTTCCAGATTCGTGATGTAAACTCTGGTAATATTATACAGGTTTAGCAACGTTTGACGACTCCGGAAATCAAGACCCCATTCTTGACTCGTCTCCTGTTATATTTTAACTTGAAAAAATAACTTGACCTTCTAACAATATACAAACTTAAAGAGATAATACACGTGGATAATTAAATTTTAATTTAAATTGTTTATAAAAAAAAACACGAGGTTCCATTTTGGATAAACACAAGATTAGCAATTTGTCATTAGAATTGTTGTGCTGGCATTGTGAAAAATTAAAAATTAAAAGACGTTTATATTTTGTAGTTAAAATAACAAAAAAAATCTATGTATATTGTTTAGATTAAAAAGAAAGTTGTGTATATATTATTTAAAATGAAGAAAGTTTTTGTAAAATGTTCTGTTTACATTGTTTATTTTTTAAAAATAACTTCTGACTGATATAATAATTAATATATTGTAAGCAGTGAGCAAGATCACAGTGAAGTACCTGTGCCGATAATACACTTCACTTATTCTGATCTCGATCAGTTGAGGAGAATCTTTGTACACCAAGGATATTTTTATTTTTGTTCCTATCCAGAATGATTCTGTTTGGTTTGCTGGATTTCTCGCACATAAAAAACGACCTTGCGTCTCACTCTGCCTTCGTGAGGAGGCAAATAAATAGGAACATAGCGGTGATTAAGAACGTCGTGTTATTTTATGTGATATAGGGATCGCCCCCCCCCCAAAAAAAAAGTTACTTGTAAATCAATGTTTTCTTTTACTTTAGTAATCGAGTAAAATACGGACTTTTTACTTGATTAAATAATTCGACATAAGAAAACGATTTTTGTTTTAATTTTATTATTTTTATTTATATCACTATGAAAAAAATAAATTAACAAAAGAACGCAAAAATAGGTAAAAAATGAAAATCAAAGTCCCTCATTACAGATAAAAAATATTCGATCAAATTTTGTTCTTGAATAAATACGATAAAAAAGATGAAATATATGCATCTATGTTACAGCCCTGAAATCGGTATTTAGAAAGCAATTCTAAACATGGGGAGGGAAGCGGATTTTAAAACTGTGCTGCACTTAATTGAAGAGCTTTTTAAGTATTTAAACTGTCAATTTCTGTTAAACATTAAGCGTTAGGATTTTTATTTCTATAATAATAATAATGGCGAAAATATGTTGCGATTTTGAAGTATTGAAAACTGTCCATTTCAGGTCATGATCAAAGTCATACATTCTAGCGCTCTTGTATATTTAGACATGCGAAGCACAGCATGTTTGGCCTCAATACTATTTTATTCAAAAGGGGAAATTGGAATTATTTAAACAAACATAAATTAATGAGAGAAATTGTGATATTTATTTAAAGATAAAATAATACTCTTGCAGCGAAAACCCGTAGTGAAATCATAAACTTATTTCGAAATCTATTTTAAACATAGGAAGCGTGTGGTGTATAAACTAATCTGTAGTTTTACCTAGCAATTTCATAAACAAAAGATACCATCAATTTTATAATAAATAAAATTATGCAACGTCATTTCTCTGCGTAAGTACCTGTATTCCCCAAACTGTTATACAAACACACACACACCCATATATATATATATATATATATATATATATATATATATATATATATATATATATATATATATACATATATATTAAAAACGGAAGAATAACTCGTAAAATTATATTAAAATAGCACAGTTACATACTAATTACTTATCTTCTAATATAAGTTTATTCATAAACAAATAATTATTGTAAATTTATACCAGAATGTATTGCATCCATTTAAAATTTACAAAATAGAAACCTCATCTAAAAGATTTGAGTTTTATTTCATTATTTGTTCTATAAATTTGTATGAATAAACGTTTATATGTACATTATTTACGTATTCAAGTCAGCCACGATGTTATTTTAGTTTGCATTAGTTTGCATTTCTTTTATCCAGTCAGGATGTAGCTAGGGTTTTCGTTACACCATCATAATATGGTAAGGGTGTATCTTTATCATCGACACTATTTGTGTTGTTTTATTAAACTAAAATGTTTTTTAGACATTTTGGAATATTCCACTTCCCGTGAAACGAAGGATCAGGATGATAACGGTCGAGTCGAATTAGCTTAATTATGTACAGATTACAACAACAACAACAACAATAATAATAATAATAATAATAATAATAATTGTTTTTGTACTGTCAATAAATTGTTATGCCTTTTATATATCTGTGATCATAGGGCTACATCATCATAGGTAGACATTATCCCTGTAACAGATGCGGTGGTTTAAATATCCATGGTTAGTTGTTGCTAAACCACTACAAAATGGAAAATGATTGTAAAAGTATTAAAAGCCGTCGGCTAAAGAAGAAACGACTATGTGCCCTGATTAGCAGGTGGTCTTTTTTGGTAAGCATTTTGTACCCGGTCGTTATTCTACGAATGCTGGCTTCTCTTGTAATTTTAGCAAAAATTATAACACATTTATAATACATATGACAATTACTAAATACAGGAAAGCCAAAATAACTATACAAAAGCAAAATCCTGAAAGAAGAGATTGATAAGAAGAGAACAGACAGTTAATTAAATGCGATTACATAAGCCACCGCAAAGAATACGGTTATTGAAAACAAAGTCAAACGTAATGAGACATATCAATTATCTTCCATATAATAGAAAACAAATTTGCAAACTACCCAAAACTTATTCTTAAGAGTTTTATTTCAAATCGAAAACGTAAACTAGTACAGAAAATGAATTAATCAAGAACCATCCATTTTCGAAAACCCACACGTAGAAACCCCGTACGTGGAAAATCTGCGCAACTTAAGCACATCAAATTTCGAGATCAACAATCACAAAACAACGGAGATAACGGCTAATTAAGCAGCTGAGGTAGTAAATATCATACAAATTATGAACAACGAAAGAACAAAACTCCGATCCTTATTGTACCAAGAGTAGAAAACACAAAATGCAAAACTAAAGAAAGTGAACAGGTCTCTCCCATGCATTCTAATAGATGCAATTAGACATTTACATAATTAAATTTACTCATATGCTAAGATAGTTTGTGTTAAGTTTAAAGTAGACAAAAGGCGGAGAAAGAATTATGACGGATAACACCTGGATGGGAATTGAGGTTGAAAACTCAGCTCAACAAATTACAAATGAAGACACAGCGATAAAATGATAAAAACGAGTAGAAGAGGATGGAAACGTCCAAAAATATTTCAAACAAGAAATAAGAAGAATTGATGCAAAAATAGAAGCAAGAAAAGAAAGATAAAGATAATATAAATACAAGTATGAACAGTGCTATCAAAACAGGACCATTGAAAACAATGAAAGCTAATCTTTTTAAAATGTGAACGGAGGAAAAACAAAGACGGAACAACCAGTTCCGATGGGAAACAAAACATTTCTTAAGCCAGAAATGGAAAGACTATACAATCATAATCAAAATGCTATATGGCTAAAACTTATTTTAAAAATGCACAACAGATCGAGGAAAAAGCATGCAATAAAGCCGGCCACGAAAAGCTTCATGAATAGCAACCGAAGAAATACACGCATACAACTTCAAACAATTTACAGTATAACATGAAAGGCTAATTTTGAACCTCATAGGATGTATCCAGGAAGCAGATGTAAAAAGAATTTTTACTAAGGTAGGACCACACCGGTGCAAAGAGACGAAACACAGAAAAACACAATCCTCAGTAACTATAGGCGTATAATCTATTTTTCTACAATGTGGAAAATATGAACAGAACAACAGAGGAAAACCATTCATCACTCCCTTCATAATTGCAGACCATTCCTTATAGAACAGAGACAAAATGAGAAAATGAAGAAAAAAAAACTCATGACATAGATGGACCTCGAAAGTAGAAAAAAGTATTAGCAATGCAAGTAAGCTTACACTAGGATCCCA
Source organism: Euprymna scolopes (assembly GCF_053919585.1). Lineage (NCBI taxonomy): Eukaryota > Metazoa > Mollusca > Cephalopoda > Sepiida > Sepiolidae > Euprymna > Euprymna scolopes. The sequence continues at coordinate 102,047,488 of NC_136484.1, forward strand.
CAAGCACAGATAATAGAATGTCTGTGAATGTAAAAAAAATACTAGGTAAGATTATCAATTTGATAAAAATGCAATGAAACATGGATACTTGCACTGACATCCGATGGGCAATACGTTACTGAGATTAAAATACGAAGAGGTATATTTTAGGTTGCTTCTCTATCACCACTACTGTTCATTAAACACTTGATACCAATTTACCAATGTATTAAGACATTTAAAAAAAAACATATAAGAATACGTCACTTAATATACGTGTATAACCTGAAACTCTTTGCAAAAACTAAGAAATACGTAAAGACAATAATAAACATCACTAGAGTCTTCAGACCGGGTATCTAATTAAAAATTAGTATAGCAATATGCGCACTGCTGATTATGCGAACAAAAAAAAACTGAATGCAATGGAGAGTATTGCACTACCAAAGCTAATAAATATCGTGAATACTAGCACAACGTGTCAGCTACAAATATTTGACTGTTATGGAATGGGACAAAATAACATCAGGATAAATGAAAGAAATAAATGAAAGGGAATTTCTGAGCAAAATATGACACCTCGTTTAAAATAAAAATATGTGGAAGAAACCATCTGAAAATATAAAAAACGGGTAGTGTAGCAAGTATGATACATTTGCCAGTTAATAGATTTGAGCAGAAAATGTAGCATCTCAACTAGAACACTAGGAAATTAATTACTATTCACAACACTACGTAGAAAGGAAAGACGGTGTTGGGCAGAAGACAACATGGATGACACACAAAACGAATTAGAAAAATTGTAATGCTGAAAACGAAACGGTAATAAAAGCAACAAGAGACACTGCCAGAACAAACGAAACAAAAAAAAAACTGAGACGTAAGTGATACAAATGGAAAGAGAAATAACTACACGTCGATTAATAAGGGTGACAAAAGATGATACTAATGCACACACTTGGGCATGGCTACAAAACGAAACCCAAACAGAGTAACTAAATTTTATAACAGTCGCATAATATAACACGATTAGAACATCCGACATTAAAGTAAGGAGCGAATAGAGACGAGGAAACAGCAAAGGAACCTCTGCTAAGGACAGAGAAACAGTAAAGCATATAATAAAGCGAATGAATTAAACTAGCCCAAAAGAGTATTAATTAATACTTCTAAGTGGAGAAGGTATTACAATATGCATTATGTATGTGACTGCATCTTGGACACAAAGTCAAATAACACAATACAAAACCGGCGTCAACACTTGAAAATGAATGCCACAAGATCCTACGAGACTTGGATACACAAACAAGAAGCAGGTCTATAAAAAGAATAGTAAACTAAAAGAAACAGTCATGCCAATTCGATGATTAAGCCTTCCTACCAGAAAAAAAATAAACAAAAACTCATGATCACTGAAATAGAGAAGCGGAGTAAATAAGCAAAGCTGGCCAAAGAGGTTAAGGGAGGTGGTATATAAAGAAAGTCAAGGTAATACTTGCTATATATTCACACACACATACACACACACACATATACATATACATACATATATATATATATATATATATATATATATTATATATATATATATAAACCGGTTACATATATAAATCCCGAAGTAATATCATACTTAATCATAAAAACTGAAATTGTAGAATTATTAGCTATTTCCGTCTCCCTTCCGTCTTTACCCCTCCATTTTTGTAGTATCACCATAACTGGTGCGACAGTAAATAAGTGTGAAATGTTCATGGACCTCACAAAGCACTAACGGAACATCTACTGTTTGAGAGCTAAAGAGACTGGAACATTGGGGAGGCTTAAAGACACCCAAATTTATGTAAGCAACTATGGTCGCTAGCGTCGATGAATAAATGGTAAATAATTATTGCGATAACGCAAACTATTTTGCAGTATTTATTGAACGAGTTATAAAGTATTGGAAATTTTGGGAAATATGTTGTCATTCAGACTCGTAGAAACACAACGGTTGTTTTTTAAATATAATATTTATATGATAGTTAGCGTAAAAAACTGTTAGTGATTAACACTGATAAATTAAATTACAATCAAATTCAACATTTAGACTTTTTTGCAACGATAAATTATGAATCAATAATGAAACAAGACAACATAATGATAAAAATAACTTGAACCTGAAATAAGCTACATAAGTAGGAAAGCTCACAACACACATGGGTAACTTGAAAGAAGAAAGCAAACAGATAATTTATCGCCCAGCTCGGATTTTACCACAGGGAATTGTCATGAAAATCAAAGTAGATCGAAAGATCGCAGAGAAAGATAACCAAATAGACATAAGTTATTTGTTCAGTAGTACGGAAATTATTATTTATGAGAAAGCGATAACATTTTCTAATAAAGTAATTGCGTGTATCACTTATATATATATATATATATATATATATATATATATATATATATATATATACTGAAAGTGGCTGTCTGTCTGTGCACATTTACCTACACAATAACTCTGTCAATTTGAAGTGTATAGACTCGAAATTTGATATAAAATGTAGTGAGATTCATGAACATCTTTGTAATCCGTTTTCGGGCAGGAATTTGGCGATAAGGGGTCAAAGTTCAATGATTTTACCTTGGAAAAATCTACCGAACTCCTCCGGCAATTTTGAGTATAAACCCTTGAAATTTGAGATATAGGTTCCTTGGACATGGATCTAACTTAATAACTTGATTTGACCCCAAAACAATAAATGTTAAGGGGCTATAATAGGGGTCAAATTTAAAAAAAATGGCATCTGTGGTCTCTACTAAATTACTCAGACAATTTATGGTCTAAAAATTTGAAAGTTTACATTAAGAGTATTCAGAGATAGAGCAAGAGTTTTAATTGGTTTGGGTCGAAAATGTGAGCTACCAATATAGAAATGTATGTATGTATGTATGTATGTTTGAATGTATGCCTACAACTTTTGAGCGAGGCGACGGATTTTAACAAGATCATAAGATCATAATCGTGTGAGGCTCGATCCGTCAGACGACACATATCGAAGAATTGGCGAAAAACATTAATTTGTTCACCCTAAACTTGCAACTTTTTTACAGGGAGAGGTCGCTTTTTTTCGCCGCTATTTTCAAAAGTCATCCCCTTTCTTCGATTGTCTAGCCTTAATTAAAACCTACGGCACTTCTGATTTAGCGGTATCCATAACAGTAAATATGTCACGTTTTTCCCATTTGTTTCCTCCTTCACGGTACGGGTTCGAGCCTGTCTTCCTACAACCATATTTTTTGCTCAACACCCGAGCATCGTCAGACACACATGTTAGTACAGTAAAACTCCTTTAATTTGAACTTACTCTAAAGTTGGACTTCCTCTAAACCTGGGTTTTCTCTAACTTGAACTGTGTCGTCATTGAAATTGTATTAGCATATTTTATGCGGAGATGCAGTGAAATTGTTTACATGGTTTAGTCAGATATTGCGCAGAAATGTTAATATAGATACTGTGGAATTAATGTAGATGAGCAATTGATAATTAATTTTCAATAACTGTAATTTTATTTCAGATTGCTATATTTTAAATAGTGTAAAACAATCCACCACAAAGGCTTGCAATCCTAAAATAAGAAAGTACATCTGGTCTAAAAATAATTCTTGTAACCAAACGATTACCGATCAATCACGCTGTTGTTAAATCACTTAATGCAAATGATGTTGAAATATGGGTGCAACAAGTTGAGGAAACTACTGATCAATACCATGAAGGCAGTAATGGTGATGAACATAGCGGCAGCTCCCATTCTCTTGACCCTAATGTAAATAACCAAGAACACTCTGATGGAATGAGGCACAAAAGTCTATGGAGACGGTTATAACATTTCTAGAAAAAAGTCATTAATTTAGTGACAACTATGTTTTGCAAGCGATGTCTCTCCGAACAGATATAATCATAACAGAGCTACAGAACGAAGAAATTGTAGATTTTCGCAATCGCTTACGAAATACAATGGCAGCGCCCGAGAGCTCAATCGATGAAAATATAAACTGCAATGACAATCATTCAATAAATAAAGTAAAAAAAAAAAAAACTGTATTTTACAAAAATGTATGATTTCTGTAGATGATAACTCTAAGGTTACAATCAGGATTCGGTTCTGGTGTTCGGGAAGGAGTGAGTCACTCGCTTGACAACGGCACGTTTTTTCCCTCTTGTTTTCCAATCGACCACACCTGGCCTCTCGCCACCAATGTCACACTGCACACTCTGAATGTCAGCAATACAAAATTCTTTTCAAGAGAAGATGTTCACGACTCTTTTCTTTCTGCTGCTCCAGGGAATTTTCCCTGCTTTCATAGACTCCTATCTAGAAAACAAAAGGAAGCGACAGGAAAAAATATCAGCTTCTCCTTTCATGCTCTGCCTTCCCAAGATGCCCTTCGCGTATACAAATGCGCTAGCCATCCTTTCCTTCTTCTTTCCCAAAGAGCGATGACGATACGGCCGGTACGTTTCTTTTTTTTTTCTTTTTTCTTTTTTTCAAACAATATACCCCCCAATTTTTTACATTCATTTTTCTTTTTGGTCTGTATTTACCGTTGTTTAATTCTGTACCCCCGTAGAATTTTTATATATATATATATATATATATATATATATATATATATATATGTATATATATATATATATATATATATATATATATATATATATATATATATATATATATATAACCGTTTCGCTATTGGGCAGCTCCTTATATGGCTATGGGAAATCAATTTCTAAACATTGTCCGAACGCTTAAGCGCTATGTGTCTACACAAAAAGCATTTCCATCTATACTAGCTGCAGTTTTTTTTTTATTTCCTTCCCCAATATGTTCTACCGAAGATAAGGAGCATTTATCGTCACCCACAGAAAGACTTTTCGTTTTATCACAGCTCTTCACTGTAGTTACACTAGGATATACTTAAGGGTTTTGGTGTTAAATAATTATATAACTATATTTGTGTTTTAGAGTTGTTTTTCATTGGCTATGATCGTATAACCATTATTGTGTTGCGAAACATTATTTCTAGTTTGTTTGATTTTTTTTTCATGTAGATCATTTTAATTGCTTTGAAAAGTTTTTTTTTCAATTACGTTATCACTCTTAGATAACAAAGAGAAACTTACAAATTAGAAAAAAGCATTGCCATATTTTTATATATGTTTTATACTTTTATTACATATATTGATCCATGTAAAATAGTTTCTTATAGATACAAACCATGAACTATTATTTGATTATTGGGCCAAGAAATGCTATACAGAGTAATTTTCCTCAAGTATTATTTTGAAAAAAAACTTATTTGTTATTGTATTTCTAATAGTATCCTGTCATTTTGTTTACATATTCGACGGTATCTAAATCGTGCATTCATGTGTTTGTATGCGTGTGTTCTGTTCAGCGTGCGTTTAAAAAGAACACAACTTTTTTTGCGTAACACCTCGATAAAATAAAAACTGTTACCTCTCGTGAGGAATATATATATATATATATATATATATATAAAGTAAATTTAAAGTATTTCATTTATTTTCTTTCTATTTTTCATTAGTTTCCATATATATATATATATATATATATATATATATATATATATATATATATATATATATTACTTTTAAAGAACACCGAACGTAGTGCCATAATTAATTACTGAGTGTTTTTTGTGTACTCTACACATAAATCATTAAAAAGAAAATTTCAAAACACTTCTGAAGTATATTTCTCCTAAGCCTACATAAAATAAAGAGAATAAGTAAAGGGTGTGGCAAGAAAAATCCTCATCTAGACGTCTTAAAACCAACCCTTTTTCAAGATATACGTTGCAACGGTTAAAAACGTGGTCAAAATCCATAAATTAACAGCGAGGGTAAAAAAAAAATTGTATAGGGAATGAGATAAAAAAGATAGAAACAATCTCAGCAAATATCCATAAGTTCTAAACCATGGGTATACTCTCTTTGCTTAAACATATATTGTTGGCGCAAATTAATGTATACAGCGAATTTTTAAGTTAATTTTTGAATGCGCTCTGTGTAAGCCGAGAAAGTGTTATCCGGGTATCCCTCAGTGCAAATTTGGTACTGTAATACCTGCTCCCCAATAACCGACCTATTAATTGGTAAACGCCCGGATGTTGGCCACTTTTTGTGTCTACGTATCGAAAGGGGGACATGTTGGGAAATTCTAACCTCCAAACGCTGAATAGTATGGCCCACGTATTCAGCTTCACACTGACCGTTAAATCGATAAAAAACCATGCTATATTGAGTGATAGGGATACAATATTTTCGAAAGGAAGGAAACGCATTTCTCGTCCAAAACACCGTTCGAACCTTCGTTGTAAAATAGCAACGTCAAACGGCTGCAACTATTTTATGCGAAAACTTTCCCAACATGCCCCCATTCGATATGTAGGCACAAAACGTGGCCAACATCCCGGTGTTTACCAACTCATAAGGCGGTCATTGGTACAATTTATTACAGTGCCAAATTTGCACTGAAGTATACAGGGATGAAACTTTCTCGGTCTTACAAAGAGCTTTTTTTAAGTGTGCTAGAAGGAATTCAGTTGATTAAAACCCTTTCTGCGAGTTCTTTACATAACAATAGTACAAGCCTGAATACGACGGCGCAATACTAAATACTACACCGTTCAGTACTGTAAAACTGAAACGAATCTAGTCTGCTTGAAAAGGGAACCATTTTCTTCTTATACATATTTATATCGATTCTTTGCTTTAAAAAACAAAAGTAATTACGTGTTTACTTTTTTTTAATATCCCATTTTACTGTTTTGGATTATTTTACTAAAGTAAGTAAAAATTCATTATTTTACAAAACTGTTTCTGTTTCTTTGGTTTTTCGATATTTCGTCGATATTATTTAGTAAGAGTGTTTAGCAGAAAATCCAACAAACAACTTCCCGAAAAAATAAATATACAAGAAATAAATGTTACCATAGTAAATAAAAGTTCAGATCCTGTTTTTTTCCGTTTTTGAAATAGTGTTTAATGCCCTTTACCTTAAATAATGTCAGTGAACCGAAATTAAAACGAAATTGTAGGCGATAACTACTTTAATGAATTTTATATAAACTACGCATGCCATAATCAAATATACCTCAAGCACAAAATAACGGAAAAAATTAAAATATGTTTATAAATATTCCTTACGTTGACGGAACTCTCTTATATTTTTAAAACAATGCTCAGATGCCCCTCCTTCAAATGGAAACTGGGCTCTCCATTGATTTTTTAACCGGTTCGTTAATTAAAAAAAGAACGGTTTTACAAACTACTTAAAAATACAAACCAATGAACTTTTCTACGATAAAAAGTAACTTTTATTGAATATGGTAACATTTATTTCTTGTATATTTGTATTATATTATATATCATTTTCTCTTTGTAAGGAAAATCATTTTGTGGTCACTCTTGGCTACAAATGGAAACAAAGTTGATATAAAAAAATATGTTTTCGCACAAATAATATTTACTTTCATCATATTGTGCTTAGAGTAAGATTTTCGAGTATCAAAACCTATATCTTTACAACTCCCTTCTTTTCATAACCTATCATACTTTCAGCAATCACAGTCCATTTTCTGTAGACTGTCTACGGGTACTTCTGCTAGTATATATATATGTATATATATATATATATATATATATATCTTTGTATATACATGTATATCTTTATATATATCCTTACATATATATATCTTTATATATACATATATATATATATTTATATATATATATATCTTTATATATTTATATATATCTTTATATATATATCTTTATATATATGTCTTTATATATACTATATATATATATATATATATATATATATATATATATATATATAGTAATTTATAAAATATATATGGCGACTAAGCTACACTGAATATTCTGCGTTTCATTCACTGTAGGATTCGTCAGGCTTATGCGCGAATTTTGTGGTTGCTTCTTGTTTTTATATATGTTGAGGATTTCTAGATAGCCAATCAGCTTTCTAGTATCCACAGCGCCCCCTCCTATCAGCCAATGGGCATGCATTTTATCGAACAAAGGATCTGTTTTAGAACTAGGTTAGTGGTTTAAGGTAGATCTTTTCCCTCCTTATATATATATATATATATATATATATATATATATATATATGAATATACTTCTGTGTACACACACACATGCACACACATATACATATATATATGCGTGTGTGATCGTTTATGTATATTCATGTTTATTTAATTGATTTATTTGTTTGCTTTCTATTGTTATTGTAAGTTTTAAAGCTATTTTGTATCGCTATCCTAGAGTGAGTTTTATTTTGTGAACACAGTTGTTTCCTATTTCTTGTCTACAGTTTAATAGATTTTGAGGTTCTTTAAAGTACAGTATAGCAAATTTTTCATGGAGGCATAATTTACATGGGTCGTCTAAGTGTCTGCACATGGTAGCTTGTCGCATTATTTTCCATTCGACTACCGGCGAATGCCCGCTTTCTTTGAGTTCCCAGTATTTATTCGCTAGTGTTGTTTTTATACAGTGTTTTTAATTTTTTAATTTTTATTTTTTTTCGTATATTAAATTTATGTGAGTAAATGAAATAGTTATATATATATATATATATATATATATATATATATAATGATACACACCATTCTAACGACGGACCTGATTTTGTGATTTGCTTAATCAAGCAGCCCACTTTAGATCATGTCATGTTTCCACAACAATATAACAATCTATTATATAGTACATTCGATAAACAAGTTTTTAAGAAATAGTTGGGAACCAGATATAAATGAACTAATGCGTAGTATATGATGAAGAACCAAAAAATAATATCAAAATTAAAAAAAAATAAATTACAAAAGATTAAATAGTTTGTTGAATATTTCCGAAAATCTCGTGTGGTTTTATTGATCACAAATTGTGAAAAAATTTTACTTTCTTAAATTGGCCATTACTTAACATGTATTGGAATCTAGATAATAAATTTATTTGACCAAAATAGCTGAGTAAATTGCCGATTTTAAAAATAGAATGCATAACAGATGGTTTAAGCATGTGTGTCTCAATACGTATATTTTAACGTTCATTTAAAAAAAAAAGAATCGTCGATGAAATAAGCCAACACATATTTGTTTGTTATTTATTGAATGTTACGTAAAGCAAAAAATAAAAAAATTAATATTTTTACTCAATCTAAGAGCTCTAATTTAATTCATGTATTCAACATCTAATAATGCAGGCTACTATGCGCAAAAAATGTGACAGAATTATAAAACGGTTCCTTAGCTATGCCCTTATTACAGAAATAGTATTAACCATCATAATCCAGATTATGTAAATGAATAGGTGTAAGTGTATAGGAACTTGGTAATAGCATATCGTTGTATCGCTCGTTTGCTACGAACATCTATAAGATGTAGGACTTTTAAACACACCACCACTCTACAAAAAACTCGCAGAAATGTCTATGTCTCAGTTAATAATATGGATGCAACATGTGGGATACATTGGGAGCAACGTAATTTTGTAGCTACTTTCGCAAGGCTGCTGTCTCTTATAAAAAAAATTAAAACACAACTCATATTTTGAATACTATATAGAAAAGCTCTAAATTTTACTCAACATGTACACCTTAGCATTGTGAAAAAAACCTTGTGCCCTCTTCTCTCTATTGTTGTTGTTGGTGTTGTTGTAATAATAATAATAATAATAATAATAATAATAATAATAATAATAATAATACTAATAATAATAATACGAAATTAAAATACAAATATTCCCGGTCGTACTTGGTACACTAGAAGAAGTATCAAGTCGTCTGCAAGGACAATTGAAAAAAACTACAAATGCCCGATGTTTTAGGCCGCATTCACACCTTTGCAATTATAGGTACCACCAACATCCTTAGGAAACACCTTGATCTTTGAAGTTCCTGGTTTGAAGACGGGATTAAGGGAAATCCTCTGGAAATGAATCCCATCACTTTTCAGAGAGGCGTGGATAAACGAAATCCGAATCATTATATTATTATTATTATTGTTATTATTAATGTTATTATTATTATTATTATTATTATTATTATTATTATTATTATTTTTATTATTATTATTATTTTTATTATTATTATTATTTTTATTATTATTAATATTATTATTATTTTTATTATTATTATTTTTTGTTATTACTATTAATATTATTTTTATTATTATTATTATTATTATTATTATTATTATTATTATTATTATTATTATTATATTATTATTATTTTGTCTGCTTGTTTCTACTTTCTCTTAACGCTGTTCTTATTGGTTTTATTATTACAGTATTACTATACTTGTCCTGGGCTGTTTCATTTTATTGCTATATTCATTCTCCAAATGTTGCTGGAAGTTACGTCATCCCTTTTATAGTTTTTTTTTTTTTTACCGCAAATATTCTAGTGTTGAATCATCCTGCCATCATTAACTCTTACATTAATTCGAAATTGCAACTTCAAAGGTTTTTCTCGATTATGATTAGAAGCAAATAATTAGATGGTGTAGAAATGGAGACAACTTATAAGGCATCTATAATTTGAAACATTCATTTCCTATCGAGTCATCAGCTTCATTGGTATCTTTGTGCTTTTATTTTCATTCTATCACTGTATGCATTCTTATAAATCGTTGATTGCTACGTTAATAATTGTCCGCGTACATTATTGCCCGTGGGGCTTCCTGTTGATAAACACACATTGAATTATTTCTCTTAAAATATTCACGGTTACTATAATAAAAGAAGTGCGATAAAACTAGTAAAATTATGAATGCTCTTTACTACTTTTTTCTATTCTTCTGTTTTTGTTAATTCTACTTATTATTGGTATTTATCTCGTGTTTGTTTCGCATACTTGTACTACTTTTTTTAATTTCTTATTTTTATGAATTATTCTCGTATTCTTATTATATTCCAATGTATATATTTTCCTCATAACATTTTATTCTCTATTGTTGTTTTGCTTTTTGTGCTGATTCTAATCGTTCTTTAGGTATACTTAATTTTTGGTGTTGTATTTTTGTTATTATTATTATAATTATTATCATTATTATTATTATTATTATTATTGATATTAATATTTTTATTATTATTATTGTTAGTATTATTGTTGCTAATATTATTTTTGTTAATATTATTATTATTATTGTTTTTGTTTTTTTGTTATTGTTATTATTAGTGTAATTGTTTTATTATAATTATCAATCTTATTATTAATGTTATAAAAATTATTATTGTAATTATTATTATTTTATCATTATTATTATAAGTAGTAGTCGTAGTAATACTCACATTTTCCTTTAATGTTTTTATCATTATTATTTGACCCTTCTTCATAATTTAATTCAAAATATTTCGTTTTATTTGTCGCTTTGTCACATGAAACAATTATGATTAGCAGCATTAAGATGAGTAGGATTAAGGGTAATATTAGATATGATTATTTTCGGCCATAGCTTGCGAAAATGTAATGAGCGAAGCTCTATTCTTTTATGGTATTAAATTCTTACTAAAATAGACAAAAATTGATAATCCATATATTAACCATATATTCAATTTCGTTTTGGAAGGATTGGAATTCATAGTTATAAACATAAATAGTAATGCAGCTGGTAATGCCCTTTTTTACATATATATTAATTTATTATTATTATTATTATTATTATTATTATTATTATTATTATTATTTGCTCACATGGAGCTTTCACACAAGTCAGCAAACGATCTGATTTGAGACCTGTGGTGTTCTCTGGAAGCTGAGTGACAACAAGTCCCCCCAGACGTCCAGCTCTCTCCACCTCCTTCGATACCTTTGCCCATAAATGTGCATCATCGCAACATCCTCTTACAATTGATATCTTGTCGGAAGTGGCCATTGGTTTATACTGGAATTTGAGTGGCACTAAGCCTCCCCAAGATCTCAGTTCTCTTCACACTTGTCCACCGGAGGTCTGCCCAGTTCTCCCTCCTCGGTCTTTTCATACTCCTTTACCCTGCTCGGCTCTTTGGTATCACTTTTCTATTGGGGGGAGCGGTGGTGAAACAATGGGGGAAGCATGATGGGGGTGTAGAACATGTAGATCTGCAGCTTCGGTGTTATTCATTCCCTGTAACGCTTCTTCGTTATATTGTATTGTGTTATTCTCTGCATTCAAGGGTTATCCTTAATATTTGAGCCGTTTTCATTATCGTTAGGCATTGTATTTTTTGTAGCCATTCCTCTGATTCCAATTTCTGCCATTCTTTTTTCCACCTTTTTCGGAATTGTTCCTAGTGCTCCTACTATTATCGGTACTATTTTGGTTTTCTTCATCATCCAAATCTCTTTTAACTCTCTGGCTAGCTCTGTTTGCTTCGTTTCTCCTTTTCTTTCATACCTACCCTCTGGTCAGCTGGGACAGCAAAGTCTACGATTTGATAGGATTTCTCTTTCTTGTTAATTATTACGACACCTGGTCTTCTTGCTTGGATGGGTTTGCCCGTCTGTATGTCCATGTCCCATAGGATTTTGTGGTTCTCGTTTTCGGGTGCTGTTGCGAGTTTGTGCGTGTACCATTTGTCGGTACGCTCAAAATGCAGCCGTTTCCCAGTGCACCAATCTCTCCAGTGCCATGCATGTTTTTGTATTCCTTTTGGGCCAGTTTGCTGCATTCACTTACTATATAGTTTATGGTTTCGTATCTTTGTCCACAGAGTCTGCATTTGCTGTTTTCTTGTGTTTTATCGATCCTTGATTTGATATGGTTGGTCCCTATCGAGTTATCTTGTGCTGCAGTTATTAGAGGTTCAGTTGCTCGGTTTATATGTCCTTTTTGCATCCATGTCCAGGCGTGTTCGTTATTCTCATCTTTTAGCATTCTTATGAATCTTCTGTTGAGTTGTTTCTCTTCCCATTTCTATTTGCTCGTTTTGTCATTTGTCTCTCTGCTTTCTGTTTTGTTGGTTATCTCCGTGTCTCTCGCTGCCATAATAATCCTTTCAGTGCTTTGTATTATGTATTTTCTAGTTCTTTTTTGTGTCCTTCAGTCTTCTATACAGATCAGTCCTCTCCCGGCGTATTAGCTTTTCATGTAGAGTCTGTCAATATCGTAGTTTGGGTGTAGTGCATTATGCATGGTCATGAGTTTCCTGGTTTTCTGGTCGAGCTGTCTCAGTTCTTGTTTTGCCCACCCTATAAACGGTCCAGAGTATCTCACTAGTGACACTAACCATGCATTTATACCTTTTATTAGGTGTATACTACATAATTTAGATTCCAGGAGTTTTCTTATTCTCCTGAGGTATTCTTTCCCAAGTTTCTCTTTCATTACTGTTGCTCTGATGGTGTCCGCTTCCAGAATTCCTAAGTATTTATAGTCGTCTTGTTCTCCTAGTGCTCTTATTTCTGTTTGGTAGGGAAGCTCCATATTATTATTATTATTATTATTATTATTATTATTATTATTATTATTATTATTATTATTATTATTACCTCAATAATAACACCAGCATTATACTACTATTCCAATAACACTTCTTATTTATGAAATACATTACACGCAGCATTCTTATTAAATGTGAAAATAGCAATAGCATTAACATAACAATCATAATATTAATATTTAAAAATAATAAAACTAGAATATAAATACTCACACTCACATTAACGCACAAATATATACATACACACATATATAAATAAATAAATGTGTATATATATATATATATATATATATATATATATATATATATATAGCGCTGTCTTGATATTAGCGTATGTGAATAGCGACTTATTGCTTAAAAAGAAGAAATCATGACTATAACAAGTCACATATGTGGATAAGAAAGACCCAATCAAAATAAATTCTCTCGGGAAATAACCTGTTTCAACTTCGCAATAATACTTTTAACATGTAACACGTTTTCAAAATAGTTACATTTATACATGGGGAAAATGTGATCTGTTGTATAATGAACTTGTCTTGGATGAGATTGCTTTACTGATGAAAAAAACCTGCCTTATCCATTTGAATTTATCATGCTTCATACTTAGTTTCTATTAAAGTGTTCCGTTTTGTTAACTGCATATGATTCTCATGCCATAAAATTTTGCTTAGTTAACTGTAAGATTATAGTGTCAGGAACTATAAAGGGGTTACTGTGATTTGTGTATTTAACCACATTTGCAAATGAAAACGAATAACAATTGGGCTATATCAGCGTATAAAAAAGAGTGTAAGAAGATTTATTGAGTAAATAAAGATAATGTATTCTACCATAGGTTTAGAATGCCAGGGGGAAGTACGATACTTATTTATGATACAAACTATTAAAAAGAATAGTAATTTAACTTCTATATATCGTTGATTATCGTGGAAATTAGATATTCAAATGTACACATTGCCCTTTTTTCAATAAAAAAAACAAATAATTGCAGTACATTGTTTTAAGTATTTTAGAATAAAACCATCTGCAATAAGTTATTTTTGATTATTGTTGGGTTGAAAACTCCAAAATTATATTATTGAATGTTATTGGCAGTTGTAAGTCATCAGCAAGACCCGTTTACTGGCTTTGTCCGGTAGAGGCATGGCCCCCTATTAAAAAAATAAACTCCAGTTGTTGTTGGTAGCCGACCCTCAACATCACAATGCCAAGAACGGTTTTTGGAATTGAAGCCCCATCCACCTCATGTTAAGAACGGCTAATGTAGAGAATTTGATCTTTCTAAGTTTTGACGGATTTGTTATTTAAGGTCGAATTTTCCGTTTTAAAATAAAACCGGGAGTGTTTAATGGAACCGTAAAAAGGCAAAATGTGGCCATAAAAAGGGCAATCAGTCAAACTTGTAAAGGCCAAACTTAAAAAGGATTATTTTTTTCTGGTTTAATTTCAGCCTATGTGTCTAATTATGTGTTTTGTCTAAAAATAACAAGTGTTTTTCTATTTTGTGTGTCAGTCAACAAACGAAAACAAAACAAAAAATAGCATCGTGTAAGGGTTGTAAGAGGCCGGGTTGAAAAGTAACATGACTGAGACCTAGGTAAGCGTACGAAACTAAATTAGTACACACGTCCAAAATAATAATAAATGTAAAGAAAATAAGAAAAATATAATAAAAAGAGGCTCCCCCAAATAAACCTAAACAAAACAAACAAAACATAGTATCGTTATAAGGGTTGTAAAAACGCTCCAATATCGAACACTAAAAATTGCACCTGTTCGTTCGTTTGTGTATGAAGAAGTGTATTCTGGAAGAACAGAACTGGTTCTCCTCAGCCGATCAAATAAGGGAGAATGTATTATCTTTTGAAATGAGTAATGGAAAGATTATGCTATGTGAATGTAGCTTATGACCAGTTACGGTTAGGGCAATGGAAGTATCGTTGGGAACTGTAGAATAGATCTCGGTGTCAACTGGTAGTAGTGGGAGAACTAACTATTACAGGAGAAATGTATGGACTTTTTTCTCTATAGATGTCGCAATAGTGTCGTGTTGCTCTTAGGATGCAAGGTAGCATTTTATTATACCGAATATATGTGTGTAAAATTGTGTTAGAAAAACAACATAAGATAGTGACTAATAGCCTAGACCTAATGAATAAGTGTGCGGCATATGTCATTGCAAACCTACGATACTTTTGTTCAGTAGTGGATTCATATAGTCAACTTATTATTTAGGAGATCAGCAAACTGATTATAGAATACTGGTCATCTGTATATGTAAATAATTATTAAACTACATTTAAAATAAACAATTAAAATGATTTAAAAACCTTTCCAAAGAAATCAATTAATGGTGATTTAACCAAAATAAAACGAGGGTTGGGTTTAATGAACGGGGCATTCATTTTTACGAAATATACACCAGCGATCGGATAGAAAAATTATAGTAAACGATGTTTCATATGATTCATATTTGTGGAAATTATCTCGCACTCAAACTCACTCGACAATTCTTTCAATTACCATCAATTATCGATATTTATTTTAGCAAACCTATCTTTGAAATAATTGTTTTATAAAAATATTTTATTCCCAGTGAGATACACTTCTGTAATATTTTTTCAATGTATATACTATTTATCTTATGTTTTTAACCTCGAAAATTTTCAAGTGAAAACCAACAAAATTACTCGCGTTTTCTTTCGGATTCTGAACAAAGGATGTATATTGCATGTGGATGTACATAGTATGTACACGCCCGCACAGACATAACGTATACAACGAACGCAGAACTCTGATATATATATATATATATATATATATATATATATATATATATATATATATATATATATAGTGTGTGTCTGTCTTCTGAATGCGGGTATTCGTGTGTGTTCATTAAAAAGGGTTAGAAAATTTCACATGTCTGGTTGTGTGAGGAATATTCTCTATGAATCTGTCATTGTTTTTAATCTCCACAGTAATCTTTGTGTATAGTGTATTTTTACACGGTTATTCGTAAGTGGTGACAAAATTAAAAGCAGGACTAAGTTTATTAAACGTGTTAGCTGTACACACACACACACATATATTATATATATATGTATATATATATATATATATGTATATATATGTATGTATATATATATATCTATATATATGTATGTATGTATATATATATATATCTATATATATGTATATATATGTATGCATGTATATATATGTATATATATATGTATATATATGTATGTATGTATATATATATCTATATATATATATATGTATGTATATATATATATGTATATATATATGTATGTATATATATATCTATATATATGTATATATGTATGTATGTATATATATATATCTATATATATGTATATATATGCATGTATATATATGCATGTATATATATATGTATATATGTATATACATATATGTATATATATGCATATATATGTATATATGTATATACATATATGTATATATATATATGTATATATGTATATATATATATATATGTAAATATATGTATATATATGTATATATATGTATATATATGCATATATATGTATATATATACATATATATGTATATATATACATATATATGTATATATATGTATATATATGCATATATATGTATATATATATATGCATATATATGTATATATATGCATATATATGTATATATATGCATACATATGTATATATATATGCATATATATGTACATATATGTATATATATATGTATATATATGTATATATGTATATATATGCATATATTATATATGTATATATATGTATATACGTATATATATGCATATATTATATATATATATGTATGTATATATGTATATATATATGCATATATTATATATATGTATGTATATATATATATGCATGTATATATGTATATATGTGCATATATATATGTATATATGTAGATATGCATATATATATATATGTATATATATATTTATATATGTATATATGTGTATATATATATGTATATATATGCATATATATATATATATATATATATATATATATATATATGTAAAAGTATAGCTTTTAGCAAATTTAAAATATTTTATTAGCGACTAAGCATTTTAAGATTGTATATGGACTCAGGTGATAACGAACAATGCTAGAGAGATATGTTTTTGTTTAGAATAAAGCGAATAGAATCCAAGCCATATTTTATTATTTTAACCACGGAAATCATTACAATATATGTGCATTATTAAATCATCGATGTAGTCTTTTATTTTATATTACATGCGAAAGCGCAATCATTAAAGGGTGTATTTTAGCGTATTTCAGAACGAGAAACGTTAAGCCATCTGTCAGTCTATATATACATGTGTATATATATATATATATATGTGTGTATATGAATATGTATATATATATGCATATATATATGCATATGCATACATATGTGTATGTATGCATATATACATATGTATATATATATACATATCTATACACATGTGTGTATATATATGTATACATATATGTATATATATATGTATACATATATGTATATATATATATGTATACATATATGCATATACATTTATATCTGTATATATGTCTATATATGGGTGTATATAGATGTTTATATATATTTATATATATGTGTTTATATTGATGTTTATATATATATATATTAATTGTCGGAGGAGTTCAGTAGAGTTCTTTAAGGTAAAATCGTTGAACTTTGACCCATTAACATCCCCGAAAATCGATCACATCGATTTTCTCAAATCTCAGTGCCCTGTATATCTTATTCCGAATCTGTAGACTTAAAATTGACAGTTATTGTATGGGGAAATGTACACAGAAAGACAAATACACAGGCACACATATAGACGCACAGACACGTTCACTTATATATATATATATATATATATATATATTCAAATACACAGACACGTTCACTTATATACCTCGAGTAGGACCCAGGCGCGGAGCAAATCCTCTCAGGGTTGATGGACCCAGTAGATCTTCCCAGATCCCCCGTCTAGGAGAAGGAAAACTCTAAAACTAAACCAAAGGGGAGGAAGGCCTCTCCAGTCTTGGATGACAACCTTTCTATAGCTGTTGATTCAAACAAATTACCGGTCTGCAAACCTAAATTGCTTAAGGAGTAGAAAGGCTCTGTCAATCGCCGGCTTCCATACTCCTTCTTTGCCTGTTAGTCAGGCGCAGAGACACTATCACAAGTGAATCGACAAAACACTTAGTGGTAGATCTTGTTTCTTGTCTAGGGCAAAGGATGGCGTTCCCCCACTCCCGACACATCCCACATTTCAAAACCGGGCGCTTCGGTGTGCTTGAGAAACATACATGCCTGTGCAATTAGATTGTGGTGATCTTCTTCTGATGGGCTGAGGGTACCGGATTGACAGTTTCTGACTGCTGTTTCCGACTGGAAGTACAGGAGCGCTAACATTTTGATAGCGCTCAGAGCGGCTGCTCGATCAACAGTTGTATAATATCGGGATGTTTGTAGTGCCACGTGGCGCATGGAAAGGGACCCTGCACTCATCCCCGATGAGCTTTCTGGAGGCAACAGTCCTAGTTGAAGAAATGTCAGCTAATGGTCTACTTGTGTTGCATATCTGATGCCCTACATAACCTCTTGTTCAGCTCCCCTCCCCTGACTTAAACTCTTTAAAAACATAGTGACAGTACAATAAAAGTAAGGGACACACAAATCCAACTTGCCTCCTCCCTTGAGGCTTGCATACACTAACATCCGTGGGCTTAGAACTAATTACGCTGATGTTGAAGCATTTATCCTAAGAAATACCCCGGATTTCTTAGCACTATTCGAGACTCGCTTACACTCCTCCATCCCCTCGAACTACTTTAAGATGCCTGGCTATCTCCCACTCTGCCGGAAGGACTCTGACAGTCATATGCACGGACTTGGAGTCTGCATTCGTAACATCCTCCCCGTGACTAGAGAAACTAACCAAGGAACGGACGATCAAGCCTTTATGTGGTTTAGACTAAACATTCAATATAACATTAGCTACTTTTATTTTCTCTACCGCTCTCCATCGACCCATAATAAACACAGTATCTGGCAGCATAGACACATCATTCTCCCTCGACACTAGCGCACAAGTACATGTATTTGGTAATTTTAATATTCACTACAAAAACTAGCTTGGATTCTCTACTCACAAAGATGCAGCGGGCAGCCCAATAGATAGTTTCGCTATATCTCACTCTCTATCACAAATTGTTACGTTTCCAACTCGTTTCCCTGACCAGCAAGAACAATATGCATCACTTCTAGATCTGTTTCTGACTACCATTCCCGAGGATGGTATATCAAATTCTGACAGCCCACACGGGAAGGCTTACCATGCAGTGATAATGGAAGAAATCGGCCTAAATTCTTGACCCACAACTGAACAGACAGTGCTCAAAACAACGAGATATTATAAAAAGGCTGACTGGGAAGCCATCAGATATTCAGAGATGGGCCATAGGGAAATATTTTTCTCTTCCTGCTGAACAGTGCTAACATCAGCCCACTGAATGGTTCAAACCAGCAATTGAAGCACATGTTCCTATGCGGAAATTTTATAGCAAACCCCACTCTCCCCAATGGTTTACTTCGACTTGCGCAACTGCAATTGCTCAAAGGCAGCATGGATACCGCAAATTTAAACGACATAAGTCCAGTTCAAACAAACTGAAGTATATAGAAGCTAGAAGTAACGTTAAAAAGAAATAGCGACAGCTAACAGAGCATTTACTGAAACCACTAAAAACGCATTGAAACACAAAAATAAGGAAATCGTGACTTCTGAAAAATCTACAACAGTGTAGAAAATAATGGACAATCAACAATTCCCCCACTAACCAACACGAGCTTGTGTGCTCAGCAACCGACAAGGATAATATGCTTGCCAGCAGGTTTGCCTCGAACTCAACACTGGACCCTTCCAACCACCCGCTGTCTGGTTTTCCTTTGCGGACAGACGCCACGCTAGACGGACTAAAAATCACCACCGATCAGGTTAACGCTATCATAAAAAAAAACTTTGACACTTCAAAACCATGTAGACCTGATCTCGTCCCAGCTTTGGTATTAAAAAAGTGCTCTGCAGAAGTAGCTCCAGTTTTCTCCAAAATCTTCAACAAATGTCTTAATGAATTATGCTTTTCGAGCTGTTGGAAAACTGCTTCTGTGGTACCAGTATTTAAGAATTCTGGCGAAAGAACTGACCCATCAAATTATCGTCCCATTACCCTCCTCTCACGTTTCGCCAAAATATTTGAGATCATAATTAACCATGCTCTAGTCCGGTACCTTACAGATGCTAAACATCTGACTGACAAACAATATGAATTTAGACAAGCCCGTTCCTCAGCTGACATCATCACTGTAATCTCTGAACGTATATACCATTCACTGAACAAAGCGGGGGAGGGCAGAGCGGTAGCGCTATATATATCTAAGGCTTTTGACAGCGTATGGCATGAGGGTCTCCTCAGAAAAATTCAATCATACGGTATCACTGGTAGAATACTTAACATAAATCCTTCTTAGATTAGAGAAAAATTCAGGTTGTCCTCGACGGTCGTACATCTAAACAGGTTGATATAAATGCGGGAGTGCCTCAGGGGTCTATCCTTAGCATCTATTGTTCCTAATATTTATTAATGACCTCCCCAATAAAAACTGCCTCTGAGATGGGTATATATGCTGATGACACTACACTCTATAACAGGCATGATAGGAAAACAAATGAACTCATATCTAAAGAAATGGCAAAAAAACTATAGAATGACCTCCAATCTGTAGTGGAATGGGGACATAAATGGATAGTCAAATTCAATGCTGCCAAGACTAAACTGGTTTCCTTCAATAATTACAAGAAACCTACTCTGCCACCAATAGCACTGGCCAGTGACTCCCTGTCTGAGAGTACATCTTTCAAACTGCTTGGCCTAACTCTCTCTACCGTGCTAGAAATCTACTGAGACCTGAAAGTATCATGTACCTCTATAAGGCCACCATTCGCCCATGCAAGGAGTATTGTTGTCACATTTGGGCTGGTGCATCTGCTACTAGTCTCTCGCTCCTAGACAAGGTTCCAAATAGTCGCCAATCTGATAGGCCCTGAACTGGCATCTAAGCTTCAGCTACTGTCCCATCGATGAAACCTTGTATCCCTCTTACTGTTCTACAAGTATTTTAATGGTGAATGCTCTGACGAACTGCAGACACGTGTGCCCGCACGGCGTAGACACCCTCGATAATCTCGACAGGCAGCTAAACCCCACCCCACACAGTAGAGATCCCTAGATGTAAAAGATATTTCTACTAAAGTAGTTTCTTCCCCAGAACCGCTAGACTCTGGAATTCCATTCCAGGTCCCTGCTTCCCTTACTATACTGACATGCAGAAGTTTAAGTGTAACGTGAACCGACATCTTTCTGCCCAAATCCCAACATAGTGACCCAGCTGTTGCTGCCCTTGATAGTAGCCCCCTACACCAATGTGGCAATGCGCCTTGTTTGGGGTGAAAATGTAATAAAACAATTAAAATTAATCAAATAAACATATGTTTATTATGACAAAAATTTATTGATTTTACATTTTTCTTATTATTAGACTTTTTTTCTCGTAATGTTTTATATGCAATTCATCAAAATCTTTAAAAGTGCAACAAAATGGCAATTACATTTTATTTGTGCATTAGGCACATCTGATTGAGTGTAAATAAAATATTTTTTGTTTAAATCCTAATATCTCACTTTTTATATTTTAATATTAATACTTTTCGTTAAAATAATTCTCCGGTTAAATATTTTGATGAACATTTTTTTTCTGTTGAGACAGAAAACTTTCAAGAAAATACCTAACTTTTTAAAATTATAATGATCAACAACATTAACATCAACAAAAATAATGGCGTTATATTTATTAATAAATCATGCTAAGTATCACATGAAAAGTATAACATAATTCAATATTTACAAAATAAATTTAAAATTTCTGGAGATAAATGATTCATAAGACTGCCATCATTCGTCTGCAGGTATGCAGGTACAACTGGAGAAGGCCAGCACTATTTTTTTTTGCTATTTGGATTGAGTATATGGCCTGATTTTTCTTAATTACGCAACATTTGTGAGGCTAATAAACGCATGCTTTCTGGGATTGCAAATGTAGATAGATATGTGGATGATATAGTCATATAAATAACACGTGGCCGAAACACGTCAACACGATCATAAGAGTACTTCAGAGGTTAAGAGCATCAAACTTGAAAATAAAGTTAGCTAAAACAGAGTTCACCAGGCTGAAGAAGGTAGCTAGGGCATGTAGTTAACCATGGGAAAATCACCCTAGTAAAGGCCAAATTGAAAGAAATAGAAAAGTATCCGACCCCAAGAAACGCCAGGAGTCGAAGCAGATTCCTAGGCATGGATTGGTATTACCGCCGATTCTGTAAAGACTTTGCGAATCTCACTGCACTATTAACAGAAATGTTGACAAAGCACAAGAGATTTCAATGGGCATCCAAATGTCAAGATGCACTTTAAAATATCAAGCAAATCCTAAGTAGCGAACCAGTATAAAATCCCCATCGTTTGACAAACCCTGCAGCCTGGATACAGCAATAGCGGGATTGGAGCAGTATTACTCCAAAGGGGAGAAGCTGATTAACAGCACCCAGTCAGTTTTTATTCCAAGAATGTTCAAAATCCTACACTATAATAAAAAAGGAAGCCTTAGCATTAGTGATGTGTTAATCACATTTTAAAATATATGTTTCCTCAGTGCTACTCGACTATAGTTTATACAAACCATAACCCGTTAGTTTATGTGAAAAGAATGAAGCACAAAAAAACTGAATATTACTTTCATGGAGCCTGATAATGTAGGAGTTCGGCATAGATATTAGACACACAAGGGAGTAAAATAATAGAGTAGCAGGCGCCTTTTAACGAAAACATGAATCGGAGTAAACAAGAAAAACGAAGAAGAATAGTGAATTAGATATTAGAAAAACACTTCAGTAGGACCCTTAATGTTATTCTTTATGGTAGAGAGTGTTATCAGAAAAGGGTATACAGCCTTATCTTAATTTCATAATAAAAGTATGTATTAGTCTAGCAGACACTCGATTCCCCAACCCACAGTCGTCGAGCAGCGACGATTGAAAACCAAGTCGAAATAGACAACCAATCCATACCTCTTTTCATTACACCCATTCAAAGGAAATCACCGTGAAAAGGTCCCCCACCCCACCCCATCAGCTTGCGAAGAGATGGCGAATCTGAACAGATATGTGCAAGACAGAAACCCTAACCCACACCCATCTCAGAAGAAAACACGTGGACAGAAGACGTGAGCGGGAAATTCGGTTGGGCTGCTGCGAGCACCGAGGATACTTCGTGAAATCATCGCTCCTGAGAAAAATGGAGTTGAATACCAGCGTAGAAAGTCGGATAGGTGAATAAAATACAGCCCAGTTAAACGTGATCGCTAACGGACTGAAAAGGGAAATCAACTCAAAGCTTGAATTTACCTTGGCCGGATATTTTTCTTGGAGATGAGTATCCCTCCAATGGAAGATTATATACCGAAAATCAAATTATAGTACTCAAAAGACTTCAACCAGAACTAACGGCCATCCTGACAAAACTGTTTAAACGTTGTCTTTAGGAGAATTGTTTACCGTCACCCTAGAAAATCTCATCAGTATGCCCCGTATTTATGAATTCAGGTGATCGCCCATCTACCTCACAGTACAGGCCAATAAGTCTCCTGTGCGTCATAAGTAAGTTGCTGGAATCTGTGTAAAATAGAGAAGTAATCAACCATCTCAGCAAAAATAACCTTCTTAGTGACACGCAATATGGGTTCCCTTCTGTTAGATCTACAGCCGATGTGCTTACAATTATATCTCATAGGATTACCGAATCTCTCGACGGAGGCTACATTTCTAGGGGAATTGCTCTTGACATATCAAATACCTTTGATAGAGTATGGCATAAAGGTTTATCTCACAATATCTCCAGCTACGGTATAGTTGGAAATGTCTTCTCAATTATTAAATCATTTCTCTCTGATAGGTTCATAAGAGTAGTGGGTGATGGTCAGAAGTCAGAAGCTCTTAGTATTAATGCTGGGGTCCCTCAGGGGCCCATCCTGGGCCTAATTGTATTCCTGATCTATATTACTGATCTTCCAAATCACATCCTTACATCATTTGTTGGCATCAATGCTGATGACACTACTATCAATGATAGCACATCTAAGACCGTAAACGACCAAGTTCTCTCTGATTCTCTCTCCTCTGATCTTGAGCATGTCGTCCAATTGGGAAAGAGGTTGCTTGTAACTTTTAATGCATCTAAAACCAAGCGTTTATCTTTACATCATCAACACTCTGATCACCATCTGGCATCAATTGAAATGAATGGGTCTCCTATTGGGGAGGCCTCGTGTTTTGACAATCTTCTTGCCTTGACCTTTACTCCTAATCTTAAATGGAACACATACATTAAATCCGTTGCCAAGGCCGCTGGAAAAACGGTGGGATCCTTTTATCGATCCAATAGATATCTATCTGCTTATGCAATTCTCTATCTATATAAGAGTCAGGTACGCCCAAGTATGAATACTGTTGTAACATCTGGGCAGGAGCTGCTAGAAAGGACTTATCCTACTTTGATAGAGTTTCAAATAGACTTCGTAGCATTGTAGGGGATTCCCTCCTTTTCACTTCCATGCAACCTCTTTCTCACAGAAAAGATGTTGCGAGGTTGTCTCTGTTTTATAGTTATTTTCATCGCAATTGCTCGAATGAGCTTCATTTTATGATCCCCCTCGCCAAACGTTCACAAGAAACACCCGTCTGGCAGAAAACACTATCACCAATTTCTACCACACTTTATCTGTGCCTAAACCTAACCGTAGATTCCATGAGCAAAGCTTCTTTCTTAGAACTGAACGCCTATGGAATTGTGTTCCGTTTTCCTGCTTTCCGGCTGACTACAATATGTTTGTGTTCAAGTCTAACGTAAACAAGTTTTTGATGAGCGGTTCTATATAAGTTAACAAATTTACCGAATCTCCATTACCAACGGTTACTATATTGTCCAAATTCTACTGTACACTCTTTACCCCTTATCCACGAGTGGCCTCTTGACCTTGATAAGTGGGGATGCCTATGTAAAACAATCACGTGTTAGTGACAATGTTGAAAAAGAACGGTGACGAAGGGAAGAACGGACATTTACGTTAACAACGCACGCTAGACGGGAATGGATGATCACTAACAGAGCTACGTATCCTCTAATTTTCATTCTCCCCAATCCGCTTAACCTAATCGCATATTCTTATGCTCAAATGTTATTCTTGCTATACATA